>NC_047091.1:24419023-24721384 GCF_902459505.1 Geotrypetes seraphini
CATCTTGGGTGGAGGCGATGCCCACCTCTTGGATTTTGAGTAACAGTGAAAGTTGTGTCCCAATATCATCTGTCAGCCTGGGCAGGAAGGTTCTCCACATGGTGCATTTTAGCATCTTCCATTGCTTGCCTCAGAATCTTTTATGGTGCCTTGTATTTAATTTTTAATAGAGGTCTAATTTTCCTGGTTTGGTCAACCCAGATTCTCGGTCCTTTCCATTAGGCCAGGGAGGGATCTTGTGGAGGGATCATAACCAAGAAGAGGCCAAGACTTGGAATTGGGAAGGGGCCAACTGTGTGGGGAATTTGGACTTCTATTACTCCATTGATTCTCTCTTGCCCTCAGCAGGAGAAAAGTTTCTGATCACACAGCAAGGTGATGTAGCAGGCATAAGGCAAACATCATAAGAGAGTCACGTGATGGAGGCCGTGATAAGGGCCCATAGCCACTTCCTTGCTTCAGGCCCTTTGAATGTTTGCATTGGCGTGTGCTGAAGAAAGACCTTGGTGTGTTCCCCCCACCCTGGTTTTTATGTCTGGATTTTCAGTCTAATTTCACAGTGAAAGTAGCGCTTGCAGTGAGCACGACCCCTGACCTACGAGCCGTGGGGGGGGAGTTGCGATTCTGCAGTGACAGTACATTGATCAAGTCAGTTCTGAAGCTCTTTGCACACTCTTGATACGTGGGCTGTGTTTTGCATTGGTCTCTTGACGTCATACATAAACATGAGGTGTCCGTTGAGGCTGCGTCAGGGCAATGCGTCATTCAAGGTAGTTTGGTTTGCCTCTTGTATGCTTCACCGTACACAGATCTTAAGAAGATCCCTTTCCTTATCTATTAAAAGAAAAAAAAAGTTCTTGTTTTTGTCTTAACGCGCCTTTCGGTAAGGTTTCACGTGTCTCCTAATCCCTGAGGACTGAGCGATAAAAAATGAGAAGGAGGTGAGGGTGAGGACATGAAGTGGAGAGAAGGTGAACTTGGCTGAGAGCGGGGAAGGGTTGTGAGGAACCGTGGACCAGGCATATCGCTAGAATCGGTCGGGACAGGAGGAGGGATTCATCAAGTGTTTGTTGCATTTCTATAAGTTCATAATGTGTGGTTCCCATAGTGATGGGAGTTGCAGAGGTTTTTTGCTGCAGACCGCCCCACGTCCATCTGTCAGGGCAGCGTCTGCTGCATACCGTGTCACTGTTGCCAAAACATTCCTGAATGTGAACATGAAAGCAGAAGGGCTGGGCAGGGTGGCAGCGGGAATGTGTTGGAGCCAGCAAGGTCTGGGGGCTATTGGATGTGTCCACGCTGGGAGGCTGGGGAGCTGCTGTTTCTAGTCCCCGAGGACAGCAAGTCGAAGTAATGCCAATTAGCTAGCTCTTCTGAGCAGGGACCATCGCCTTTCAGCGCTATATAAGTGATAAGTAATAGTAGTAGCTGAGATGAGCCTCCTTGCCAGACTTCAGCAAGATCGGTGCTCCCTTCCAAGCTTATTCCATATTTATTTATTTATTAAAAAAATGTGTATACCATTTAAACCTAAATCATCATTACATAACATAATTCAATAAAACAAATAAAATCAAACAAACATGAACATATAATCCTCAGGAATTCACAAAAAGCCCAGCAGAAGAACAATTTCTAGAAAAATGCATTAACAAATATATGATATACCGACCATCAGCGAGTATCTGATCGGTTTACAGAGTAAAATTAGTGTTAATTGCAATATGAAAATTAAGATAGTAATTGATTTTTTTTTTTTTTATGGACGGGATTTAGACTGGTTTAATAGATAAAATACATTGAAGGTGAAATAGGGCAGGAAGGAAACCAAAGGAGGGGGGGGCGGCTTCTTAAAAGTGGCTCAGTTTCATCCTTGATCAGAGGAGGGGTGGGAGAGGGGTTCTTGTCTCATGTTAGATATAAGAATATTTTGCGTTTACTCTTGAATTTATCGAGAGATTCTTCGAATCGGATGTCGGGTGGGTCAAACGTGTCAAAAGCTCGGTAGGGACCAATTGTGATCAAGCTGCACGGCTTCTCTGCTGTCTGCGATACTTCCTCATCTTGTGAAACTTCACAGACCAGAAAACAGGAAGCCAGATTTCACAAATGGGAAAGTTGTATTTTAATAGCCTGGGGGGAGGCGTAGAATATTTTGTCTTTTTTAAACTGATGTTGATAGCCCCCTCTTATCCCACTAGTCCAAACAAGTTACAATATTAAAATCTATCTAATAAAATATAAGCAAGATACGGGGAGCGTCTTTGCTTGGTACTGGGTGCACAATCGCATGTGGTGTGTCGGCAGGAAGGAAGGCTCTGTGTTTCACTGCTTCTGCTTTTCTTGCCTCTAGAAATCGTGGCTGGATTTTCCTCTGGGGTGTTCCAGCTTCATGGTTCTGTGGATTTTCAGTGGAGCTACAAACTCGAGCGTCAAAACTGAATCCGTCACCATACTTTAAATGAAAAATTGCTTTCAAACGGAGTTTCAGCCCCTACCCAGGAGCGCCCCAAATCCTCCAATTTAAGTGAGAACTTTGGCCATATAAGGGGAGAAGTTATATGCCAAAGTTACGCCTTTAAATGTTCAGAATACCAGCACGTGCGTTCAGTGTGTGCGGGCTCAAGTGCGTTTTTATAGCGGTATCCAGCCTGCGCATACCCTCTTATTTGCAAGGGGCAGGGCTCCCTCTTATGCGCGTAACTTAGAGAATGCAATAAGTTCTGTGTGTTTTTGCTCACCAGCTCTGTGGTTCATGTGACTTCAGTGGTTAAGTCAGTTGCACCAATCGCAGTTTACGCCAGTTTTGTATACCAGAATCTAGGCTTCTAGAGTGCATCCTAGGGACATCCAATTATAGATGTACCCTCAAATTGCGAACCCTTCAAGGACAGGAAAATACCTACCACTAAATGACACGTAGGGTGGTAGAGTAACCCGGCCATGATTGTAGAAAGTCTATGACAGAGCTAGGATTAGAGCTTGAGGTTCTCGGCTATAGGATGGCGCTGTGAAAAACACAGCAGAAGAGGAGCCAGACCAGTAAGGAGATGATTTAGAATAGTCTCTGCATCTGGGTCTAAATTACACACATAACATACCCGTTAGAAAATACCGACTGGCAGAAATGTTTGCGCCTTGTCAAGACGGTGTGGACTTTGCCAGAAGAATAGAGGGCGCTTGCAAGCATACTTGTTGATTATAAAAGAAATGTTTTCTTTCTGCTGTCAGTGTCGGAGCTAGTTGTTGTGACTATGTCATAGTCTTTTCCCCCCAAATGGGTCCAAAGAAGATATGATTTAAGGTAGCTCTTAGTGAATGTTGTCTGCCTGGTGAGATCGTTGGACGGCAATAATCTGAATGATCAGATGAGGAAAGACAGCTTAAGCTTCATTTGCCTGGTATTGAGACGTTCTAAATTAGCTTCACAAGGTCAGTCTGTCGAGCTCATTTTCCCCCAAATATCAGGTACTGCACACCATGTGCCTGGGTGCTGGAAAACTCCTTCTCTTGCCAGTAGAACGTGAGGCCAGCGTCATCTAGAATCTTGTTACTCTTTGGGATTCGGAAATGTTGCTACTAGTGACCTGGGTTGGCCACCATGAGAACGGGCTACTGGGCTTGACGGACCATTGGTCTGACCCAGTAAGACTGTTCTTATGGAAAGGGAGGGTTATTTGTGGTGGAAGGGAACATTTTTTGTCTCCTTGAGGTTTCCTGGATCCTCTGCCTTCCTTGGAGGGTTGTCCTGGTCATTTCGAGTTAAGAAGCCAGCAGAGGCACGAAAGCTTGAACAATTATTATAAAACTGGGCTCCTAAGATAATCCTAAACTCTGCTGATCTGTATTATTGAACAATAAGTCAACCTGTGCGCTTTCACTGTCCCTGCAGGGCCGAGATGGGCGTCTTGGAACATTGGGGTGTTTGTCTGCATCCGTTGTGCTGGGATTCACCGCAATTTGGGAGTTCACATCTCCAGGGTGAAATCTGTCAACCTTGACCAGTGGACAGAAGAGCAGATCCAGGTGAGCTTGTTCGTGTGTTGCTCAGAGGTTTGTAGATGCACTGCCATGGCCTCGCTATGTAATGAAATGCCTGCTACCTGTGTTTTACATTTGCAGTGTATGCAGGAAATGGGAAATGCAAAAGCCAACCGACTGTATGAAGCGTATCTGCCCGAGAACTTTCGCCATCCTCAGACGGACCAGTATCCTTTCTATCCCTGTCAGACACAGTGTAAAGGAGATCTGTGGTCCTGGCAATACACAGCACACTGCACAAGGAACTTTGTTCTTTTAGCAGATGTGAGACGGGGAACTCCTGCTCATGAAAGGGGAACTAAAGAAGTGTTTTTAAAAAAGAATATTTATTGTAGCAGCTGGGGACAGCTGATATAAAGCTTTGTACAGCTCTTTTCTGTCTTTCCAAGGAGACAGGCTGAGGCTCAGAGAAGTTAGACTCCATGCAAACCAGACTTCTTTGCTCTTTGGGATGAATGTTTTCCCCAGTGTGTCCTTCCTGCTTCCATTCAGTCTTTATTGACCCTTAATCTTGCCCCTGCAGAGCTGTGGAATTGTTTATCCGAGATAAGTATGAAAAAAAGAAATACATGGACAGAAGTCTGGACATTGCTGCACTTAGGGTGAGAATGAGTGAACCCTTCCAGGGTTAATGCCCATCACCACAGTCCTAGAGAAACTGCAAGATTTACCCAAATTTGATTTATAACCTTATGAGAAACAAAAACGTGATAGTGGCAGAATGAATAATAGGGGGGAGGGAGGAGGCTCATTTCCTGACACAGCGTTTATTCTCCAGGAATGCATCTGATCAGATGTGTTGCGTTCTTTCTTCCCCTCTCTTTGGATCCTGTGCAGAAAGGGCAGGATGACAAGTGGAAGCCAGCAGCCGAGGAAAGAACGAGCTCCATCGTGTTTGAGAAAGTAAAAATGGTAAGATTTGGATGCTGGATTTACAACTCGCCTTTTCCAAACCCAAGTGGAAGGTGAGAGAGAGATTCAGACGCACAAGTTATTTCTCTACGAAAACATCCCAGCGCAGGCCATCTCTTCCCTTACAAACCTTATAAACAAAGCTTTACTATCGGGCCTGTTCTCCTCAGAAATGGGCCACATTGCCTTGTCCCCTCTTCTGAAAAAAGCCGATCTTGACCCTTCCTTACCATCGAACTACCGCCCCATAGCCAACATCCCTCTTTTAACAAAACTTCTGGAGACCATAGTCGCTACCCAGTTCTCCGCTTACCTAGAGAGATTCTCCATCCTCCAACACTACCAATTCGGATTTAGGCCCAACTTCAGCACCGAGTCCCTCCTAGTTTCCCTAATCTCAAAGGTGCAACAACTACACGCCCGAAACAAATTTGCTGTTCTCCTACAGTTCGATCTCTCCGCAGCTTTCGACGTCGTGCACCACGACATACTAATCTACCAACTTTCCGAGATAGGAATAGACTCCTTTGTCCTAAAATGGTTCTCAAACTTCCTTCGCGCACGCTCCTACACTGTCAACGCAAACGGCTCCAAATCCACCTCGTGGACACCATCCTGCGGGGTCCCACAGGGCTCTCCCCTATCTCCTATCCTCTTCAACATGTATATGACCTCCCTGAAGCTTCTCAAACTATCCCCCCTTGAAACAATGTACACATATGCAGACGATATCCTTATCCTCCTCGAAACAGACCAGAACCTTACAAACCTCCAAGAGAACATCACCTCATGCATAATGAGACTTCATGCCTGGTCCCTCTCTGTTCAGATGAAATTAAATGAATCAAAGACAAAACTACTCTGGCTCGGCCCAAAGTTAGCACACCTGCCCACCCTCTTCACTCTACCCACAGGTCCCGCTCTTCGCCTTGAATTCTCAAGCAAGGTCCTCGGCATCATTATCGATTCCTCCCTCTCCCTAAACGATCACCTGAACTCCTTGGCAAAATCATGTTTTTTCAGCCTCCACATGCTTAGGAAAGTTAGATCCTATTTCCACCAAAAACACTTTACCGTCCTGGTACAATCCATCATCTTATCCAAACTCGATTACTGTAATGCCATTTACCTGTGCCTAACAAAAAAAAGTCTTCACAGACTCCAGCTCATCCAGAATACTGCGGCCAAATTGATTTTTGCTAAACGCAAATTTGATCATGTCTCCCCCTTACTTACCAAGCTCCACTGGCTCCCTGTACTTTCCAGAATTCACTTCAAATGCTCCTGTCTAGCTTTCAAGATAATTCATGGCATCCTTCCGCCACTAATCCCTCTATCCTTCCTCGCCCAAACGCCTGCTACCACCAGATCCGCCCACAGACATAAACTATCCTTCCCCTCTCTACGTGGCATCCCCCACGCAGGCAAACTGGGAAGATCCCTCCTCTCCAAAATCACGGGCCTTTGGAACGATCTCACTATCCCGCTGCGAAACCTGGGCTCCCTCCAGCTGTTCCGGAAACAACTGAAAACCTGGCTTTTCTCTAATATATAACATCTCCTTCCTACTTCCCCCTTTTCATATGCCCTTGTAAACTCTCTCTCCCCTCTTCTTGTATTTTTAAGCTTTGTAAACCGTGTCGAGCTCCGCTTGCGTGGAGATGATGCGGTATATAAACTTAAGGCTTAGTTTAGTTTAGTTTAGTTTAGTTCTCTGCCCCTGTGGACATCCGATCTGATTCTGTCTGCTCAGAGATGACGTGATGTGTCCAAGGCCACAAAATGTCTGTGGGAAAAGAGGAATTTGAACCCAGGCTTGAGTGGTTTGCCTCTTCTCATGGCATTTCTTGTCTGAGGGTTTGCACTACAGAATGACATGGGGACAAATTTTTCTCCGTCCTCGCAGGAACTCATTTTCCCGTCCTGTCCCTGCCCTATTCCTGCAAGCTCTGTCCTCATCTGCGCAAGCCTGAAACACTTTAAAATCATAAGTGTCCGAGGCTTGTGCGGTTAATGCAGAGCTTGCAGGAATGGGACAGAGACGGGACGGGGAAATTGAGTTCCTGCGGGGACGGGAATAAATTTGTCCCCATGTCATTCTCTAGTTTGCACCATCTACAGCAAGTCAGTGACTTGGTTGGTGGTAAAACCGGGAAGGACTCCTTTATCTCCTAAATCTCCAGGCAGAGTGTCACTTCAGCCTGTCCTATAGTGACTAGTCCATAGCCCCAAATTCTGGAACAGTCGAGCATGTTATTGTGGTGGTTTTCTGTGTTGTTCAATACGAACCCACCTTTTTTTGTTTCTCACGATGAAATGAATGTTTGTTTTTAATCTTATAGCCACAGAAGAAGGAGGAGATGCAGCCCCCCCAGTTGAATCCCCCCAGGTCTGGAGAGCCAGTGATTGATCTGCTTGGTCTGGGTAAGGCAGTTCTGGATTCCTTCTAACCAGTGTTCCCTGGAATATACTGGAATATGGGCTAAATAAAAACGGGATCATAAAAGTAAAGCAGTTGTTAATTCTCTTGTTCTGGCGAGTCCTAGTCATGATTTGTTCAACAAATCTTTGGAGACGGGAGTGGCTCCTGGGGATTGGAGTCGAGCAGATGTGGTCCCTGTTCACAAAAGTGGTCGCAGAGATGAAGCGGGAAACTACAGGCCGGTAAGCCTCACTTCAGTTGTTGGAAAAATAATGGAAGTGTTGCTGATAGAAAGAATAGTGAACGTCCTAGAATCTAATGGGTTACAGGATCCGAAGCAACATGGCTTTACTAAATTGTGCCAAACGAACCTGATTGAATTGTTTGATTGGGTGACCGGAGAACTGGATCAAGGACATATGCTAGATGTCTTTTACTTAGATTTCAGCAAAGCCTTTAACACGGTTCCTCACGGGAGGCTCTTGAACAAACTTGACAGGCTGAAGTTAGGACCCAAAGCGGTGAACTGGATTAGAAACTGGTTGATGGACAGACACCAGAGGGGGGTGGTTAATGGAATTTGCTCATAGGAAGGAAAGGTGAATAGTGGAGTCCTTCAAGGATCGGTTCTGGGGCCGATCCTGTTCAGTATGTTTGTGAGCGACATTGCTGAACGGTTAGAAGGAAAGGTTTGCCTTTTTGCGGATGATTCCAAGATTTGTAACAGAGTAGACCCTAAGGAGGGAGTGGAAAACATGAAAAAGGATCTGCAAAAGTTGGAGGCATGGTCTAATAAATGGCAACTAAAATTCAATTCACTCTGCAATCATAGTTGAGCACCATTGGTTGTGGGAATGAGAGAGCACTGTCTAAAGTTGAAAGGGAATAGATTCCGTACGAACGTATGGAAGTTTTTCTTCACCCAGACAGTGGTAGAAAACTGGAACGCTCTTCCGGAGGCTTTTATAGGGGAAAACACTCTCCAGGGATTCAAGACAAAGTTGGACAAGTTCCTGCTAAACTGGAACGTACGCAGGTGAGGCTGGACTCGTTTAGAGCACTGGTCTTTGACCTGGGGGCCGCCACGTGAGCGGACTGCTGGGCACGATGGACCACTGGTCTGACCTAGCAGCGGCAATTCTTATGTTCTTATGTAATTAATGTAAACTGTGATTGTAGAGTGAATATAATTAGTTATCACAGGTACTGAGTTATTTACTCCCAGTTTTATGTTAAGGATAACTAAAATTCAATGCCAAGAAGTACAGAGTAATGCATTTGGGGATTAGAAATTGGAAGGCGCCGTATGTGCTGGGAGGTGAGAGGCTGATCTGCAAGGATGGGGAGAGGAACATTGGGGTGATAGGGTCTGAAGATCTCAAGGCAAAGAAACAGTGTGACAAGGCTGTGGCTGTTGCCAGAAGGATGCTAGGCTGTATAGAGAGAGGCATGACCAGTAGAAGAAAGAAGGTGTTGATGCCCCTGTGCAAGTCATTGGTTTGGCCCCACTTGGAGTATTGTGTTTAGTTTTGGAGACCGTATCTGGCAAAGGACATAAGAAGACTTGAAGCAGTCCAGAGGAAGGTGATGAAAATGGTAGGAGGTTTGCACCAAAAGACATACTGGAAGCCCTGAATACCATAGAGGAAAAGGAGGGACAGGGGGGATAGGATTTGGACTTTCAAATACAGTGGTACCTCGGTTTACGAGTGCACCGGTTTGCAAGTGTTTTGCAAGACGAGCAAAACATTCGCAAAATTGGTGCCTTGCAAACCGAGCTTGCCTCGATGTACAAGCGCACCCCCTCCCGCGATCCGGCACCCCCCCACGCCGCGATCCAGCACCCCCCACCCACCCGAACACTTCACTTACCCTCCATCTGGCATCCAGCACCAATGCACAGGACATGCCGGTGCCCGAAGATCTGCAGTCCTTTTTGCTGGGCCTTGAGCATCTGCGCATGCTCAAGGCCTTCGAGAATCTCGGAGAGACCGAGAACTCGAAGGCCTTGAGCATGCACAGATGGTCAAGGTCCAGCAAAAAGGACTGCAGATCTTTGGGCACCGGCACCGGCATGTCCTGTGCGTTGGTGCCGGGTGCCAGATGGAGGGTAAGCGAAGTGTTCGGGTGGTTGAGGGGTTTCGGAACGCGGCGTGGGGGATGCCGGATCATGATGGGGGGGTTGCCAAATCGCATGGGGGATGCCGGATTGTGGCGGGGGGGGATAGAGCGGGGGGAGCAATGCCGGTTCTCGGGGGGGGGGATAGAGCAGTGCTGCTGGCCTCGGTGGGGGGGGGGGAACGAATCAAGTGAGTTTCCCTTACTTTCTATGGGGAAACTCGCTTTGATATACGAGCAATTTGGTTTACGAGCATGCTTCTGGAACGAATTATGCTCGTAAACCAAGGTTCCACTGTACCTGAAAGGTATTAATGTAGAACAAAATCTTTTCCAGAGAAAGGAAAATGGTAAAACCAGAGGGCATAATCTGAGGTTGAGGAGTGGTAGACTCAAGGGCAGTGTTAGGAAATTCTTCTTTACGGAGAAGGTGTTTGATGCCTGGAATGCGCTTCTGAGGGAGGAAAACGGTGACAGAGTTCAAAAAAAGCGTGTGGTGAACACAGAAGATCTTGAATCAGAAAATGATAGTAAATAGTGAAGAACTAAGGCCAGTACTGGGCAGACTTACATGGTCTGTGTCACTTATAAGGCCATTCAGCTAAGTGCCTGAGATGGTTAAGATGGGCTGGAGTGAGCTTTGATGGAGATTCCAGTAGATGGAACCTAAGCAACTACCGGGCAGGGCTCTGGGTTTCTGTTCCAAAAAGGACCATTTAAATGAAACGCTTAATTTGTAGAGCATGACTGGATGAACCATTTGGGTCTTTATCTGCCATCATTTGCTATGTTATGTTACGTTGATAAATCCTTGCATACAACAGGAAGAGTGATCCACGGGCATTCTTCTGGGATGGGCTGACGTTTCCTTTTTAATTTCAGATGTCCCTGTTACCAGCAGCGTCTCTAATGGAAAGCCCAGCAGTTCTTTGGAGAACGATCTGGATCTTTTTGGATCAGCAGCTTCTTTGCCACTCTCCAGTTCTGGCCAGGTCAGAAGCTTGTCTCTCTATGCGCCTGTCTTTGGCGCTGGAGACTTCTTTTCATCATCTTCTCTGGCTTCCCAGCTGCTCCCTCCCCCTTGTTCAGGGTGAGTTAAGGGGCAAGTGATGACGGTGCTGTCATGTGGCACGGATCTTTCACACAAATGACCTGGAGGCAAATCAGGGTGATAATACATCTCACCATGCGTGAGGGTTTAGGTAATGAAGAAGCGGAAGGGGTTGGGGAAATAGACAACACTTCAGGGTGCCAGAACCAGGGCTGTATTTCGAACCCCTCAGAAACATAACTGACTTCTAGAAGTTTGAGTGTGATGGTGCCGGGATTTTCTTAAGTTGGGGTTCCAGCCTCCATGCTGCGATGTGTGTATGAGCCCAGCAGGCAACGCTTAGCCTGACTGTCCTTTTCTGCCGCTTCCTCCCATAGGCCATCAGCGCTTCACAAATGGTGGCCAGCAACAGCTCCGTGCCTGATAATCTGAACCTGTTTCCTGAGGCCAGCAGCAAAGCTGAGGACTCTGGCAAGAAGCAGTTGTCCAAAGACACCATTCTTTCATTGTACGGGTCACAAGTCCCGCAGATGCCAGCTCAAGGTACCACACTCCCCGGACAGGACTCGCGCTGGTTTTTCTGTTTCTCTCCATCAGCTTCCGCTTGCCTCGTGTTCATCTGCCTCGTGTTCTTGTGGCTGTTCAGTGGCCTGGAAGAGATGGAGAAGCCCTTATTAACGAAGCTTTCTCTCTGCTTTCCCCCCAGGCACAATGTTCATGCTTCCTACACAGATGGCGTATTCCCCAGCATATACAGGCTTCCCAACGCTGGCACCAGCCACTGGCATGATGGGGTCTATGATGACGCCTCCTGTTGGCTTGGTGACACAGCCAGCAGCTCCAGGGATGGTGGCCCCAGTACCCATCCCAGCAGGGTACATGGCTGGCATGCAGACGGCGATGCTGGGTGTACCGAATGGAATGATGGCTCAGCAAGCGGCTTACCTGACTGGTATGGGGACAGCGCCTCAGCCCATGTACAGTGTGCTTCCTGCACAGCAGCTGCAGTGGAACCTCACACAGGTAAGACTTCCCGGCCACTGATGGCTCCCAAAGTGCCAAGGAAACATGACAGTATAATGCTCTGCTTGCTTTTAGGCTTCTCAGTTTTAAAACTGCATCTGTGTTGAGGCCAGCAAGCGCTAACTGATCAGGGATGAGAAACTGGCACCTTTCAGTGCTTTTTCCGCAAAACGGAGAGCCGGGTTTCTGTGGCCAACTCCCTGAATTAAGACAGAGTTGGTATCTGGGCAGTAGCTGGCTCTTCTCTGAATTCCCAGCAATTACCACTGCTCCCTTCGGCCTAAAGGGCCCCATCTCGGCACGTAAACCAGACTAGTTTGAGGCAAGAAGCCTAGAGGCTGATTTTAAAAAAAAAGCTGAGCTCCCAAGTTCAGGCATCTTTTCCAGCTATGTTTAGGGGGGGTAAGTTTTTGTTTTCAGCTGAAAATCAACCTAAATTTAGACTTGCTATTCATGTTCTACATTTCAGATCTTAAGTTAGGTGGCTCATGCAGAAAATCCATGCCAAGTGCCGAATTTATTTTCTCCAAAATACCTGCTAGTCTTAAGTTCTTAAATTGAGGATTCCAGCCTTGATAAATCTTCAATAGGGCTAATTTAGGAGTATCAACCCTTTGAATATCAACCTCCCAGTGGCTGGAGCCACAGGCTGAAGATCGGAGATAGGTTCAAATCCCACTGGCTATTCTCCTGTCCTTGAGCAAGTCATTTCACCTACTGTCGCCTCTGGTACTAACCTAATTGTAAGCCTTCTGGGGATAAGGTGATTGGATTTATTGTTTTGGATTAACCTCTCTTGACAATGCAACTCACCCCAAGCTACGAAGCTTGCGCTAAATCTAGATGTACCAGACTCCAGCTCACACGCAAAAGCCCCCTATCGTGCATTCTATCTTGTAATTCACCTTGTTAAAGGCAAACTATAAATAATAAGCTATAAATTATTCAGCCTCCCCCCACCAGACCTACCCAAATGATTCCCTAGTGGCCTTGGGAAGGTCATTTGGGCAGCAGCGATTCTCAATCGCTGCTTCAATTGCTGTCCCTGTGGTTCTAAATGGTGGCCACAAACTCTGATGACACTGCCACAAGAGGCTGCAGCTACCATTATAAGCCTTGGAGTCGGCAAGAGAAGCAGTGATTGGGGATCGATGCTGCCTGACCTACCCTAGACCACCAGGAAATCATTCGGGTAGGTTATGGGGGGAGGCTGAAGGCATGAGAGGAACACGAGAGATACTGGAAAAGACAGATCCAATGAGGGGGGGGTGAGGAAGAAAGAGAATGTGGAGAGGGGGGTGAGGAAGAAAAAGGTGCTTGAATTTGAATGATGGAGGGAGGTAAAGGAAAGAACAAGAACATAAGAGTTGCCCTACTGGGACAGACCAAAGGTCCATCAAACCCAATATCCTGGACCGGTACCTGTAGGGAAAGAAGGAAGAGAGGTGCTGGTCCTGCAAAGGGGAGACAGAACAGGACCAAGAGAAACCCCGACCCAGAAGAGTTATGTGAACATAGAAATAGGTGGTGATGAGTCAGATAGATTAGAAGGTGGACAGTGGACTTAGAGAGAAAAGAAAGAGAGACTAGAAACAGCACAATAAGAAAAAATGATTTAATTTTCTATTTATTGATTGGAATATGTCAGTTTTTAGAATGTGTTTATGCCACAACAGGCCCACGAGAAAAACCACTCACTGGCCTTCAAATTGCAGTAAGACTTTAGGAAATTGGAAGACCGTTTAGACCAGGGGTGCCCAACACGTCGATCGCGATCGACCGGTAGCTCAGGAAGGCAACGTGAGTCGATCGCAGAGCCCATCCCGGGCTCCGTGATAGACTCGTGTTGCCGTCCCGAACTACGGGCCTATCAGCGTTCTTCTCCCCGACGTCAAAGACGCCAACGCCGGGCATTAGGCTGTTTTTGTCATTTGGGGGGGGGGGGGGGACGTGGTAGCGGCAGCAGCAGCCTGAAAAAGAAATTATCCTGGCCGGGGTCGGTGTCATGCTCCGGAGCTTCTACAGCCTTCCTATCTCCCTCTCCCTTCTACCTGCTTCCGGCCACACCCCCTGCTCCGCGGCTCTCTTCGGCAACTCAGCAGCAGCAATCGACACAAGCTTCTGACGTCGGGGCCTAACCTCTGCGAGTCCCGCTTGTTTCAACTTCCTTTTTCCACAAAGGCGGGACTCGTAGAGGGAAGGCCTCGATGTCGGCAGCTTGTCTTGATCACCGCTGCTGACGAGTTGCTTAAGAGAGCCGCGGAGCAGGGGGGTGTTGCCAGTTGCAGGTAGAAGGGAGAGGGCCAGATGCAGGACTCGTGGGTGAGGGAGGAGAAGAGAGAGAGAAAGAGAGAGGGGAGGGAAACAAAAGGAAATATTTCATACTGGGCTGGGTCGGAGTGGAGGGAGGGTGGAAAGATTCTGGCTACAGGGTGCAGTAACAAAGGAAAAGGGGGGAAAGCTGAAAATGGAGATAGTGACACAAAGAAGAGAAAGGATAAGCAGGACCTGAATAAGGATAGAGATACAGAGGGGACATGAAGAGGAGGTGAAATAGAGACATAGAAGTAATGCTGAAAAAGTGTGTGGGGGGGGGAGATAGACATTGAAAGGGCAAATGGTGAACATGGGGTAAAGACAAGGATAGAGACAAATGAAGATTCTGAAAAAGTGGTGAGATAGGGATATAGGTGAGATGGACACAAAGAAGGGTGATGCTGGAAAATAGGTGGAATGGTAATTCTGACAGACACAGAAGGGAAATGCTGGATCAAGGAGAGATGGGGCTCAGGCTGGATGGAATGAGAAATGCCTTGTTTTCCCGGAACTTCCTCTCCTACGTCAGAATTGATGTCAGGGAGCAGAATGCTGGTCAGCGCATCGCTTCTGCAGGGAAAGCTTGGGACGGCGGTGGCTTGGGGGCTGTTCCCCGATGGCTGTGGCAGCAAACCGAGTGGCTTGGGGGAGGGTACGGAGAAAGAAAGAAAGGGGGCAGACAGGGAGACAGAAAGAAGGGGGAACAGGGAGACAGAAAGAAAAAGTTGGGGGAGAGAATGAGGTCTGGAGAAGAGGAAACATACAGGAGGCTGAAAGAAAGGAAGAAAGATTGGATGCACAGTCAGAAGAAGAAAGTGCAACCAGAGACTCATGAAATCACCAAACAGCAAAGGTAGGAAAAATGATTTTATTTTCAATTTAGTGATCAAAATGTGTCTGTTTTGAGAATTTATATCTGCTGTCTATATTTTGCACTATGGCTTCCTTTTACTATACCACAATAGTGTTTTTTAGCGCAGGGAGCCTATGAGCATTGAGAGCAGTGTGAGGCATTCAGCGTAACTCCCTGTGCTAAAACCTACTATTGTGGTTTAGTAAAAAGGGAGGGGGTGTATTTGTCTATTTTTGTATTTTGTTACTGAGGTGACATTGCATAGTCATCTGCTGTGACCTCTTTGAAAAAACCCGGAATATGAATAATTAACATTTTCTCTGCCTTTCAGTGTGCTTTGTGTTTTTTTTAAATTTTATTGTTGGTAGATCATTTTGACTTAGTCATTATAAAAGTAGCTCGCAAGCCCATAAAGTGTGGGCACCCCTGGTTTAGACACTTGTTTGATATAAAAAATAAAGAAACTTGAAAACTGGGTGACCAAATGGGAGATGAAACTTACTGTAGACAAATTCAAAGTGATGCATGTTGGGAAGAGTAATCCAAAGTACAACTTCGTAATCCACACAAAAACAACAAAGACCCAGTCCACATCTCCCAGAGTCTTCGTCTTGGACATCAGTTCTCTACTGGATTTTTTTCTTCTGTGGGCTAGAGGGACCACTGGTCTCATGGACCACCCTTGGCGTGTCTGTAAACCCAAACCAATGAGAGATTTATCTCACGATTTAGAAGAGGTCCTGCTCAACTCAGAGCTATAGTACAAAGCCTATGTATTATCTTTTCACAATATTTCTTTGGCAGCTGGTTCTCGCCAAGCGCTTGTAAAATGTCATGGTTTCAAAATACAGCTGCCTGATTAGTTTGTGTTGTAAGCAGGTTTCATAAAGCAATCCCTTTTGTTCTATAAATTTCATTGGCCACCAGTTGAAGCGTACATAAAATGTTAAACTCTGATATTTAGAATTGAACAAGGACAAGCGCCTGTGCGTATGACTTCACTGACAGGCTTTGCGACCCAATTCGGACCTTTCGCGACATAAAAAATTAGGGTATAAGAAAACAGCGACACATCAAGAAGCCTTATATTGGAAATACGGTCATTAATATACCAGATGGCTCTTTTTAGGAAACTGAAAACATATCTCTTTGCTAGTGGTGCAGCGGTTAAAGCTACAGCCTCAGCTCCCTGAGGTTATGAGTTCAAATCCACACTGCTCTCTGTGACTCTGGACAAATCACTTAATCCCCAGATTGTGAACTTTTCGGGATAGACAGGGAAAAGTGCTTGAGTACCTGAATAAACTCATGTAAACCGTTCTTAGCTCCCTGTGGTGAACGGTATAGAAAACTGAATATATAAATAGTGTGAAAAGTTTCAGCCTCTGATAACCAGATTTGAGATTGTGACATCATAATGCCTCATTCCACCAATAAGAGCCAACCTCATCAGTGATGTCACAATGGCTTCATTGGATGGATTCCTGAAGGATAGGGGGATTGAGGGATATAGATAGGGGTAGATATGAGAATGGAAAGAGTATAGATAAAAACAAGGGGGCTATAGGGCTAAAGCAAGATAACCTGACAGGCCGTGGACCTGATGGGCCACCGCGGGTGCGGACTGCTGGGCGCGATGGACCTCTGGTCTGACCCAGCGGAGGCAAATTCTTATGTTCTTATGATTCACTTTTACTATATTTTGATTTCTAGAGTGGTCAGTGGTTAAAGCTACAGCTTCAGTACCCTGAGGTTGAGGGTTCAAACCAATGCTGCTCCTTGTGACACTGGGCAGGTCACTTAATCCCCCACCTGGACAGACAGGGAAAAATGCTTGAGTCCCTGAATGTAAACCACTTAGACTATAAGTGGTTTATAAATAACTACAAATAAATAAATAAATCTCAAGAGCGCCAAAATTTAGGCTAAGCGCGAATTCTGCAATGGTTGTTATTCAGTAACAACTAACTTAAGTTTGCATTTACACGTCTAACTGTAGGTGCTTGGGCCTTACTGAGGCAGTTAGATGTGTAAACAAAAGCCTCGACGTGCCCCACCCTACGTCACTGCTGCTTATTAAATTGTTACAAGCACAAGTCACCTGCAACTTTCTAGAATTAGTGAGGAAATAGCTCATAAGAAAAGCTCATTAGAAAAGCCATAAAAACTGCCTTATTCGACAGAAATATCACCTAAAAAGTATCTACACAAACCTCTAAATCAATTTCTAATATTTCAAACATGTCCACTCCTGCGTATAATACAAAAATGTATTCTACATGCTGTATTTCTCTTATCTCTGCATATTGTAATTCGCTGACTGTTCATCTCTCTTCAATGTAAACCGCCTAGAAGTCTCACGACTATGGCGGTATAGAAGAATAAAGTTATTATTATTATTATTATTAAATCCTGTTTAGTTTCTCTTAAGAAAGCAAATCTCTTTTGTGCTTTCTAATTTTAGCTGTCCGTCGAAGGGTTGGTTTCATTTTTTGTTATTCGCATTGGACCGAATTTGGCTATTTTGTGGAATATCGGGACATTTTGTGTTAGCAATCATAAAGCTGTGTTGTGGTTTTGCTTGTGTTTGATTCTTCTGTATACTGCGTCAGAGCTGTGGGCAGGAATATCCTGTTTGGTTTCATCTTCAACTCACACTCTCTCTCTCTCTCTCA
This sequence comes from Geotrypetes seraphini, assembly GCF_902459505.1. NCBI lineage: Eukaryota > Metazoa > Chordata > Amphibia > Gymnophiona > Dermophiidae > Geotrypetes > Geotrypetes seraphini. Next base: position 24,436,435 of record NC_047091.1, read on the forward strand.
CCTTGTCGCCCCCCCCTTCCCCTCCCCACCCCCCTTAGATGACCCAGAACATGGCTGGTACAAACTTTTGCAGTGCCGGTGGAATGGTAGGGTTTGGACAGCCGATGGGAGCAGGAACTACCCAGGGAAGTAACCAGACCCTCGGAGCTACTCGGATGTGGAAATGAAAAAGGAAGAAGCCACTAGTAGAACCAGATCTTATTTTGTTTCTTTGCCTTTCCTCAGTTTCTATTGTAAATTGCACCTTGAGCCATTTTGGCTGGTTTCCAGTGCTGATCACTCTTACACAGTGGGAATGTATATATTTGATTTTTTGCTTTTCATCATCCATCCCACAGAAACTTAAGTCAGAACTGACTCCAACTCTTACCGAATGTGCAGGGACCTCACTACCTCCATCAACAGGACCTCAGTACTTCCTGGGTTTGGGGATCATTGATTTAAAGGGACTGGCCAAATCAGGCTTTCATTGCTGGAGTGGCATTAGGATTTTGCCTACTATTTTTATATATATATATATAATATATATAGAGAGATTTATAAATATACCATAGAGGGAGAAAGTGCAGACAGAGGGCTGCGGTTCCTTTTCAGACTGGCTACAATCTGCCTCTCTTTTGAGGCACACTGAAGCCCGCCACGCTCACTGAGATCCTGTAGCACCTGGACAACCTCTCATACAGGCCTATATAAATAGCATCATAAGAGTTTCTTTTCAAGGAAATGGCCCCCGGGTGTTTTGGAATGTGGAGCTGGGTGCTTTCACCGGACGACTTAGGAGGAGTGGTTCTATGATTGTTTGGTTGCCAGACTTGGAGGCTTATAAAGGTAGCCTCAATGGGGCATCGGGATTTCTCTGTCAAAAGGCAGTTTCTGTGGCTGCAGATGTGTTTTGTAAATTGTCTTTAGTTGACATGTCCTTTCTGTGGCTTTATGCCTGTAACATTCCTTTTCTGGGCTCTTGCACTGTAGCCCTAGGGCCCTTCCATGTACCTGGATTCTCTGGTTGTCAGAGTGCAGTCGTTTATTCCTGCCTCAGGGTGTCTGCATTACCCTGGCCAGTTGGTTCATGCTTCACCGCTGCTGTATCCAAAATTATTTTCTAATAGTTTTAGGAAAACCTGGGCACAGAGATTCAAACATACAAGACAGGAGTGAATGTCACGTTTCTGCTTTCAAGTGTGTACTTGTCCAGCAGTTTGGCATACTGGGTAGAAAGGGACAGCTGTGAAGCTCCCCTAGAACATTTTGTGATATCAGAGGTTGGCTCTGTCCTCGGGGCACTCTAGAGCACATGGTGACCCCCATCTGACTCTGCCACCTACCCACAAGTCTTGTCTTCATTTGTCACCAAATCATTCATTGTAAATACCAGAGATTCTCCCATTGCCTGCTTGTAGTTTTAAAACATTCCAACTGTGAAACATACATCTGGCTGCCTTTTTTTTAATTTTTTTTTCTATCTGATTTGTGGTGCTGATGTCTTGAACTGATTGTCTTGCAAAACGAACCAGGAGAATTAAATTATTGGAGCCAGAGTGAGGTGATAAAACTCCCTCACGGTTTTTATAAACCAGCAGCTCTCGTGGTCTCGTTTTATACTTTCGTTAATAAGGTTTTGTATTACTTTTTGCTTTGTGAGCCAAATCCTGCCGGGAAGAGGGAGGCGGGCTCACATCTCATGACCATTAAATTCACCATGTGCAGAAGTTTTCATCTGCATGAAATGGCAAGGGGAAACGCGATGCAAATCAAGGAGAGAAATTAATTGTTGACTTTATGCTGTGTATGTGTATATTACAGAATAAAATCTTGCATTGCAAAGCTCCTTCCGGGTCACCTTTTTCTTTGGGGCCTTTGATACAAGAACAGCAGAAACAATTTGAGGTTTCATAGTCAGCTGTCAATAAGAACAGAATGTCTTCTGGACTGGAGTGCTTCAGGCATTAGTAAGTTTTTTTTTGGTTCTGTTTAAAATTCCTTATCTCTGCCCCCCACCCTTAATGATTGGGGGCATCTTGCCAACTTAGGGCTCCTTTCACAAAGCTGCACTAATAGCTCCGACGTCCATAGTGATTTAACGGATGTCAATCAGCCGATACTGAAAATAGTGATTGGGCCCTTGTTTGCCCACTAGAGGGCACCAGTGGTATAATATTGCTTTCCAAGTTCAACATTGCCCATATTCGGTATTTAATGGACATTATATGTTGGTTTTCCCTGTGGAAATCACTCGGGGTTGAATAGCCCTTTGCACCTGCTTTCATATGGGTGAAAGAAAATAAGGTGAATAGATTTGAAAATACTGTTTACATGTCTTTATGTTCCTGGCCCCCTCCCAAACACATCCCATGGAAGGGGCTTTAATTGCCCAAGAAAAGGAATAAGATCAGATATGGTGCAAAATCCATGAGTATATTTTTACCTATGGCCAAGATGACAAATTTCAGCTTCTGTGCTTTCATGTGGATAGAACATTTTCTAGTAAAAGTCAACTAGATTTGCCCAAAATGCATCTCGGGGACCAAACATGTGTGTAAGATTCAGTAGGACAGTTTTCAGACATAATTTGCTACTGACTCACACACCTGGGCTTTGAAAACTGGACTCCTGAATATTGAGTGTAAAGTGAAGATGTTCCCAACTGTTTCAGTATTTATTTGCCAAAAAAGAAAAACACAACATTGTTTCTGGTTTGTTTGGTTTTTTTCATACCAAGAAGAATGGAAGATGTTCACTGTCCCATCTAATATGGACCAGGATATAGCAAGACTCAGGCTGTTCACCTAATGGTTAGTTGGCCTGAGAATGTGGAGAACGGAGTTCAATTCCCAAGGTAGCTCCTTGCGACCTTGAGTAAGTCCATTGCCCCAGATTATGAGCCCAGTTAGGACAAAGCAAGTACCTTTGTGGAATATGTACGCCGCTTTGGTTGCAGCCTGTGACCCTTTACCGTCAACTGCTAAATGAAGCTGTGAGATCAAGTAAAATGAGAGACAGAACAGTTCTCCAACTGGATTTAATAATCTTCAGTTTTGTGCTGGCCAAACACATGCAGACGCAAACCGTGGACTGACTGGCAACTTTTCCCTCTGAAAACTGACAGGAGTATTTTACAAAATTACATGCAGCCTCCGTCATAAAAACCACATGAAAATACAAGAGTTTTACATTGGTAAAGACCACACATAGAAAACATTACATAGCATAGGTAGAAAATGCAGGTATGTGTTTCTTTCATGACTTTTACAATGCAGAAAGAATAATTAGCAGTGCTACAAGCCCTAGCGTGAAAAACCTTACCGCTATTCTGACACTTAATGGAGCTGTAACAGGATGTCTCTTTCAATACGCGTTCTTGAAGCTTTTAATGATCCAAATCAACCACGCCGTCTTTAATGGATGTGCTCGGTGGTTGCTTTAGTTTATTCCCCTGTCATCTCTAATTTAGCTACAGGTGAGAGAGCCTAAATTTGCTCCGCACCCAATCCCTCAACTGCAAAGGGCAGAAAATGCACAGTGGAACAAACTGGAAGCTGGAGAGGACCATTAACATGCTCAAGCACTTTTCAGAAAATCAGGTATTAACGTGGGTGGGATATGTGCTCTGCCCATAGCTGGATGTGCTTATTGAGGGACTGGGGGAAGGAAAGTGTTGCTGCTACAGGTCACTGGTGGGCTGGAGCAGAGGTTAAGTAAGCCAAGGTATTCTCAGCGGCCATTTTGCTTTTCCTACTGCTCCACCTTCCCTTTCCTATTCCCCCCCCCCCCCAACCTTGGTTAACAGGAAAATCTCCAGTGTTTCACAGGAATGTAATATTCTGCCATCAATGCAGGATTAGTATCGGAATGTGCTTATCCACAGAGCATGAGCCGCTGTGCCACCAAGTGTGCCATCTGCTAATTAAGTGGTTAAAGCTACAGCCTCAGCACCCTGAGGTTGTGGGTTCAAACCCACGCTGCTCCTTGTGACCCTGGCCAAGTCACTTAATCCCCCCCCCCATTGCCCCAGGTACATTAAACAGGGAAAAATGCTTGAGTACCTGAATAAACTCATGTGAACCGTTCTGAGCTCTCCTGGGAGAACGGTATAAAAAACTGAATTAATAAAATAAAGAATTGTCATACTGGGACAGACCAAAGGTCCATCAAGCCCAGTATCCTGTTTCCAACAGTGGCCAACCCAGGTCCCAAGGACCTAGCTAGATCCCAAGTAGCAAAACAGATTTTATGCTGCTTATAGGATTTCCCCAAGCCATCTCAATAATAACCTATGGACTTCTCTTTTAGGAATATGGCCAAACCTTTTTTAAACCCTGCTAAGCTAACTGATTTGACCACATTCTCCAGCAACAAATTCCATAGTTTAATTGTACATTATGTGAAAAAATATTTTCTCTGGTTTGTTTTAAATCTACTACTTAGTAGCTTCATCGCATGTCCCCCTACTCCTAGTATTTTTGGAGAGAGTGAACAAACGATTCACATCTACCCTTTCCACGCCACTTAGTATTCTATAAACCTCTATCGTATCACCCCTGAGCCGTCTCTTCTCCAAGCTGAAGAGCCCTAGCCACTTTATCCTTTCCCCATAGAGAAGTCATCCCATCCCTTTTATCATTTTTGTCGCCCTTCTTTGTACCTTTTCTAATCCTGCTACATCTTTTTTGAGATTCGGCAACCAGAATTACAGCCGTAGAGTCTGGCTGGAGTGGAGGAGTAGCCTAATGGTCCCTGTGGTGAACTGAGAATCGGGGGAACCAGGTTCAATTCCCACTGTATTTCCTTGTGACTCTGAGAAGTCACTTAACGCTCCAGTACCTGTATATAATATGTAATCCACTTTGATTGTACCCACAGAAAGGCAATATATCAGATCCCATCGCCTTTCCCTGTTTGTATAGCTGTGCAAAGAAATTTAGGTCAGGAAAAAGGCTGTCCTAACTTAAAACCACTGAGCTGCCTGATTAACAGCTAAATATTTCTACCACTTGTAGAGCCAGTGGCCCTCGCTGCTGTCCACACATATTATAACATAGTAGATGACGGCAGATAATGGTCCATCCAGTCTGCCCAACCAGATTCAATTTAAATTTGTTTTCTTAGCTATTTCTGGGCAAGAATAATGGTCCTTTTCCCCCAGAGAGCAGCGATGAATCTTTGGAAAGTACTTAAAACGTTGTGGCTGGTATAAAGATAACCGCTGAATTTGCATTCTGTAGTGACCCGTCATATCTAAGTACTGAGCACACCTTCCTGCATTATTATGGTGTAGAACTGAGAGAAGGTACAATAATGCCACTAGGATTTGGGTATTGAAATGGTTATTTCGTTTGGGAAGTATCATACGGATCTGAACCGAGACCTGTGTTCCTGTGACCTAAATGCCCCTCTCCCACTGTTAGGGTTACCAGACTTCTGGCTGCCCGGACAGACTTTCCAAACTCTGCAGTTTTCTGGGTTTTGGAAAGCCCCGCCATGTCTGGAAGGCCTCTGAGCATGTGCATATGATGTCACATGCATCAGCCCAGGCCCGGCAGGAAAGAAGAGATGAAGCTACTACTCCGCTGTACAGAGTCTTAAAGAAGAATAAAACAGTCCCTGCTCTCCTTCCAAGCTGAGCGGAAGCTCTCCAATCCCATTGCTGCTAGTGGGAAGCAATGCTTCAATATTGTTATTGATTACTAGAGACGGGCAGAGCTTGCTCTTCCCCAACTATTGAAAATGGGATCGTGAAACAGCAACTACCACTCGCAGGACTGCAAGTGGAGGACTCGTTTTGAGGAGCGTGTGGTGCAGTGGTCAGAGCTACAGCCTCAGTCCCCTGGGGTTGTGGGTTCAAACCCCGCGCTGCTCCTTGTGACCCTGGGCAAGTCACTCAGTCCTCCATAGCCCCAGGTACGTTAGATAGATTGTGAGCCCACCGGGACAGAGAGGGAAAATGATTGAGTACCTGATTGTAAAAACCGCTTAGATCACCTTGATAGGCAGTATATAAAATCCTAATAAACTTAGAAAACTTGAGGGAACAGTGGCTGGAAGGCTCTGTCTGGGAACTCTGCCACCTGAAGTTTGGGATGTACTGCAGACTTTTTAATTGTTCCTTCCCTAAAAGACCCTCTTTCAAAATGTGACTTGGCCTGTTCAATTCTAAAATGCTCCATGTTTGTTATGATACTTCCTGAACAGGGGGGTTCTGGGACTTTTCCTCCATTGAAAGCCCTCTGTTTACTATGTATAAAAAGCATACGGTAAATAGTGGTTCCCCAGGGGTCTGTACTGGAACTGCTGCTTCTTAACATATTTATCAAAGATCTAGAGATGGCCACCGTGAGGACGGGCTACAGGGCTCGATGGACCCAGAAAGGCTATTCGTATGTTCTTATGTGCGCAGTAGAGCCAAGACTTCCGTGTACAGGCTCACCTGGCGTCAGTACTTATATGCTCTGGTCTTTAAACGAGCAAGGCCAGAGGTGTGGAGTATGGAGCTGTGTCTTTCGAGGGTCTGTTGAGGGTAGGGGAGAAATTGGAACACAGCAGCCCCCCTATCTGACCTCTCCAGTGTTAAAAAGACGATGCTTTCGCAATTAACCAGAATTTTGAGTCTTTGGTGTTCATTGTTCCAGTTGTAGGTTGCCAGTGAAGGTCCCTGAGCTTTGACCTTCATCTTAGTCACGTGTCCTCTTAACTTACAGTCTTTCTGATGTACCTGATCCCTGGCTGGGAAATAAAGAGGTTGCAGGGAGTTAAACTTGGGGATACTGTAGCATCTGATGGGCTTAGTGTAATATTGGGGCCTGCAAGTTGGGGTCCTCTGTATTTTTTATGTGACAAAGGTGTCGGGGAAGCAGATCTTATTGCTTGAAGGGACCAAATAAACCAGCTCTGCCCCCACACTCTAGTTGCTGATACTATGTTGGGCAAAATATCAACGGGACCATAGCCCTCGGGCTCATTATTGTTGCCGTCTCTGATTTAACAAAGATAACAAAAAGGAAAACAACTCCACACTAAAGCAAAAAATACACAAAAGGAGCCGAGATGACGGAGGTATCCAAGCTGGCAACAATTTTATTCAGTGTATAAATAAATGAGAATGAATCCAACATGGGCTATGTTTTGGCAAACTGTCTGCATCAGGGATTCAAGATTTCAATACAGCTGTGTTTGAAAGTATAGACAGCAAATCACTTAGATGCACTCAAAACTGCGTTTCAGCCAACAAAACAACACCTTCAATTTGCCGAAACACAGCCCGTGTTGGGTTCATTCTCAGTTGGTTATACAGTTTGGCTACCTCGTATCGTTCTCTCTGATTTAACATAACGACACTTATCAGTTCAAACCCAAGTAGCTGCTTCTTGGCTACAGCACCTCTTCCAACGTATAGAAAGCATTCTGTTTCTTGCTACAAATTATTGCAGAAGCCCCAGGTTTTTCATACAAAGGTACTTGAAAGTGTTACTAGCAAAACACACTTCTGAATATGTTCATTACGCCCTTCTCTCACACACGTACATGATTCCAGAGTCACCAAAACATACATGTGCAAAGAAACAACAGGCCCAGAAAGCACCCCCCCCCCTCCCCAATTCCTTTTCAGCTCATCTGATATTGGGTTAGGCAAGGCTGGGGTGACGACACCCTTCACTTCATTCCTTCACAGGTAAAAAGCGGCTTTGTAGGCCGGTGTGAGGCTGTTGATTTCCTGCCTAACCTTCAGCTATCGACATTGGTGAAGTCACACTTGAGACAGGTACTGTGTTTCCCCAAAAATAAGCCCTAGTTATATCGACCCCAGAAGCCTAACCTGAATGCTCCTGGATTCGCCAGTAACAGCGCTGCCCCCTGCTGCACAGCCGAACCCCCGCTGACCCATCTTTCCATTCCTCCCATCTGAACCCCGCCAACCCTCCCACCATGAGACAACCAACATACCTCCCTCCTAACAACAGCGTCAGCAGCACTCTAAACAGGCTGCCTCGCGGTCTTCTCCCACCGGTGATTCCCTCTGCCGCATCTCTGATGATATCATCAGCAGTGTGGCGCAGGGAAGGTCACAAAGCAGTGCTGCCGATGCTGCTGTTTGAGTCTTGAGGGTCAGCAGGATTCAGATGGGAGGGAGAGATGGAAAGATGAGGATCAGCAGGGGTTTGGCTGCGTGGTGGTGGGGGGGGGATGGAAAGATGCTGTGTGAGAGGAGAGAGAGTCTTGGTCATTGTACTATGGTAAGACCAAATAGGTGAGTTCAGGACTTGAAATTTTAGGGATTTGGACTGTGGCTTGGTATGTGGCTGAGGACTACGCCTAAGATGAGTGGAGTAAACCAAGTTAGCAGTGGGAAGATATAAAATATGGGAAAACTCCCTGGATAGTTGCAGATGAAGGTCTGTGTTGGCAGTACTGCTTCTAATGGGGAGGGACAGAAAAATGCTGCAGAAGGAAGGCACAAGGGGAGGAAAGAGGAAGAATTGCGGTGGAGGAGAGGAAGGGCGAGAGGATCATTGTACATGAGAAAAATAAGACAGTCCCCGAAAAGAAGCCCTAGTGCGTTTTTGGACCCAAAATGAACATAAGACACTCTTATTTTCAGGGAAACACTTTATTAAACTATTGTTAGTCCTTTTGGCCTTTTTTCTTCTTCAGGCTCTTCAGCAAATCCAGACAGCTGTAGCCTAGATCAGCAGCGCATGGTTTACTGTGCACTTTCAATCGAGAGGAGCGATTTAACGTGGAAATGGGAGCTGAGACTTCAGTACTTAAGGGGTGCTGGTCAGTGCGAGTATTTGGGCTCGGTTAGCTCCACCTCTTCCTCCTCTCTCAGTTCTTAGCCAGATATATTGAAGTCAGTTTTACAGACACACACAATGGACAAAGCTCTTGGTAAGTCGTCGTCTTAGAACGTGGAACAGGGAGAATGCAAAAAAGAGGAAGGAGTTGAATGTTTCGCCTTTGTTTTAAGGACACGGTGGCTGGCTCCCTGTTCTGGTAGGGTTACCGAAGGTGGGCTAAGAAACATCACAAACACTTTTTGGTGCGGACAGTAATCTGCAAGAATTCTTCTGTGGAGACGTCCCCTCTGCAGGTCAAAAGCTAAAACGAAGCCTAACTTTTCCTTGTATTTCTATGTAGAAAATCAGTTTGATTCTGTCCGAGTTGGGAATAGTCCCTTTAAAAGTCTCTCTTGTATTAGAAGGGAAAAGCAGCAAACTTGACCTTGTAAACAAATACTTAGCTTTGTGTTTTCCGTACTAAGGTACCCAGTGCTGTGCCCAATGTGCAGTATGGTAAGGGAAACAGCCTGGTTTTGTTCTCCAGCATCGAATGTCCTTGACGTTACCTATAGCTCCATCGTGCCAGTCAGGTTTCCCATGAGGCACTGCTTCCAGATTACAGCAGAAAATGTTGAGAAGGAAATTTGCCTTAAAGCAAAGTTTGAGCTTGGAGAAACCATGTTATCTAGAAATCCCAGAATACCTCTGCTCATATACGACGGCTTTCTATTTGTTGCTTGACTTTCCTTGGGTTGAGTTTCTCCATGAAAAGTTCACTTAGTAATGACCCTCCAAGGCAATAATTCCCTCCCTCTCTCCATCTACTTGGGGGTGTCTATTGTCCATGGACTGGCCAACTACTTTCTCTATATCATAAGTAAAAGAAAGGGAATATCCTGTCTCCTATGGAAAGTCATGATGTTCAAAGCACCTCAGAAAGGGTTTCCAGTTGGTAGAACTGAAAATGGAGAGGTTGTCAATTGTTTATCTATAGTGCGATCCAAATCCCAACAGTTACAACCCGTTGGCTACTTATCAGACCCTTCGAACAGCAGCACAGGTCTTGAATGGTCTCTAAAGGTTTGGGCAACCATGCTGCTCAGGGGTCACACCTCAGTCAGGCTTTCAAGGTTTCCACAACAAATATACATAAGATTGATTTTCATGTACTGCTTCTGTTCTATGTAAATAGATTTCATACCTAGTCGTCGTGGAAATCTTGTAAGGCTAGCTAGTTTGTGGCCCTCCAGGAGTGCTGTTGCCCATACCCTTGTCTATAAACTTCAGATTATCCTTGGTAAGACTGGAAAGCAAAAAAAAAAAAAAGGCAGCGAGGATTCCAATCCATCCATCATGCAGTTGACATCAGCGTGAAGCAGCAGCCAACTGCCCGTACCGCAGTTGCTTCTCTTGGGTCTTTCAGGGTCTCTTTCTCATTCATGTAGGTCAGACTCCAGCACTTGGACACCACAGAACTTTACATGTAACAAAACAATGCAGCATGCAGTTCCCTCTCGAGCAGCTCCAGGAAACCATGAGCTCAAGTTTGGAGGGAAACTCAGAGATCGCAGTCTGTCTGTGCCGAGCTCCAGACTTTGAAGGAAAACCCTCCTCTTTGTGCAGAAAGGTAGTAAGGTGTCTCCCACCCTACCTCTTGATTTTCAAAATCAGGTGTATTGCTTGGCGAGAAAATTCCTCACAGGTATGGATGGAGGTGGCTGGTCAGATGTGGTGCCTTTATTGTTCGATCAAGACAGCCCAGGAGGACTGGAGCTTGAAAGTTACCCATTTTGGTCACTAGCATTCCAAACCAAAGCGACCAGCCAGAACTGATCCTTGCATAGTGCCTGAAATTGGTTTTTTTTTTTGCTGGTAACAAAGCGCCACATTCTCTGTGGTATAGCTACCAGGAAACAGAAGAGCAGATGAATGGAGACACCAGAGCGAAGAGAGTTTGCATAACCACTTCCCTCAGTTTTTCCTTTCATGCAACAACACAGGCTACAAGCATCCATTCTGCAAAGAAGTTTTCATCACACTGATATAAAAGGAAACTGAACAGGGCAGGCAAACTTCCACTGCATATCACAGAAAGATAACAGTTCAGTTACGCTAGAGTTGGGAATGAGAGCAAAGTCCAGGCCTCAGACCCTTCCGTCTTCTATTCTGCAAAAGTCCTTCTTTTCCTACCCAATGAAACAGTTACTGTATCATTTGTGATGAAATTTCAGTGTCTTAATGCTCTTACCCTGAGTTTTCAGCAAAATTCATAGGCACCTTCATTAGGAAGAAAGCTTCCAGACCTTTCTGTGTTGCTACATGTTCTGAGCATTTCTGTTCTCCAGGCTCCAGTCTCCTCTCTTCATCGATCACCTTCCACTGGACCTCAATATGAACCAGTGTGGACAAAGGCGCCTTCATACTTTCCTGCAGCTGAAGTTAGTAATTCGGTTGTTCATCCTTGATCGGTGACCATGGTAATCCTGTGTCATGTAGCTATGGAGTAGAGACAGAAAGAGATAGCTGAATAGTGTCATCTTTGGGTGACCTCAGCCCTCGCTGAGCTTTGGTCTGCCTGCCAACTTCTTACATCATTACCGCTGTACAGTAAAATGTAGGTTTTCAAGTGATGCAAAAGGAGACTCTTTAAATGCACTTATAATTTCAAATAAACATGTCAAAATGCATCTGTGCTGGCAGTAGGCAGTCAGGGTTTGTGGGCTACATGCTTGCAGAACGGGAGGAGGGAATTGCATTATGGGAGTTGCAAAATCTGTGTGGTGGAAGCTGCGAGGCAGGAGGTGGCTGCTGACCACGCCCACTCCTCTGTGGAAGGTCCCACACACAGGCCACAGAGAGCTACAATAGATAGCATGTGGCAAGCTACATAATATGCTACGTTCCTTAGAAAAGATACTTGGCTTACCCAAAAGTAAACGAAATTTTTTTTAAAAAAAGGTGCATCTTGCTTTATACACGTCTATATATAAATAGAGAGAGAAGCAAAAATGCATTGATGCAGTTACACATATGTCTCTATATCTATATATAGATAGCTAAGTATATTTTAGGTTTCTGTTGAACTTTTTCCTTGGAGAGCAGAATAGTAGAGAGAGAAGCAGGTTCGAGCAACGTGATTCTGGCAGTGGAACCGCTGTGCATGGTCCAGAGTCTGTTGCCTCTGCAGAGTGCGATCAGGATTCTCAAGTATGTTTCTCCACCGTGAGGTTCTGTCGCAGAGGCTTCCACACAAGAATCTCGTTTCAGGCTACCGGGTTCGGAGTGATAGACCCGTGGCCAATACTGTTGCTAGCGAGTTATTTCAGGACATACACTGATTAATATTTACAGCCATTCTGCTGAAAGTTCCTGCGAGCCGGTCAGGATTAGATTGCAGTCAACGGCCCTTCCACCGCCCTCATTTCCTTCCCTCCTCGGAAACCTTAAGGACAGGAGGGACTTGTGGAGCTCTCCAGAGAGGACTGGGAGAAGCGACGTGTGAGTGGAGCAATAGTAGAATCCGCCAAGGAGGAAGTCGGGAAGAGTTTGTACCAGCCGGTAACCATGCTGGAAAGATCCAGCTCTTCTAGCATGATCTGGGCCATCCCCATGAAAGATTTGTGATCCATGCGGCCGTAGTCTCCCCAAACTATCACCTGGAGAAGGGGAAAAGAAAAAAGCAGTGGTAAATTTTCAGCTGCCACTTCATTGCCTTCCCTTGCTCGAGGGACGCTGTGCCTCAAGCAGTCAGCTTTGGTCAGAAACAAATCTGCTGACTGGAGCTTTGTCAAATGAGCAATCAAACAAGCTGCCTTTTCCACTCCACAAAACTATCAGAGGTCATGGACTGGATGATTTCCATTCAACCGTGCAGATTAAGTTTAGCAAGGATGTGCAAGACCTGAGGTGGTTGTACTTTAATAAAATGGACGTGATTCGTACTAAAAGTCAATCCATTAATTCTGGTTTTCTTGTAATCCATCTAGATCAGGTGTTCTCAATCCAGTCCTTGGGATACACCCATAATGAATATGTTACATACTTTAAAATACATTTCTAGACCACAATACCTTTCAGATTGATGCGGTTTACATCAACAGTGAAATACAAGAGAAATATCATCTTCATTGCTTTCCTAAGAATTTTACAAAAAGAGATGTCTTTAGTAGTTTTCCGAAATGCATATATGAAATTGAAGATGCAAACAAATTACGCAGTTCTGAATCCCAAGATAAATTTGCATTTCCTCCCTCTACTCTTGTGTATTCATTGTGGGTTTCATGAAAACCTGACTGGCTCGGTGTGGTCCGGAGACTGGGTTGAGAACCCCCTGCTCTAGATTAAATGTAAGATTCAACAAACAAGCCCAAAAGTTGTAAGAGCCCCTCAAGAAAAGCCGGCCTTTTGCATGGGATCGAGGAGATGTTTACCTGTAGCACCTTGCCCTGGGGTCCCTCATCAAAGAGAAGTGCTTGTTGATACAGAGGATCCCAGGTCTTCTTGGCAGTTTTGGTCTTCTTCTTGGCTAAGCAAGCTCCATTCTCCAGCAGGTAAACTTTAATGTAGGGAGCTAGGAAGGACCACAAAACAACTGTCAAAAAGAGGGGTTCACTGAAACATAAACAGACTCAAAACTTCTATTAGTGAAAGACTAAGGGCTCTTTTTAGAAAGCCATGGTAGATGTTTCTACCGTGGGCTGGCAAGGTAAATGCTCCAACGCTCTTAGGAATTCTATGAGCGTTGGAGCATCTACCTCGCTGGCCTGCAGTAGAAATCCAAGTAAATCAAACACTCCATCTGGGCAATGCTTTTGCCCAGTCTGACTGAGAGACGCTCCACCCCCTTCTCCTCAAGAGAAGACTTGCACTTATCTACTACAGCAGTTGAGACCTATGGAAGGGGACATGAAAAGTGGCCCTTCACCGCATAGACAATGGTTGCAATGAAACCAAACCTTCTCTTCATCAGTTTTAGAAGGGAAATTTCTTTCTTGATGAAACATGCAGTGATTCAGCCAGTAATAAAGGGGTTTTAACGCTACAGACCAATATCTACACTTCCTTTATAGAGGAAGCTAACTGAAAATTGCATACGTTCCTTCTCTGAGAGTAAAACTGTCCTACATCTAAACCAGTTGGGATTCTACACTGGACCACAGAAGGGATTCTCTTCTGTTGAGTATATTACTCTAGATAGTATGCAGAGATAAGGAGATGAGTAGGATGACTTTCTCTACTGGGCCTCCGAGTCCTCGATCTTTTGAGCCATGCATTGTTCTTGCAAAGACTGAAGGAGATAGATGGATTGCAAGTCTAAAATACGTAGTTTATCCAATTTATGGTTTTAATATATTTATCCGAAGGACGGTTTTCTTAGAGAAATGAAAAATGTCAGTTATTCTTTAGTTATAGCAGTCCAGGAATCAATATTGTCCCCACTATTATTTAATGCTTGTCACCCTTGGTTGAAAATTGTTAGCAGACAAGACATTGCGTGCTGTCTCTTAGCTGTAGATATTTGGTTATGATAATCCGATGAGCCAGGGTCAAATACTGGCTGCCAAATATTACCCTATGCAGAATCCTGAAAAACCGATGGATAACTGTAAGTAAATCTAGTTTTGGCTAGCTTGGAGGTTGTCCCAAAGAAGGAGGTTCTTAGCGCAGGTGGAAATTTGGATGAGAAATGAATTATAACAAAACAAAACTCCTCTATAGCATGGATCATCGTGGTCATTACAGCATATACAAAAACTGAAGCCAGGTTGATCTGGAAAAGATTTGACCACGATCTGTACTCCTTAGTAACTAACAAAATTGACCACTGTAATTTAATTTATTACAGTACTACTGGAGTGATATGAAACAGCTGCAATTAGGCCAGGAAGCCGTAGCAAGGCCAAGTCCTGGCAGACAGAAGTATGATCGTATTCAGAAATACTCATCTCTGCACAGCTTCCAGTAACAGGCTCCATTGACACTGAAAATATCAATGGCGTCTTCTAGATCTTTGAATACAGGATGCCTACAATACTTGGTTGGACTGCTGTGCTCAACCCAACACAGATTATATTTTGTTACGGGTATTTTTGTTAACTGTTTTGGTTGGATCTTGCCAGAATGACAGTATATCAAATATGATATATAAATATTTGATTTTAAAATTCTGATTAATGAAAATGAGGAGGAAGACTTTGGTCCTGCCCTACGGAATTCTCTCCCTTAAGAGCTCCGGAGTAATCTGAGGAAATACATTTTTACATAAAAGGTGGTAGAGGCGTGGAATAGTCTCCCGGAAGAGGTGGTGGAAACGGAGACTGTGTCTGAATTCAAGAGGGCCTGGGATAGGAACGTGGGATCTCTCGGAGAGAGGAAGAGATAATGGTTACTGTGGATGGGCAGACTGGATGGGCCATTTGGCCTTTATCTGCTATCATGTTTCTATGTTTCTAAGAGCTGAAAATGGAAGAGGATTATTTAACATTCAGAACTAACTGATCAAAGTACGGTTTTTTATTCAAGAATGTTAAATTGTGATTGTATCGCGACCACTTTGATACTCACAGACTCCGCCTTCCCACCATAGTCATACTGTTTTTCCGAGTCCCTCTTCCCACCCTTCCCATCCAGCCCACCACATACCAGGGATGGATTTGGTGCCCAGCTTTGGAGTCAGACCTCGTGCCTGGATGACTTCAACCTCTAACTGCCCGTTTCTGTCGATCATCCCAATGTGGACATCACCTGGAAGAGAGTGGAAGAGAGTAGTTTAGACTACAAGCATCCATTCCTGTATCTTAAGAGAATGGCACGGGGACAAATTTGTCCCAGTGGGATCTCAATATCCCCATCCCGTTTCCGCAAGTTCTGTCCCAGTATCTGAACCATTCCTGCAAGCTCTGCCGTAACCGCACAAGCCTCGAACACTTATGATTTAAAAGTGTTCAAGGCTTGTGCAGATGAGGATGGAGCTTGCAGGGATGGGGCAGGGGCAGAGCTTGCGGGGACGGGACGGGAAATTGAGATGCCTCCTCCTCCAATTTGTTACGTCTGGGTATTTTTTTAAGCCAGCTGCAATTATTCCAAATCAGTTGGTCACTTAGCTTGGATTGCTTGAAGACCACAAATCCCAATAGGCTTTTACAGACCCTAAATTCATTTTCTCTCCGCTAGAGGCAAAGGTTTTGAAACTTGGTAGAGATGTCTGTTTTTTTAATCAAGAACTTTTGAAATAACTGAGGAGGGAGAGATTTCAGGAAGTTAGAGACTGGCACCTCCCCATTGAGCTACAACCGGCATTTCTATCGTTTCTTTCTTCATAAGGGTTGTCTTCATATGCCTTGTCAGTTTTAAGTTGATGATGTGTGTGAAGCAGTGGTGCAGAGAGATTAAGTGATGGCCCCCCTCCCCCGCCACTTGTGCGTCTCCCTCCCTTCCCCGGTACCTTTTTAATTTTCCAAGCAAAAGCAACAGCCTGAACTTGCTGCCCGCGCAGGAAAAATGAACGGGGTACAAGGAGAGGGGCAGGAAAGAGGGGGGCCTGTGCCCTTCACAAAGACCATGTCTGGGGCAGACCGCTCCCCCTCCGCCCGCACTGATACTGTTCATTTATTTTGTTGTATCACAACTATTAACACTGCTCCGCTCCTGTGACACAACGGTCCAGGTTCTATAAATGACGCTTAAAGGCTTAATTGACGCTGATAATTAACAATCGACAAAATGGACATAAATTGGACTTCATTGGGTGGATTGTGAGCGTGTTTTTCAGATGTCACTGAGTGCGATTCTGTAAAGGCCGCCTTGCATAAGTGCTATGCTACTATTCTTATGCAGTCACTGGCGTAGTAAAGGGGATGTGGCCCACCCTGGGTGCAGTCTTTGTATAGAGCAAAGGCACCTGTCCTCTTCCCCCCTCCCCCCACTGCCGTGTGCATCTGCCCCTTCCCCTCCCCCTTCGTACCTCTTTAATTTTCTCTGTGCGAGCAGCATTACAAACTTGCTGCCCATGTTGGTGTCGCCTCTCTCTGATGTCGCTTCAGGATCCCACGCCTAGGAAGCTACATCAGAGGGATGGCCAACACGACACAGGCAGCAAGTTTGTCAGCTGCTCTCGCCTAGACCTTTTGCACTGGTGGGATATAAAATGAACAATAAACATTAAAAAAAAAAAGGAAGACCAACATAAAGGGAATTATAATAATCAATTTGAGAAATAATGAAGGCATGGATGAGTGTGCAAAGAAACCTGGGAGAAAGAATAGCTTGACGTGATTTGATACGCTGTAATGCAAAAAAAAAAAAAAAAAAGATGAACAAATGACTGAATTGATCTTTGGCTTAAAACCGAGTTGATTGTCAAATAATACACCAAGTATCCTGATAGTATCCGAAAACTGGAAAGGATGGTTGTCAATAATTGGTGGTGAAGGTAAAGATAAAGATGGTGATCTTGTACACTCACATTTGGCTGGGTTGAGTGAAAGCTGAATCCTTTAGTATATCTTTTGACTAGACATACCAAAACCAGGTATAAACCGGAGCGTACAGCCCAGATAAGGTGCCCAAGATCAATACTTCTACATACAGAATAGCGTGGATTAGATGCACATTTTCAACGGTGCCTTTGTCCCTCGGAGTCTATATGGCCCCTAGATTCGGGAGCACAACTAAGTTGGCCAACGAACTGTTGACCGTCAATAATTGGATTCCAACAACCAATTAATGATGTGAATTAGCACCGATAAGGATCTCTTGCATATTTACTTGTGCGCTATTCTATAAGACTGGGGGCAGGGCCATGGAAGGGGTGGAGCAAGCATAGGGCATGTCGAAAAGTTGCACGCAGTATAATAGAATATTGGGTTTTCATGCACAGTTTGGGTGATGGGATTTACAGAGGGTTACCAGATTTTACTTTAACAAAATCCGGACCCCTAGACCTGGACGGGGAAATTCAGACATCTGGTAACCCTAGATTTACAGCAGGTTTCAGCCTTTGTGCGTTACACAAACACACCATGAAGGTGGTCTCAGAACTGCTCACTATCTCTGCAGATAAAGTAAGCGCTCGAGGTCCTTTGAGGTAGTGAGGTAGTGATTGGTTTGCCCCTAGGTGGCAGCCTCGTTTGTGTAAAGGCTGAGCTGGCCCTCAGCTATTTCTCCGCTAAGGAAGCACAGAACAGCCCTTCCCAACATCTACCGACTAGAGGCAGGCACAAGACTTCTGTTTGCAATGATGGCCAACATAAGTGAGCAACATTGATTTTGTAAAGAAAAAGCAGGATGGGACAAATCTAACTTCTTAGTTCTGTCTTGCAAACGTCAGTGTGTTAGCTGATAGAATTAGAGTCAAAATCAAACAGAGGTTCAGATTCACTGCTAGATGCTTTGGCTGCAACAGCAGGATTCAGCCACTGTGTGGCAGATAGTACCCACTCCAGAATACCATCAGACCCCTTAAGACCCCCATTTTCTCAATGGGGTGGTGAGGGGGCTCATCTTCTCCATGACCTTTGCTAAAACAGGCTTACATAGAGACAGAGAAAAATGAAGACGGTTAAAGACTCTATGGCATATCCATCTGCCCAACCCTTCCTCCCCCATGTACTTGTCCCAAGCTTTCTTAAATTCAGATACAGTCTTCATCTCTACCACCACAAATTCATGAAGAGGCCATTCCTCTGGTTATTCTTGAACCTGTCCCCTTTCACTTTCATTTTATACTACTACTACTATTGTTTATTATTTCTATAGCACTGAAAGGCTGAACATGTTAACATACAATAGACAGTCCCTGCTCAGAAGAGCTTACAATCTACCCCTCATTTCAGAGCTTCCTTTCAATTGAAAGCTTCTTCCAAAGTATATATTAAGATCTTTAAGTCTGTCCCCGGAAGCCTTATGACGAGACCACCGACTCTTTTAGTAGTCTTCCTCTGGACCAACTCCATCCTGTTTATATCTTTTTGAGGGTGTGATCTCTGTCACTCACACAAATATCCATATTCTTCTGCTAAAGCACTAGAATTTCATCTTGTTCCTTTAACAAAATTGATTTTGCTGTGTGACAGGCTCTGTCCGTCCTACTGAATGTTAATCTCTGGAGTCTGGAGAAACATTTATATGGTGATATTCTGCTTCCCCACAAGTGCACTAAGGAGAGCCAAATTGGCTGTTCTACAGATTAATTATTGAGCACAAGGAGAGCCAGGGCTGGGTTTTTCTCCGTTCCAGAGATCCAGTGCTCATTTCCATGCGCATTGTCTGCAATCACTAGATTTCCTTCCATTCATTTCTAATGCAGTGTATCGCACGCACCAGTGTGCCTCCTGAGATTTCACGTGTGTCGCGACACACTGGCGAGGAGGAGAGTCGTCCACGCCTACAGGACGTGCCTCTCGCGGTTTATAGAATCCAGGCCTAAATGCTTATCATGCATATCCTTTTTAAATTATTATTATTGCCTTTGTTTCAAATGAGTTTTGCATATGATTTGAATAATAGTGCATAACCTGGTATTCTCAATCTTTGAGTAATGCTGGGCGTCCCAAAATACATGATCAGGCAGATCCCAATAGTACAAAACACTGCAGCTAAATTTCTGCTGGGAAAATCGAGGCAGACGAGTGCCACCCCGCTACTGAAAGAGATTCACTGGCTCTTGACTGAAGGCAGAGTGAAATTGCTGACACACAAAATCCTTCATCTTTCAGAACTGGAAAGCCTAGTAAATAGAATAGACCACCATTAACCAACTCACGCCCTACACTCGAGCCTAGAATATCCTCCCTTCAGAGACATCAAATACAAAAGTGTCAGGAAAAGAATGTTCTCGGTGATGGCCCCAATGGGGTGGAACTCGCTTCCGAGGGAATTAAAAGTAGAAAAGCACAAAGTCCAAGCAAGGAATAAAGACGATACTCTTCACAGTACACGTGAGCGAATAAAGAAACAATGAGGGGGAATAGCAACATGGAGGAAACAGGAGGCGACTACCCTCATGGAAAGGGTGAACTCACGAATAATACAAAGATAAATATATGATACACAGAAATTATAAAAATAGTATATGTACAGAAATAGGTAAAATATACACATATTTAACTCGTAACATCTTTACTAAAGCTCATGCAAATAGACTGCTCTAAATTGACTTCCCAGTCATTAGTAGCGGTATAGAACAGAGGTGGTCAACTCCGGTCCTCAAGGGCCGGAATCCTGTCGAGTTTTCAGGATTTCACCAATGAATATGCATTGAAAGCATATTCATTGGGGAAATCCTGAAAACCCGACTGGATTCCAGCCCTCAAGGACCAGAGTTGCCCACCCCTGCTCTAGAAGCTTCCAATAAACATAAGCATTTTAATTGGCACCACAGAACACACTTGTAACTTCACTTTTGCTTGGACAGGTTTTCGGCTGTTTCAGCACTTTTGAAACAGGAGTGGTGTACTACTAGTGACGCGGCGTGAGCTACATGCAGATATGTTAAACGATACCGCAGATTGGCACGTGAGAAGACTCACCCATAGGTGGTGTTGCCAGAGTCTGTCTACCCACTATCTGTGCAGGCCCGAGACCATCTAAAAAATCACTGAACTGACTTTCAGCTCCCAGCCTGGTCGTCGGGAAAATGAACCTGGAAGAGAGAGACAGAACAGGGAAAACTGACATCATTGTTTTCACGCTGAGTAGTAAACTTTTCTGGCACGTGCCAGCCGCAGAGCAGACGTAATCCTATATACGGTATCAGCTTTCAGTTAGGCTGGTTTATAAAGTAATACTGGTATACTGTTTACTGCTATAGGTGTCTCTATGTGCCCTGCCTGTCTAGGGGATCGCTTTTAAAATTAGCTCCCTCTGCATTACTTTGGCAGTAAATAAAAAGTTGTCATACCAATAAAGTTTACTGAATTTGAATCTGGAAAAAGCACCAGATTCAAATTTCTCAACAAGGAGAACGATAATGCATTTGAAACAAATCAAAGTGATTTACATAGGGTTACTAGACGTCCGGATTTCTCTGGACATGTCCTCCTTTTGAGGACATGTCCGGGGGTCTGGACGGCATGTCCGGGTTTTGAAAAGCTTTCCTTCGTGTAGACGAGCATCCGCGCATGCGCGAATGTCCTGCCTGAGAGAAGGCAGTGAGGGACGGGGCTGGGGCAGGATTGGAGGTGGGGCTTGGCGGTGTGACAGGATGGAACTGGGGTGGGGATGGGTGGGTCTAGGGATCCGGATTTTCCGGACAGAAAATCTGCTAATCCTAGGTTTACCTATATACTGAGGTACTTTTTTTTCTGTCCCTTGTGGGTTCACACTCTTATCTAATGTACCTGGAGGGGTTAAGTGACTTGTGCAGGATCTCAACCCCCTGAACTAACCATTAGTATATTTGTATTTAGTATTTATAGACCACTTACAGTCTCAATGGTTTACATTCAGGTATTCAAGTATTCCTGTCTGTCCTGGTGGGCTCACACTCTTATCTACTGTACCTGAGGCAAGGAGGAGTTAAGTGACTTGCCCAGGGTCACAAGGAGCAGTGCTGGGCTCGAACCTGCAGCCCTAACCACTAGGCCTCTACTCCACGACTAGTATAATTAGTAGAGGGACCAGCTAGAAGAAATGAGGAACAGTTGATACAATCCCACGGAAATTGAGCCGACTGAGGCCTTTCTTTTTGCGGTACTAAAGGAATGGCTAGTTTTTTAATCTCTGGTTGAGGGAACCTGAACCCAAGGTAGATTGTGAGCCCGCCGGGACAGACAGGGAAAAATGCTTGTGTACCTGAATAAATTAATGTAAACCGTTCTGAGCACCCTTGGGAGAACGGTATAAAAAAGTCAATAAAAAAAATAAAAAAATATTTCCATAGCTCCCCCAGTGAGAGGAGACTCCCCTGTCAGGGAATGTCTGTAAGTCTTGGCTGCGTCTGGTTTCCTGGATCTGCTCTCTCCTTTACTCCAGGAGCTCTAGGGAAACTTGGAGCCATCAGTGGCTCAACTTCAGTAAATCATTCTGCTATAAATTCTTGGTTTCCTAGATTCCACAACAGATTTTGGCAACGGATGCAAAATCACTAGAAAGAAGGAGGCTAAGTCCTAATTCCAGGCAGAAACACCGAGCCCGGTCAAACACAAACCTGTAGAGAAATCGCACTCGGACACTTACGTGCCATCGGAGCTGTTGCTGTTGGTGCTCCCATCTGTTGACTCACGGCTTCCTTGCCGAGTGACTCGGTTCCGCATCTCCACTGCGATGCCAGTTTCGGTGCTCCTTCGGATATTACTACGCAGCTTCTTTGTGCCACTCTCTAGAAAAAGAACAAAAGTTTGCATTACGTGAAAAAACTGAGCTGTGAAAGGAAAATAACGTTTGGCCTTTATTCTTCTTCAGCTACAATGGCTGGAGAGTACGGTAAAGTTTTCATTGCTACTACCTGTTCCACACTTGTTCTGTGGTATGGTACAGTGTGTGCTTGTGATGAGAGAGTTTGCACTATTGATTCCTGTGCTGTGGTGTAACACAAGGTGTGCTTGTGGTGAGGTTTGCACTATTGTTTCCTGTGCTTTGGTGTAACACAAGGTGTGCTTGTAGTGAAGTTTGCACTATTGTTTCTTGTGCTGTGGTGTAACACAGTGTGTAATTGTGATGGGGGAGGGGGAGTTTTCACTATTGTTTCCTGTGCTGTGGTGTAACACAAGGTGTGCTTGTGGTGAGGTTTACACTATTTCCTGTGCTGTGGTGTAACACAAGGTGTGCTTGTGATGAGGTTTGAACTATTGTTTCTTTTGCTGTGGTGTAACACAAGGTGTGCTTGTGGTGAGGTTTGCACTATTGTTTCCTGTGCTGTGGTGTAACACAAGGTGTGCTTGTGGTGAGGTTTGCACTATTGTTTCTTGTGCTGTAGTGTAACACAGTGTGTAATTGTGGTGGGGGAGGGGGAGTTTTCACTGTTGTTTCCTGTGCTGTGGTGTAACACAAGTGTATTTGTGGTGAGGTTTGAATTATTGTTTCCTGTGCTGTGGTGTGATACAGTGTGTGCTTGTGGTGGGGGAAGGGGGAGTTTGCACTATTGTTTCCTGTGCTGGGGTGTGACACAGTGTGTGCTAATGGTGGAGGAGGGGGAGTTTGCACTATTATTTCCTGTGATGGGGTGTGACACAGTGTGAGCTTGTGGTGGGGGGAGGGGGAATTGCACTATTGCTTCCTGTGCTGGGGTATGACACAGTGTGAGCTTGTGGTAGGGGGAGGGGGAATTTGCACTATTGTTTCCTGTGCTGGGGTATGACACAGTGTGAGCTTGTGGTAGGGGGAGGGGATATTTGCACTATTGTTTCCTGTGCTGGGGTATGACACAGTGTGTGCTAGTGGTGGGGTAGGGGGAGTTTGCACTATTATTTCCTGTGCTGGAGTATGACACAGTGTGAGCTTGTGGTAGGGGGAGGGGGGATTTGCACTATTGCTTCCTATGCTGGGGTGTGACACAGTGTGTGCTAGTGGTGAGGGGAGGGGGAGTTTGCACTATTGTTTCCTGTGCTGGAGTATGACACAGTGTGAGCTTGTGGTAGGGGGAGGGGGGATTTGCACTATTGCTTCCTATGCTGGGGTGTGACACAGTGTGAGCTTGTGGTGGGGGAGGGGGAGTTTGCACTATTGCTTCCTATGCTGGGGTGTGACACAGTGTGTGCTAGTGGTGAGGGAGGGGGAGTTTGCACTATTGTTTCCTATGCTGGGGTATGACACAGTGTGTGCTAGTGGTGGAGGAGGGGGAGTTTGCACTATTGTTTCCTGTGCTGGGGTGTGACACAGTGTGAGCTTGTGGTGGGGGAGGGGGAGTTTGCACTATTGCTTCCTGTGCTGGGGTGTGACACAGTGTGTGCTAGTGGTGAGGGAGGGGGAGTTTGCACTATTGCTTCCTGTGCTGGGGTATGGCACAGTGTGTGCTAGTGGTGAGGGAGGGGGAGTTTGCACTATTGTTTCCTGTGCTGGGGTGTGACAAAGTGTGAGCTTGTGGTGGCGGAGGGGGAGTTTGCACTATTGCTTCCTGTGCTGGGGTGTGACACAGTGTGTGCTAGTGGTGAGGGAGGGGGAGTTTGCACTATTGTTTCCTGTGCTGGGGTATGACACAGTGTGTGCTAGTGGTGAGGGGATGGGGCGTTTGCACTATTGTTTCCTGTGCTGGGGTGTGACACAGTGTGAGCTTGTGGTGGGGGAGGGGGAGTTTGCACTATTGCTTCCTATGCTGGGGTGTGACACAGTGTGTGCTAGTGGTGAGGGAGGGGGAGTTTGCATTATTGTTTCCTGTGCTGGGGCGTGACACAGTGTGAGCTTGTGGTGGGAGAGGGGGAGTTTGCACGATTGTTTCCTGTGCTGGGGTATGACACAGTGTGTGCTAGTGGTGAGGGGAGGGGGAGTTTGCACTATTGTTTCCTGTGCTGGGGTGTGACACAGTGTGTGCTAGTGGTGAGGGAGGGGGAGTTTGCACTATTGTTTCCTGTGCTGGGGTGTGACACAGTGTGAGCTTGTGGTGGGGGAGGGGGAGTTTGCACTATTGCTTCCTGTGCTGGGGTGTGACACAGTGTGTGCTAGTGGTGAGGGAGGGGGAGTTTGCAGTATTGTTTCCTGTGCTGGTGGTGGTGGGGGGGGCACAAGGAGAGGTTGGAGCAGCCTAGACTGTACCTCTTCTGTGAATATGCTGAACCTTTAGCTTCAGTGTGCCATATGGATTTCTGGACCTGCCTTTTGGATCTTCTGTTTATAATTTTATTATAGTTATTTATAAAAATTGGCTAAACGCCTCTTCCTTACAAGATTGAGCTGTTTACAATAAAGCAATCCATAGTCTCTCTCGCATGTTGAACTACTTACATGTACAACCATGATCAATATTACAAAGTGACAGAATTAATAACAACGACACTGGCTAAATGCTAACAGAGCACCTAATGATAGAATTAAACCTCATAAATAACACCTAATCCTCATTTTCCAGCTGAATCCTTCGCAATCAATGGTCCCCTTTAAGTGAAGGCCTTCAGGTTCCTCCGAAAGGACAGATCATTTGGATGCAAACCAATCCAGCCCCAAAGCTGCTCTTTACATCTGCCTTTTTACTTTTCTGATGGGACCCGGGGGCTGACTTACATCTGTCTGTTGGATGAAACCCCTCCTGCATCTGAAAACCCAGTGCTCAATTATTCCCCTTGAGCTCGAAGTTGGTCCCTTTCATCTGTTTCGCCATTGGCATTTGCTGAGCCTCTCATCAGTGCATTGGGGGTGGCAGAATGTCAAAGCTGAGTCCACAGGGAAAAGTAGAAAGGACCCAGATGGCTGATCAGGTGGGTCAGTATCCCACACCCTGGGCATTGTGAAATGACATCCTTTGCTGCCTTTTCAGTGTCACAGCAGAGGGAGCAGGGTGTGTTTTGGGTTGAAGAGATCCAACGGGGGCTCCAGAAAATGGAAGACGGATTGAAAGCAATGGAAGGAAAACCCAACTGTCTCAATCCCTTCTCCCTTTCTGGGCGCCAGAAGGTAAATCCTGCATAGAGGCTAATTTTTCCACAGGGTGTCTAGACTAAGAAGGAGCATAGGTGCAAGGCAAGTGTGATTACACGTGTGTGTGTGTGTGTCGCTAAATTAAGTGCCTAAGCGTCAGTCCCACACCAGCTCCACACATTCTCCACCCCCAGGGACACCTTGTTTGTAGATGCTGTTTCTCTTTGCCTAGTTTTGAATGCATATGTATAAATATCAATCTCCGTGCATGAAGCCTCTCATAAAATTACCCCCAAATTGTACAGGAATGCTACTGGTTATCGAATATGTTTTACAGAGCATGCCACGTTTTGTGCTCCTGGAGGAGCAGCCTGGTGCATTCTGGGATTTGTAGTTGTCAGCATAACAGAATGCAAATTGTGATTTCAAAATTCCTGGTTTATCTGGGGACGGGGGACAAGAAGGATTGGCAAGATCAGGGTGACTGTAGAAGTGGCCAGCTCTAACATTTGTCCAGTCTCCAGGCCCAAAAGATGAGGTCTTGTAGTAACAATCAAGTGAACCTAATTCAGGAGGGGGAGGGGAGCGTACCTACCCCCAGGCTAGCAACTGAATCTCTATTACAAAGCAGCCAGTCTATTCACGACACAGAGCAGGTCTGAAGCCCTTCAGCCGTCTGTCCGTAGTGACCTGACACCCTTCAATCTTGGTTCAGCTACGCTGGCGTGGAAGGGTTTACAGCAGCTTCTGCGTGGCTGAAAATAAACACGTTCACAAGATTCCCCAAGAATAGCTCTCTGATGATCTGTCTTCCCCATAATAAATAAATAAATGGTTCAGATTTTAAATTAAATGGTCTATTTTTGCCACACATGACTCTTGGAGCTTCTGCCTCGCATCTTCTCTCTGCCCTGCAACTAGCAGCCTATGGCAGCGCAGTATCTCGTCTCCATGGAGACGCAGCCCTCTGACGGTCCTGAGCTGGGTCCTATCCAGATCAGGCCGTCGGTCCTCGCATCCGCTCGGTGCTGGGTACGGCAACGACTCCTGCATCGGGACAAGAAGGGTCTTCCACTAGACACAATGCAGGGGCAAATATTCCATCTGGCCTATGGGCAATATCCGAGATGCAGCATTATAACGGGTCCAAGAGCCATCTAAGTGTCTTTATAAAATACATTTTGCAAAGCTATCAGAATGACGGTAAAATGCCCCCCCCCCCCCCAACTACGCCTGTGAACATATTCCATGCAAATTGTGTAAAAGTGTGCTTCTTGTCACTGTGCATGCTATTTTGCATGTATACACCCAAAAATGCTTCACAAAATTTCCCTGGAATGGAACAGCCCTTACAATTTTTATTCCTATACTGCTATTTATAATTTCTACAGCGCTGAAAGGCATACGCAAACTGTAAACCATAATCAGGTGCTGTAGTTCCAAGATGCAACGCCCCTTCCTCCAACAAAGCCCCAGCCACGGGTGTGCCTGTGGGACCTTTGGTGCAATATGTCATAGAGTGCATACTTTCACATGTGGCGTGCCCCTGAGTTTCAGGACAGAGATCCAGTTTAAATCAGTTCTACAAAGACTCCCGAGGCTCCTTTGTGTCTTTATAAAACAGGCTTCCAGAAACATGACGGTAGATAAAGGCCAACAGGCCCACCTAGTCTGCCCATCCGCAGTAACCTTTATCTCTTTCTCTTTCTGAGAGATCCCACGTGCCTATTCCAGGCTCTCATGAATTCAGATACAGTCTCCGTCTCCACCACCTCTTCTGGGAGACTGTTCCATGCATCTGCCACTCTTTCTGTAAAATACATTTCCTCAGATTACTCCGGAGCCTCTCACCTCTTAACTTCATCCTATGCCCTCTCATTGCAGAGCTTCCTTTTAAATGAAAGAGACTCGACTCATGCGCATTTACCCCATGTAGGTATTTAAAAGTCTCTATCATATCTCCCCTCTCCCGCCTTTTCTCCAAAGTCTACAGATTGAGATCTTTAAGTCAGTCCCCATACGCCTTATCACGAAGACCACGCACCATTTTAGTAGCCTTCCTCTGAACTGACTCCATCCTTTTTACATCTTTTTGAAGGTCTCCAGAATTGTACACAATATTCCAAATGAGGTTCACCAACGTCTTATACAGGGGCATCAATACCTCCTTTTTCCTACTGGCCATACCTCTCCCTATGCAACCTAGCATCCTTCTAGCTTTCACCGTCACTTTTTTCAACTTGTTTGGCCACCGTAAGATCATCACACCCAAATCCCGCTGTTCTGCCGTGCACATATGTTCTTCAACCCCTAAACTGTACCGTTCCCTATCAGTGCACAGATTCTCAATGTATCAACGTCATCTGTGAATGTGTGCACATTATTTCACACACAGTAACTTGCCCTCTGCTCTACCCAAGCAGCAGCCCTGGGACCTCCCACCAATGGGCCATCTCAAAGCTGCCATTTCCCTTGTGCTTTTCAAGTGGAAAGGGCATGACGGAATTATCCCTATGGATGTAGATGTATGGTTTATGAAGTATGTGCATACATCACGCTCCACCCCTTGGAAAGTACATCTTTCTCTGCACCAACTCTACACATGACGCACAGTTTTGTAAGGATGAGTTTCCAAGTGTAGAGCATGTTACATGTACAGAATATGCTTTGTTACCTGATCCCATAGATAAACACCAATACTGCAATTAAACAGTCCTTCTGGCAACTGTGCCAATTCTCATAAGAATAGCCTTACTGGGTCAGACCAATGGACCATCAAGCCCAATAGCCCGTTCTCATAGTGGCCAATCCAGGTTCCTAGCTCCTGGCCAAAACCCAAGGAGTAGCTCCATTCCATGCTACCGATCCAGGGCAAGCAGTGGCTTCCCCCATGTCTTTCTCAATAACAGATTATGGACTTTTCCTCCAGGAACTTGTCCAAACCTTTCGTAAAACCAGTTACGCTATCTGATCTTACCACATCCTCTGAGTGAAAAAAAATCTCTCCTATTGGTTTTAAAAGTATTTCCCTGTAACTTCATCGAGTGTCCCCTAGTCTTTGTAATTTTTGATGGAGTGAAAAATCGATTCGTTTGTACCCGTTCTACTCCACTCAGGATTTTGTAGACTTTGCAGCTTCATGCAGAAGGAGTAGCACCAATACATGTAAAGCTTGAATACAGCACAGACAGCTGAAGAGTGGTTCTTCATCTGAGCCCAATGTATGCATAACACTGATGAGAGATAAAGTGTGAATACAGCAGAGGGAATCGATGGGAGGGCCTTGGGGGTAGCAGTATACTGAAGGCTGTTAAATACTAAGAAATAACCTCTAAAGCAACAAAAAGCCATGAGAGAGAAGCCAGGCTCTGTCTTGAAGATTCAATCATGCACTTGGTAGCAGAGGATCAATAGGTGAGAGGTCTGGCTGCTGCCTGCCCCGCCCTGCCCACTTTCTCTTTCTGCTCATCTTCTCCTAATTTGTCTGGGTCTGCACAGCCCTTCCTCGACTGTGTTGCCATGGCAATTTCTTCTGCAATGCAGTGGGACCCCTACAGACAGCCCAGACTCCGGCAGCAGCTTGCAAAGTGTGTTCAGCATCAGAGCAGGCAGGGAACCCAGCGCTCCGCTCGTCCTGCGCTGGTTTGTGGGCACATGAGGAATGAAAGCAAGTTTGCAGTCGGGTTGATTGTCCTGGTCACAGTGTGGCAGTGGATCCAGCTCGGTAGAATCTGCCTGGGAAGAATGAGCTGAAAATTGGTTTGGTAGGGAGAAGGAGTCGGGGACTAAGGACCGAGATGCACAGAGCAGAAGGGAGAACACTTTTGATTAAGCAGAGGATAGCAACCAGGCAGTCATAACAGTCGACCTACCCGACAAATCCACACACAACAATTGCGCCAATCTGAATCTGCCATAAATGGCTATCTGGAAGGCCCTGATTTGCTCAGACTCCTCAGGCCCCGTCCCTTGGGAGGGGCTTGAGGCGCCTCAGGTGCCTCAAGCCCCTCCCAAGGGACGGGGCCTGAGGAGTCTGAGCAAATCAGGGCCTTCCAGATAGCCATGTTATGTAAAAAGTTCCCATAATCATCATATAAACCTTACCCTAATACTAGATACCAAGTGAATATTTTAAGTGTAGTGGGGGGGAGGTCCCCCACCCCCACCCCCTCAAAAAAGAGGGTTACTTTGTAACCCTCAAAAAGACAAAATAGTATCTGCTGTGGATTGTGATCGGGGAGTGCAATTGTCGGGGCACATTTGATGGGTCACTGGGTGTCTATAGCCATGTGGTTTTCCTGCTCCTTTCTTTACCCCATCACTGTCAACACACCAACACATTACCAGGAAAGCCTGAGAGGGATCTGGGGCCTCGCGGCTTCACTAAAGCCAGCTGAAAAACTGCTGAAGGGAAGATGCAGCTGTCAGCCACTTACATTTATGGCTACTGAAAGCCAAATCAGAGGAGGCTTTTCATCATGCCTGGGCCACCAACACATTGTACTCCTATTTAACTAAATGGAGCGCCACCCCCCCTAAATCTAGAAGCTCCTTGAAACTAAGCAGCTGGCCACAGGTCCACCTCTGTGATGAACTGAGAAAGGCTGGCTCATGAACCCTCTGGTCAGCGCAAAGCTTCACGCATCTTTCTTCGAGTGGCAACATTTTAAATAAGGAGGGTTCTGAGAATAATACTCCCAAACCCACCACATCAACTATTTTGAAGCCATATTAAAAGCTGAAAGAGGGATGACAATAAACGAAGCCGCAAGATGGAATTTGCAAAAGACCCCCAGGGAGGGAAAGGATTACAGGAGATGATATGGAGTTTTCAGAGCAGAGAGGGAAAGGAGAACGAGAATGAGATTGAAGGCACAGAAACCAGGACGGGCAATGACTACAAGAGTTTGTTTATGTCTTGGCTCCTGAGAGAGATCTTTACAAGCAACAGCACCTGTCCCATAGGAAAACCCAGACTCAAACGGTTGCATCAAAACACACCGCACCAGCTCCTCGGCAAAGGACAGCCTTGCGATTAAAAGGCTCAGAACCAGGAAAGCCAGGGATCAAATCCTGCATCTCCCCCCCCCCCCCCCCCCTTCATTACGCCAGGCAGAAACTTGTTTTAGGCTCTCCTGGGCAGGAAAATATATATCTACAGCACCTGACTATAATTTGCCATGAGCTCAGATCTGAAAACAAATAACACTTGGCCCAGTTGGTCCAATTACTTGGTGGATAACCAGCGGAGGGATTCCCACACCTTCCCCTGACATTCCCAGTAACTCCCATGATTCCAGTTCGCCTTCCATACCAGTTCTTTGTCATCACCCTATCTCATCGTTTCCTAGCCATCTCCAGTTCAGTCAGAAGTTACCATGACAACCGTCTTTTTCGGCCGCACAACCTGTTCATTTTCCTTCGTTTGCTTTGATACGAATTCAATATGGCTGCTCAGGGAAGTCTCAGCCGAGGGCTGTGGGATCTTTGGACCGCCACAGAACCACAACTGGGTTCAGAAGTGTTCCAAAGCTCTTCACACTGATCTTATTCCCCCTGACTCATTTGCTCTTTGTCTACTTTTCAGGGCCTAATTTGCCTTTGATAAGAATTCTGGAGAAGACCAAGGAACACTTCAAAGAACTGAGCAAAATATCTGAAATGAACCTGCTTCTAATACCACCCCCCACTAAGGCTGACTACAGGAGCCAGCTCTATGGATGCTTGAGCACCCCCAATATTGAACAAACTCCAGGGAGAGGTGATTTCCATTGGGTATAGCACCCCCAATCCTTTTGAAATGTTGGCTCCAATGTACCATATGGCATCCAGAAAAAGGAGGACAGATTTTGACATCCATATTTTACTTCCAATGTAAGTAAAACCCAGATGTCTCTATCCTTCTTCCTTACTTCCAGGCGTATCCAGAATGGTTGCTGGACTTCTCATTCTCACTGTTTTGTTGTTTGTAATAATTTCATCAAACAGAAAAATGCCCCTCAGGATGGTCTCACAAACCAACAAAAGGAAAACCAGAAAAATAATTCAAAACCTGAAATCCAAACTGTTTATATCTCTGTCCACTGGAGAGTTACTCATTTGAGAAAGTGTGCTCCAAATGTCACGTGAACAAAAAAGCCCCATAGAACACGGCAGCACATACAATGCAATAAACACAAGCATTAAAAAACTCCACAATATATATGGCACACTTTTCTCAAACACCAAGCCACTTCATCTCCAACGCTGGACACATCCCACACTGGAACTGAATCCTCTGCCGACCATATCTTCAGGGAAAAGTTGATCAATTATATCTCAACCAGGTCCCTTGTGCTGCCTCAGGAGAAATCCAAAGCATTTGTGCAAAGACAGAATTCACAATGGCTCCTTGTCAATCACTCATCTCGGCAGGAAATCCCTCCTACCCTCCTTCTGGAGTCACGTCTTGATGTGTCCGCTGCAACACCACTACTGCCAATCATTGTGCTGTATCTGGAGTCTGAGCAGACAGAGAAAGGTTTGGGTATCTGGAGCAACTCTGCAGATGTGAAGCTTCTGAGATCAGAACACCGTCTCTATGTCCTCTTGAGAGGCAGCTGCCCTGCATTCAGACCAAAGGTTCCATGGCTGTAGGAAAGGGTTCCCAGATAATCTGCTTAAACAAAGAATCACAAACTCTGGGCAGCATTTGTGAGATGACACTGATTTTCTTTTCTGGCTTATTAAGAACATAACAATAGCCCTACTGGGTCAGACCAATGGTCCATCAAGCCTAGTAGCCCGTTCTCACGGTGGCCAATCCAGATCCTCAGTACCCGGCCAAAACCCAAGGAGTGGCAACATTCCAGAATCTCAAAGAGTAACATGATTCCGGAATCCCAAAGAGTGGCAACATTCCATGCTGCCGATCCAGGACAAGCGGTGGCTTCTCCCATGTCTTTCTCAATAACAGACTATGGACTTTCCTCCAGGAACTTGTCCAAATCATTTTTTAAACCAGCTATGTTAACTGCTCTTACCATAACCTCTGGCAACGTGTTCCAGAGCTTAACTATTCTCCGAGTGAAAAAATATTTCCTCCTATTGGTTTTATAAGTATTTCCCTGTAACTTCATCGAGTGTCCCCTAGTCTTTGTCATTATTAACGTCCAGCACGTTCCCAACCTGCTCAGGTAAATGTCATTATATGGGTTATCCACAGTGACAAGCTGATGGCATGGAGGTAGCAATAGGCCATAGATAACGTTTCCCCTCTCTGATTGCATTACCAGGATGTCTGTGCTACTGCTGACAGGATCTGGAAACTGTTGTAAAGGAGTCTGGTGACCGGAGAGATCGGGGGTCACGGTAGAGAAGACAAGAATATTAGAAGGAAAAATGACAGCAAGCTGCTATGTTCAATGAAGAAATCTCAACATCAGGACGATCCCCATATGATGAGAAAGTATTTCCAGTGAAACAAAAAACAGAGTCAAAATCCCAATGACAGTAAAGAGAGCAGGGACAGAAACTAGGATGGGTCACTGATGGAAATGATGCAGTTGAGCAAGATGACATGATCTCCCAAAAGTAACCTGCAAATCATTTGTCAATAAAGGTTACTTTTGGGAGATCAGGTCTTCTTGCTCCATCATTATCATCAGAACTATGAGAGAAACAAATGTTCACATCTAAGGCCTTCTCCAATAAAGATATATTTTCATAGACACAGAATGGGGAAGCTATTGTTTTTTTAAACACTATATTCATTCATATTTAATTCAGCTTCAACTACCTTTCCACTGAAGACTCAAAGCAATTTTCAAAATCAGAATCTATAAACAACAGCAACAGCAATAATGCATCAGAAAAAAACAGACACTCATATAACAAACACCCGTCAATCAATCTATATATTCAATGGACTTGGGCAGCGGAAGTGGTGTCTCTCTTGCTTGAGTGTGGGATGTGCCTGACCTACCCTGCTAGACAAAGAGCTGTGCTGTGGGAGCAGCTGTGTTTCGAAAAACACTTCTTCCTCAGGGGTCCTGGATGTACCGTACATTTATATGCAAGAACCAAATGGATAACAGCAATAAGAACCTAAGAATAGCCTTACTGGGTCAGACCAATGGTCCATCAAGCCCAGTAGCCCGTTCTCACGGTGGCCAATCCAGGTCACTAATACCTGGCCAAAGCCCAAGAAGTAGCAACATTCCATGCTAACGATACAGGGCAAGCAATGGCTTCCCCATGTCTTTCTCAATAACAGACTATGGACTTTTCCTCCAGGAATTTGTCCAAACCTTTCTTAAAACCAGCTACGCTATCTGCTCTTACCACAACCTCTGGCGTTCCAGAGCTTAACTATTCTCTGAGTGCAAAAAATATTTCCTCCTATTGGTTTTAAAAGTACTTCCCTGTAAATTCATCACGTGTCCTCTAGTCTTTGTAATTTTTGACGGAGTGAAAATCAATCCACTTGTACCCGTTCTACTCCACTTAGGATTTTGTAGACTTCAATCATATCTCCCCTCAGCCTTCTCTTTTGCAAGCTTTTTAGTCTTTCCTCATACGAGAGGAGTTCCATCCCCTTTACCATCTTGGTCGCTCTTCTTTGAACTTTTTCAGGCGCCACTATATCTTTTTTGAACATGGGCAAATTGAAGTACTCTTGTCGAAACACTGTTCAGAAAAACGCTGTAATCCATTTGGTTCTTACATATCAATGTCCTGTACATCCAGGACTCCTGAGGAAGAAGTGTTTTTTGAAACACGAACCGTTTTGGGTCCGCATCATTCAACATCAAGGACTAAATTTGGATTAAATACTTTTTTATGATCTTTATTGCTTTTTATTTTATTGATTTGAATAAAATCCCTGTACCTTGTACATTTCCTTTTTGGTTTTGTTGTTGCTATCTAACTACAGTTTTGTATGGGAGCAGCTGTGGGAACCAAGCCTGATGCATCATGGGACACCAGAGCGGAACAACTGTGATGGCAAGGAAGCAGATGACCTACGGCACTCAGACACTACCTTATGGAATAGGATCTAGTGCTCACAGGTGGCTCTCTGTCAAAGTGACTCCTTCTTCTAGGCACCAGCTTATAGAATTACTCTGATGCCTATTCCACAACTTCTCTTTAAAATAACAAGTACTCAGCAGAATCAAATTACATATGAGACAGGGCAAACTCTCTCTGAGAGCCTAATAATGGAGTTTGCCCTATGCAGTGCTAATTAGAAACACAATTGATAGACAATCTTACTAAAGATTCCTTCCGTTTGCAAAATGTAAGGGGCTCCTGTATAATTTGAGCTTCCTGTAGGCTCTATTGCACCAAGTGTAATTGTACCTCCTTCTTGAATCAACCGTAAGGAACAAGATGGATTCACTTATGCAATTGTTCCTCCCAAAATGTGGGAGCTTAGCTATTTCATGCTTTCTGAGTAAAAGTAAATAATTCAAAATTGAATATGATGGAAAACTGGCAACAGTTTTTAAAAGTGGATGACGGAGGAGAAAGAAGTGGCGGAAAGACTAAACATGTTCTTTTCGTCAGTATTTACAAAAGAGGACACATCCAACGTACCGGAACCTGAACAAATCTTCAAAGGAGACCAAGCAGAAAATTAACATCCATGAAGGTAAGCTTCGAAGACGTACTCAAGCAGATAGATAGACTAAAAACTGACAAATCTCCGGGCCCGGACGGAATCCACCCTAAGGTATTGAAAGAACTAAAGGAGGAAATAGCGGAACTACTATAGCAAGTTTGTAATCTATCCCTGAAAACAGGGGTGATCCCAGAGGATTGGAAGATAGCAAATGTTGCGCCCATCTTTAAAAAAGGATCAAGAGGTGACCCGGGGAACTACAGACCGGTAAGTCTGACCTCGGTTCCGGGGAAAATGACGGAAGCAATGATAGAAGACAGCATCGATGAGCATCTAGAAAGGAATAAACTTATGATAACAAGCCAATATGGCTTCTGCAAGGGAAGATCGTGCCTAACGAACTTATTGCACTTCTTCGAAGGAATTAACAAACGGATGGACAAAGGGGACCCCATAGACTTAGATTTCCAAAAAGCCTTTGACAAGGTACCCCATGAACGCCTCTTTTGGAAACTGAAGAACCATGGGGTGGAAAGAGACGTACACAGATGGATCAAGAATTGGTTGGCAGGTAGGAAGCAAAGGGTACATAAGAACATAAGAAATGCCTGCACCAGATCAGACCTTGGGTCCATCTAGTCCGGCGATTTGCACACGCGGAGGCCCAGCCAGGCCTACCCTGGCGAATACCTTAGTTATTTGTATCCCTCAATGTGGCTTTCAAGAAGATGGGCATCCAACTTGCCCTTAAATCCTTGAATGGTGGTAGGAGTGAAGGGCCACTACTCGGACTGGAGGAGGGTCACAAGTGGTGTTCCGCAGGGGTCGGTACTCGGATCGCTGCTGTTCAATGTATTTATAAATGATCTAGAAACAGGGACGAAGTGCAAAGTAATAAAATTCACAGACGACACCAAACTATTTAGTGGGGCTAGGACTAAAGAGGACTGCGAAGATTTACAAAGGGACCTGAACAAACTAGGAGAGTGGGCGACGAGATGGTAGATGAAGTTCAATGTAGAGAAATATAGGAAACAGAAACCCGAAGTACAACTATACAATGGGAGGGCTGTTATTGGATGAGAGTAGAGAGCTGAACGGGGATGACGGGAATCGCGCGGGACCTGCGGGGATCCCGCGGGTTCCCCCTTTGGGTCACGGGGATCCCATGGGGATGCCCCCTAGGCTCGCGGGGATCCCGTGGGGACGCCCCCTAGGGTCGCGGGGATCCCGTGGGGATGCCTCCGAGGGTCGCGGGGTTCCTGCGGGGTTGGATCGCAGTGCACTCGAGCCGCAAGGGTAGTCTCCTTCTCCTTACCTGCCCTGTCGCAGCACACAGCTGAACGGAAATCTTCCCGACGTCAGCGCTGACATCAGGAAGACTTCCAGTCGGCTGTGTGCGGCAGGGCAGGTAGGGAGAAGGCAATGGCGTACGAAAGAGGGGGGAGGGGGCGGTCCGCCCCGGAGAATGTGCACAGCCGGTCAGGTCCCCCGATCGACCCACAACAGGCCCGGCCGACAAATCTCCCTGCCCTGTAGCCGTGAATCTAAATTACCTCTTACAGCAGCTTCACTACTCCAGCTGCTGTAAGAAGGTAATTTAAATTCGCGGCTACAGGACAGGGAGATTTGTCCGACCGGGCCTGTTCTGTTGTCGGTCGGGTGCAAAAGCGCCACAAAGGTGGAGGCAGGGAGGGAGGAAAGGTGGAGTGGAGAAGAAAAGACGCTTAAGGGGGGAGAAGGCCGCTGAAAGCACTGGGGAAGACAAAGGGGTGGAAAAGAACGCTGAAAGGACATGGGGTAAACGGGAGGAGGGGGGGGAAGGACCCTGAAAGCACTGGGGAAGACAAAGGGGTGGAGAATGCCACTGAAAGGACATGGGGAAAACAGGGGTGGAGAAGGCCGCTGAAAGGACATGGGGAAGACAGAGGGGGGAGAAGGCCGCTGAAAGGACATGGGGAAGACAGAGGGGGGAGAAGGACGCTGAAAGGACATGGGGAAGGCAGAGGGGGGAGTAGGATGTTGCCTGACAGGACATGGGGAAGATGGTGGGAGAGAAGGACACTGAAAGGAAATGGTGAAGAGGGAATGGG
This sequence comes from Geotrypetes seraphini, assembly GCF_902459505.1. NCBI lineage: Eukaryota > Metazoa > Chordata > Amphibia > Gymnophiona > Dermophiidae > Geotrypetes > Geotrypetes seraphini. The sequence continues at coordinate 24,473,412 of NC_047091.1, forward strand.
AAGAAGACGCTGGCAGGGAAGAAGACAGAGGTGCCAGACTATGGGGGGAGCGGAGGGAAAAAGATGGGTGCCAGACCAATTTGGGAGGGAGGAGAAAGGGAGAGGCACAGTAACAGAGCAAATGGAAGACACAGAGAGAAGAGAGGCAGTGGATGGAAGGAATTGAATGAGAACATGAAGAAAGCAGAAACCAGGCAATAAAGGTAGGAAAAAAATTCTTTTTTTTTTTTTTTTGCTTAAGGATAAAGTAGTATATTAGTTGTGTTGATAAAAATTTATAAACATTAGAGGCTCTGGTAGAAACCCGTTTACAAAGTATGTATTCTTCCCAATTAATATTTCCAAATTAATAAAGTCTTTTTGCTTATTTTTAAATGGGTTTCTACCAGAGCCTTTAATTGAGTAGCATAATTAAATGAAATAACTATTTCTGTAGTTTATAGGGACGGGCGGGGACGTAGGGGATTCCTCACGGGGATGTAGGGGATTCCTCGCGGGGACAGGCGGGGACGGAGGGGATTCCTCGCGGGGACGGGTGGGGACGGAGGGATTCCTCGCGGGGACGGGTGGGGACGGGTGGGAGTCCTCACGGGGAAGGGTGGGGACGGGTGGGACTTTGGCGGGGACAGGTGGGATTTCTGTCCCCGCGCAACTCTCTAGATGAGAGTACCCAAGAAAGGGACTTGGGGGTAATAGTGGACAAGACAATAAAGCCGTCGGCACAGTGCGCAGCGGCCGCTAAGAAGACAGATAGAATGCTAGGTACTATCAAGAAAGGTATTACAACTAGAACAAAAGAAGTTATCCTGCTTTTGTATTGGGCGATGGTGCGCCCGCACCTGGAGTACTGCGTCCAATATTGGTCGCTGTACCTTAAGAAGGATATGGCGATACTCGAGAGGGTTCAGAAGAGAGCGACACGTTTGATAAAAGGTATGGAAAACCTGACGTACGCTGAAAGACTGGAGAAACTGGGGCTCTTTTCCCTGGAGAAGCGGAGACTTAGAGGGGACATGATAGAGACTTACGAGATCATGAAGGGCATGGAGAAAGTGGAGAGGGACAGATTCTTCAAACTTTCGAAAATTACAAGAACGAGAGGCCATTTGGAAAAATTAAGAGGGGACAGATTCAGAACCAGTGCTAGGAAGTTCTTCTTCACCCAAAGGGTGGTGGACACCTGGAATGCGCTCCCAGAGGGCGTGATAAGACAGAGTACGGTATTGGGGTTCAAGAAGGGATTGGATGATTTCCTGAAGGAAAAGGGGATAGAAGGGTATGGATAGAGGATTACTATACAGGTCCTGGACCTGATGGGCTGCCACCTGAGCAGACTGCTGGGCATGATGGACCTCTGGTCTGACCCAGCAGAGGCACTGCTTATGTTCTTATGCGTTCTCAAAATTTATCCCAGCTAATAAATTTGTACCAAATTTTGAATTAGCCTTTCCAAACTGTTTATGAGCGGGCCAATATGCAAAAAGTTACAGAAATCCAAATACAAAGCGACCACATGCTCCTTGTTTCAAAATGCATTTCTTTTTATAATGGGACCATGTGACGGAGAGCGTGGTGCAGGGCCAGGTTACCTTAGGATCACTCCCTCACTTAGCCTAGATTCTCAAACATTTACGTTAAAAACCGATGGGCCGCTGTCGCAGCCTTTAGAGTAGCAATTTTAAAAAAGTGAGTCATTCTCCAAAAATTGCTCATGCTAATGAGGTTGGCAATGAGTAGCAAAGATTCGCTAAATTTGCATGTGCCTATGGGCACATTCAAGTTTTATTAGGATTTTATATACCGCCTATCAAGGTTATCTAAGCGGTTTTACAATCAGGTACTCAAGCATTTTCCCCTCTCTGTCCCGGTGGGCTCACAATCTATCTAACGTACCTGGGGCTATGGAGGATTAAGTGACTTGCCCAGGGTCACAAGGAGCAGCGCGGGGTTTGAACCCACAACCCCAGGGTGCTGAGGCTGTAGATCCAACCACTGCGCCACACACTCCTCATAAATGCAAAAAAAAAACCCAAAACACACCAACAAATCAAGCCGCCGAAGTCAAGCAACCCTCCACCCAACAACAGGAGAGATGTCCACTCTCTCCCGCCACCAAGTAACACACCCCCTTGGCAGCGGGAGATATGCCCACTCTCTCTCACCGCCGAGCAACACTCCCTGGCAGCAGGAGAGATGCCCACTCTCTCCCACAGCCATGACCCCCCCTTGCCTCCAACCACCCCCGCTCTCTCCCCCCTTACTTTACTTAGATGGCTGGCCAGAGGGACGCCTACTCCCTCTGGCCAGCAGGCCTGCCTCTTCAAAATGGATGGTCTTCCCCTCCCTGGTGCATCCTGGAATGCACTGGGAGGGGCCTGAGGCTCTGATTGGCCCAGGTTGTTTAAGGCCCCTCCCATAGTGTGTGTTGCTTGGAAGCAGGAGAGAGTGGGCATCTCTCCTACTGTTGGGTGGAGGGTTGCTTGACTTCGGTGACTCGTTTTGTTGTACCTCAGAATCGAAATATGATCTAATCTGCCTAAGCTTCCACAAATATTAAAACACATTTTTTAGTAAAATTAAGTACACCTGCACTTATCCATATCAGTAAAAGTACAGATTTTTTAAGTAGGACTGATAGAGCTGCTCACAAAAGCTAAAAATGTCTGAAAGTGGCTGAGACAACCCAGAGCCTCCTTCCATGTTTCCAAAATCCCCGAGAGGGGCAGGAATGCATTTCTTGTCTGTCTTAGTTATTATACGCTTGGACCTTCTATGAAATGGATTTGCAAAGTGCTGCATAGACCTGGTAATACCATACAAAGACGAAACTAATGATAATACTGGCTGGGGTGGGGGGGTGGGGGGGAACTACCCTCAATGCCATGAGAGACGTAACCAAATTCTTCTAAATTAAAATTAGAAAAGCTCTATGCAACCCTGGCTTGAACTTCATTGAAGCAAGGCTGAATATACCGATGGAACATAACCGAGCCTTCTGGTTTGGATTCCAGTGGAACGCACTCTAACTGCTCGGCCCGATATAAAGAGTTAACCATTTCAAACAGAGCCCTGAAACGATGCTTGCTCTGCTCCTCCTCGCATTCTGCGGTTATGTAGGAAAAACGGCAAGGGAAGAAAAGTTCATGCAGAGTCTAGGCGCCTGCCTTCGGCATCTGACGTTTTGAAACACTGTAATTATCCCAGAATAAAAACTGAACAAAGAAGTCAGTCCAAAACTGCAACGTAAAGTCCATAATCATCGTCTGGAATCAAGGTAGGGCAAACGCCACCTGCTCACAGGTCTGCAGGTAAAGAGAGACCCCACAAGCTAAGCCTTGATTTCTACTATGTAAAACAGTGTAGATCCTCTAATCAGATTTCTATTTCAGTCTTTACATAAAATGCTCTAGTATATTTCCAAAGGCATTAATAGTTATTTTGGTATGTGGACATAGTTTGGCAAATTGTTTGCTGTTCTGAGATCTCTCAAATATAAAAGTCCATTAAATTATATTGGTATATAAAGAGAATTGGTTATTATTATGATTATTGGAGAATAATTGTATAATTAGTATATTTTTCCTCTGTTTTGCTTTTTTGGGGGTAGGGGACATATATTAATTCTTGTTTTATATAAGCAACATACAGTAGGTACCTATGTATCTTTAGGAAAATAAGCTCATATAAGAAACCTAAGTAAGATTCAAATCCGTAGAAAAAATTTGCACCTTCTCCAAGAGAAACATAAATATTTGTGTGCACACGTGAATGGTATACAAAACCCCAGAGGACCTTACCAGACTAACACTAAACCAATCTCTTTTTACATCTCTAATACAGAATGATACGGGGACAAATTTTTCCCCTTCCCTATGGGAACTCATTTTCCTGTCCCATCCCTGCAAATTCTTTTCCTGTCCCTGCCCCATTCCTGCAAGCTCCATCCTCATCTGCACAAGCCTCAAACCCTTTGAAATCCTAAGTAGCAACATTCTAGAGCTCAGATTGTGATGTCATAATGCCTCATTCCACCAATGCCTAAGCTCCGTCCTCATCTGTACAAGCCTCAAACATGTTAAAATCCTAAGTGGCAACATTCTAGAGCTCAGATTGTGATGTCATAATGCCTCATTCCACCAATGCCTAAGCTCCGTCCTCATCTCACAAGCCTCAAACGTGTTAAAATCCTAAGTAGCAACATTCTAGAGCTCAGATTGTGATGTCATAATGCCTCATTCCACCAATGCCTAAGCTCCGTCCTCATCTACACAAGCCTCAAACGTGTTAAAATCCTAAGTGGCAACATTCTAGAGCTCAGATTGTGATGCCATAATGCCTCATTCCACCAATGCCTAAGCTCCGTCCTCATCTGCACAAGCCTCAAACACTTTAAAATCATAAATGTTTGAGGCTTGTGCGGTTACGGCAGAGCTTACAGGAATGGGACAGGTACAGCGATAAAACTCACGGGGAGGGGACGGGGAAATTGGGTTCCTGCAGGGAAGGGGACAAATTTGTCCCCGTGTCATTCTCTAATCTGTAATTCATTAACTATACAAAAACCCAGTGTACTGCATGGCCTATTGAAAGCATATTATGAATATGAGTTATCAGTGATGTCATTGTATCCAAATCTTGTAAAAAGCCTTAATACTTTCAATCCACGTACTCACAAAGATTGTCACTTAATTAAAGGGACTATCAGTCAAAAGGAAACACTTTTTTGCCCACTGTGGCTGAGGATTTTAACAGCCATTGAAAACAGACTTCATAGCTGAAAAGCCGGGAGTAGGACCACACAACACAAACACAGGTGTGATAGACCCTGATCGATTTTCAGAGGATTGTGTTTGTGAGGAGCTAGCTAGCTAAACTGAAGATGGCCAAGGCGATGGGGCTGAATGGTGGACATCCTAGAGTGTTGAAGGAACTTAGGGAAGTTCTGGTGGCTCCGCTGACTGACCTTTTCAATGCTTCTCTAGAGTCAGGAGTGGTACCGGAGGACTGGCGAAGGGCAGATGTGGTCCCTCTCCACAAAAGTAGAAGTAAGGAAGAAGGGAATTACAGGCCAGTAAATCTGACTTCTGTGGTAAGCAAATTAATGGAAACACTTTTAAAATAGAGAATGGTGAATTACAGGACCGGAGGCAACATGGATTCACTAGAGGTAGGTCTTGTCAGACAAATCTGATCAATTTCTTTGGGTGACCAGAGAATTGGATAGAGGGAGCGCACTAGATGTGGTGTATTTTAGATTTTAACAAAGCCTTTGACTTAGGCGTCTAACAAATAAACTGAGTGCCCTCAGTATGGGCCCTAAAGTGATGGACTGGGTCAGGAACTGGTTGAGTGGAAGGCGACAGAGGGTAGTAGTAAATGGAGATCACTCTGAGGAAAGGGAGGTTACCAGTGGTGTGCCTCAAGGTTCAGTTTTTGTAAGTGATATTGATGAAAGGCTGTTAGGTTAAGATTTGCTTCTTTGCAGATTATACCAAAAACTGTACTATCCCTGATGGTGTGAATAACATGAGGAAGGACCTAGTGAAGCCTGAAGAATGGTCTGAAATTTGGCAGCTAAGATTTAATGTTAAAAAATGCAAGGTCATGCATTTGGACTGCAAAAACTCGAGGAAACAGTACAGTTTAGAGGGTGAAGAATTTTGTGCATGAAAGAGGAGCAGGACTTGGGTGTGATTGTATGTGATGATCTTAAGGTGGCCAAACAGGTTGAAAAGGTGATGGCGAAAGCTAGAAGGATGCTAGGTTGCATAGGGAGAGGTATGGTCAGTAGGAAAAAGGAGGTATTGATGCCCCTGTATAAGACGTTGGTGAGACCTCATTTAGAATATTGTGTACAATTCTGGAGGCTGCACCTTCAAAAAGATATAAAAAGGATGGAGACGGTCCAGAGGAAGGCTACTAAAATGGTGTATGGTCTTCATCATAAGGCGTATGGGGACAGACTTAAAGATCTCAATCTGTAGACTTTGGAGGAAAGGTGGGAGAGGGGAGATATGATAGAGACGTTTAAATACCTACATGGCATAAATGTGCATGCTTCCAGTCACTTTCAATTAAAAAGAAGCTCTGGAATGAGAGGGCATAAGATGAAGTTAAGAGGTGATAGGCTCAGGAGTAATGTAAGGAAATACTTTTTTACAAAAAGGGTGGTAGATGCATGGAATAGGCTCTCAGTGGAGATGGTAGAGATGAAGACTCTATCTGAATTCAAGATAGCATGGGACAGGCACGTAGGATCTCTGAGGGAAAGGAGTGGATGCTGCAGATGGGCCATTTGGCCTTTATCTGCCATCATGTTTTTTATGTTTCATATGATCTCAAGACAAAAAACTGAAGGTATAATTGGGTGCATTGTCCTTCTTTGAAATGCAATAATCTTAAAAGAGATATTTGTTGGTTCAGGCAATTACAGTAGATAAATTCACAAACCATGCCTCAATAACATCTTCTGTTCAGTTATCTTAATCATGAGCTACATAAACTTTGATATACCACAAAATCATTAATATATCTAAATGGGTTACAATCTTAATAGGAAAAACTACACAGGGGTGAGAGGACAAAGTACAGGAAATGGGAAAGAAAACAAAGGAAAATGAACAATTAAGTACCAATTTTAATTAATTATACTACATATTAAATAAAAAAAATCACATTACCAATTTACAAGGGGATATAATATAGAATTAACTTTAATGGGGACAATACATGAAGGAGAGAGAGTGGGAGGGAAGAAACATGGACAAGTAGAGACAGAAACCAAAAGGGCAGCTGGAGGAAGAGTAGAGGAATAATAATAATAATAGTTTATTTTTATATACTGCAAAACCATCAGTTCATGGCAGTTTGCACAATAATAATTACACTAAGCAATTAGAAAGACTAAAACGCTTGGGAAAGAAACGACTGAGGGAGAGATAGGATTAAAGTCTACAAAATTCTGAGTGGAGTAGAAAGGGTACAAGTGGAGCAATTTTTCACTCCGTCTAAGGGACACTCGAAACAACAGGAGGAAATTTTTTCACTTGGAGAATAACTAAGTTCTGGAACATATTTCCAGAGGTTGTGGTAAAAGCGGATAGCGTAGCTGGTTTTAAGAAGTTCCTGGAGGAAAAGTCCATAGTCTGTTATTGAGAAAGACATGGGGGAAGCCACTGCTTGCCCTGGATCAGTAGCATGGAATATTGCTACTGGGCTTGATGGTCTGACCCAGTAAGGCTAGTCTTATGTTCTTATGTTTTTAAAATGACAGATTTAAACTTAATTAAAAAAAAAAAAAAAAAAGGTTCTGAACAGATGTAAAGAGGGAGCCCATTCCAGAGGGACATGGCAATGACCTGAAAGCAAGATTGTCAGGTACTGTAACCTGGTCTGCAGACATCTGGGGATATTTATTAAATACAATACAATTCAACTTCTTAAACTCCGTAAATTTCAACGTGGAATCATTGTGTCTTAGGGCAAGTTGAGTTACATTTGCGATATAGCTTTATTGATAGCGAGTTCAGTATTGCCATCTTGTTTTCAGGATGTCGGTCTGTGGAAAGAAGAGGGCTGGAAGGAGATGAGTCTACTAGGGTTTAATCTTTTCCTACTACAGAATGGAGGGTAAATGGTATGAAAACGATAAAGAATGAAAGAAAACGGGTGTAAAATGAATGATGAGCAAGCAGGAGAATTTTTAAAGGTATGCAGTATATTATAGGAAGCCAAATATTCTTTAAACAAGAGGGGGAGACGGTCACACAATCCAAAACCCAACTTTCATGTCCCTTGAGGCAGTTGAAGGAAGCTAAGACTTCAGAAGCTTTTCAGCACAGAAATCCTGAATTATATTCGAAACACTGGCCACGTTTGGAGGGAAAAGGCTAAAAAGGGCCTTGGGTTTTAGATTTTGGATTGTTTTCATGCAGCTGACATCTTGAGACTGAACAAAAGTGGGGGATTGGACTTCTATACTGTGGTTGCACATTCAAAGTGGTTATCTTATACCTAGCGTTTTTAGTGCCAGCCGCTCCGACACTCTTAAAATTCAAATGAGCGTACGAGCACTTACCACCACAGCCAGCGCTAAAAACGCTTGTGCAGCTTTGTAAAGGAGGGGTTAAGTGACTTGTCCAGGATCACAAGGAGCAGCCCTATAAATATTCTCAGAAATGGCTGCATTAAAAAGGTGCCTGTACTTGGCTTTCAACTACCCTTATGAACGAAACACTAAATGAGGACATGGGCCACATACCGATCACACCTAACCCCAAAGATCAGAAAAATGCAATATCCCAGACATCCAATTACAGGCCCATAGCAAACATCCCCCTATTCACTAAGCTTCAAGAAGGACTGGTCAACTTGGAACTAGTGAACTACCTAGACAAATTTGACATCCTTAGTGAGCATCAATCAGTATTCAGAAAAGGATACAGCACGGAAACAGTTATAGCCTCTATCCTAAACCACCTATGCGATCTTTTCAGCAAGGGAAAAAGTGCACTGATTTTGCAACTTGACCTTAGCAGAGCGTTCGATCTAGTAGACCACGAAATTATGCTACTATGCCTAGACGTAATGGGGCTCTCGGGAAAGGTAAAGAAATGGTTCCAGGAATTCCTAACCAATAGATCATACCGAGTAGCCAGCGAAGGGAATTATTCTAAACCATGGAAAAACCCCTCAGGGGTTCCCCAAAGCTCCCCATTATCAACCACACTATTCAACATCTATATCTCGTCCTTAGGCCATCTATTAAAAAAGTTAAGCTTAAACCATTATATATATGCAGATGATATATCCATCCTAATCCCCTTAAATGACATAACAAGCGAAACAATTGATAACCTTTCTCACATAATGACCAAAATCGAAAAATGGACAACCAACTTCAAACTGAAACTAAACACAGAAAAGACAAAAGTCTTCTTGGCAAGCCCCAAAGACAAAATCTCCATTACAACAATATAATTAAACGGCCACAATTACCAAATCTCCAAAACCATAAAAATACTAGGTATCACACTGGACACACACCTAACCATGGCAGACCACACGAACCTAGTGATGAAGAAATGTTTTTGTACACTCTGGAAACTAAGGACCATCAAAAAATACTTTGACGCTATGTCCTTTAGACTACTGGTACAGTCTCTGATCCTATCAACACTGGACTACTGCAACATCATTTATCTAGGTATCCCAGAAATAAAAGGAGAAAAATTAAGAATAGTGCAAAACACAGCAGTCCATCTAATCTTCAGACTGAGAAAAAACGACCACATTAGCCCTTAGTACAAAAAGTTGCACTGGTTACCAATGGAGGCGCGAATTTTATTCAAATTTGCCTGTATTTGTTTCAAGCAGGCCTGGGGTCTTGCACCTTCCTACCTACAACCTGACTTCATTTTACACAACCCCACAAGACCAACCAGAAACCAAAACATCTTTTCATACCCAAAGATCTCAGGCTGCAAATACAAATCCTTTTTGGACAGAACCTTCAAGTTCCAAGCAGGCAGACAGCAATCCTGGCTGAATAACTACATAAATAAAACCAATCTGACTTAAGGCACATTTCAAAAATCAATTAAAACTGAAGCCTCTACGCTCTCAAGGATATATTCCCTATCTTTCACGATGCAATTTAATATCCTCTTTCTATTTCTTATGTAACCCTCATTCTTGCCTCCTGTAATTCTTGCCTCCTCTCCAGCCTTCTTTGAATGTATACCGCCTAGAAGTCTCTCGACTATGGCGGTATAGAAGAATAAAGTTGTTATTATTATTATTTATAAAATATTTCATTCTTATTTAAAATTTTCTTATATCCTGCCTATCTACAATTGTAGGCAGCTTACAGCTCATAGAATCCTTATGGTACACAACCCCCCTCCCCCCCTTTTACTAAGTTGTGGTACAGACTTCTACTGTGGCCTGGAGCACCAAATACTTTGACACTCATAGAATTCCTATGAATGCCAGAGCAGCACTGGGGGGCATTTAGCATTCCAAGCTGCAAAAAAAACCCCCTCTACCTCAGCTTAGTAAAAGAGGGCCAAATACTTTACCCCCTCCCATCCCTTTTACAAAACCATAGCGCGGTTTTTAGCACCGGCCATGGCAATAATAGCTCCAATAGAATTCCTATGAACATCGGAGCTGTTACAGCCAGAGCCAGCACTAAAAACCACGCTACGGTTTTGTAAAGGGGGTGTTAGACAGCTGTGTATATTATAAAATACATGCGTACATTACAGCTCTGCCCCTCCTTCACCCACACTCTACCCCCGGGACCATATATGCATAGATCATGGAAAGGTTGCTTTTGTCAGCACACGTGTGTGTGTGTGCATGCATACAGTCACTCAGTTTTAGATGAATTATTTCCAGCATGTAAAGTACTTTTAATGCAGAAAATGCTTCATAAAATTGTCCACTTCAGATTCATCATTTTGGGAAGATGCACAAATTAATTCCCATATGCATTCCAAACCCAAGTCCCTCCCGCCACCATTTCTACTTGACCTCTGTCCTTTTCTCACCATTGTCTTGTTAGCACAAAGGTCTCCACTGTTTCTGTGTTCATTCTGCTGCCCCTCAATATCTCTCCTCGCTTCTCTCTCCTTATCCGCCTCCCAGAGAACTCCGTTCCTCAGATAAGTCACTCTTAGCGTTACCCTTCTCCTCCACTGCCAATTCCAGACTTTGTTCCTTTCATCTAGCTGCTGCCTATGCCTGGAATAAATTACCCGAGTTTGTCCGTCAAGCCCCTTCCCTTGTTTAAAAGCAGACTGAAAACCCACCTTTTTGATATGTAGGGTCATGAAATAGTTAACTGTTGTTTAAAATATTGCTCTGGCCTACATAGCTGAAAACAGTATATAATCTATTGACTGCATCTGCCTAAAATGTATGTCCCTACCTTACCACATTGTAAGCTGAATAGATAAGAGTTTGAGCCATGATGTACCCTGCCCTTCTGTACATTTAACTGTTAGAGTTAGATAGGTGTCCTGCTAGTGACCTGCTAGTGTGAGCTTAGAACCAATGAGTGTTAAGAAAAGTAACACGTGAAAAGCTTTTTCTAGAATTCAGTTGTATAGCCAGAAAAATGAATAAATATCTCTGTAACTTCCTGGTTTCGGCACTTCTGAGCCAGCTTGGAGCTCAGGGGTCCAGCATGCATGCTGTGAATAAAACTTGTACTTCTTCACGCCTCTGACTTTGTGTGTCCAAGTGACCTTTCATTTGGCTTCCGAACAGGGACTTGAAGGTCTCTTGACCACTGGTTACTCGATTGGTCACTTGTTTCTGGTCCTACGGCTGATATGTCTGCTTAGCCGGCTGCCTTCCTTTTGGGGGGTTGGCAGACCTCAGGACGTTGGACCGCTTCAACTGACTTATCTAGTCTCAGTTTAAAGTACAAGAATCTGTATCTGTATCTGTATCTGTACCTGGAGTGGCCACTATCTGGTAAGTGGGGATTGATCATCCCTATCCTGTCTCTCGTCTCCTGCCTAGTAAGCCACGTGATCTGTCGCTGAAAAGTTGTGGGAAAGGGATTCTAGGAACTGTTATTTTCTGGTTGAGTAACTGAACTGAAATCTGTTGTGTTTTGTGTGTTTGAGAGTGTCTGAGACGTCCTTGAGGACGAAGCGAGTGTGGACCTGTTAGTACTGCGTTTCCCTAGTCCAGAGATGGGCGGGGCCAGGAATTCAGGGAAGTGTTTTTGTCCTCCATTGCACAATGGGGGGATGTCTGTCTACCTGTGGGGATCCCTTGATATGTTAGCTAATTTTAAAAAAGGAATTTGTCTTTGATTATACTTAACAAATCAACCCTTATTTGTCTGTGCCAGTTAGAATGGCCGATATTTGGTGTGGGCTGGCCCCCTTTGGCTCCCTGGAAGAGGACATAACTCGTCAGGTTTTTATGCATTCGTTTGCTGTCAGTTCCTCTTCCAGTCAGCCAATTTTTGCATTCCAATGGGAAAACCCTTCCACTGGACAAACCTCCTAAGTAACCTGGACCCGTCTACCCCAGGGCTTTAAAATTAGCCCCTCTCTATTCAGCACTGCCCTTGCTTCAGACCTTGCCAAATTCTTCCCTTCATCTGATTCCCAAGTTCTGCAGTATCCCGGGTTCTTTATGACTTCTGTCTGTTCAAATGTATTAGTGAAGTTTAAACTGTCAGTTGTTCACAGCATGAGAGGAGAGTCAGTGGCGTACCTAGGGGGGGGCGGGGGGGGCGGGCCGCCCCGGGTACCAGCCCTAAGGGGGTGTTCCCGGCCTTGCCGTTCAGTCCCCCGCCACCCCCGAAGGACCGCTCGCCCCCCTGGCCTCCCCGCACCACCTATGAACAGCCGCAGCAGGATCGCGAAGTCAGCGTCAGCATCCCTGCGCTGCTTCCTACGACGCGATCCCGCCCCTCCTCTGACGTCAGAGGAGGGGCGGGACCGTGGCGCAGGAAGCAGCAGGGATCGCTGACGCTGACTTCGCGATCCTGCTGCGGCTGTTCATAGGTGGTGCGGGGAGGCCAGGGGGGCGAGCGGTCCTTCGGGGGTGGCGGGGGACTGAACGGCAAGGCCGGGAACACCCCCTTAGGGCTGGTACCCGACGCTGACTTCGCGATCCTGCTGCGGCTGTTCATAGGTGGTGCGGGGAGGCCAGGGGGGCGAGCGGTCCTTCGGGGTGGGTCGGGGCATCAGGCCTTCAGGGTGGGGCGGGCGGGCAGGCAAGCAGGCTTTCAAGGGGGAGGGGGGTGACAGGCAGGCAGGCAGGCCTTCAAGGGGGGGACAGGCCTTCGGGGGGGGTGTGCAGACATTCAAGGGGTGCAGGCCTTCAAGGGGGGCAGGCAGGCCTTCAGGGGGGTGCAGACCTTCGGGGGGGGTGTAGGCCTTTGGGGGGGTGCAGACCTTCAAGGGGGTGCAGGCCTTCAAGGGGGGAAAGGCAGGCAGGCCTTCAAGGGGGGGACAGGCCTACAAGGGGGGGGGACAGGCCTACAAGGGGGGGACAGGCCTACAAGGGGGGGGACAGGCCTTCAAGGGGGGGTGCAGGCCTTCAAGGGGGGGTGCAGGCCTTCAAGGGGGGAAAGGCAGGCAGGCCTTCAAGGGGGGACAGGCCTACAAGGGGGGGGACAGGCCTACAAGGGGGGGGGCAGGCCTTCAAGGGGGGGTGCAGGCCTTCAAGGGGGGGTGCAGGCCTTCAAGGGGGGTGCAGGCCTTCAAGGGGGGAAAGGCAGGCAGGCCTTCAAGGGGGGGACAGGCCTACAAGGGGGGGGACAGGCCTACAAGGGGGGGGACAGGCCTACAAGGGGGGGGGACAGGCCTTCAAGGGGGGGTGCAGGCCTTCAAGGGGGGGTGCAGGCCTTCAAGGGGGGTGCAGGCCTTCAAGGGGGAGACAGGCCTTCAAGGGGGGGAAAGGCAGGCAGGCAGGCCTTAAAGGGGGGACAGGCCTACAAGGGGGTGGGACAGGCCTTCAAGGGGGGGACAGGCCTTCGGGGGGGTGCAGACCTTCAAGGGAGTGCAGGCCTTCGGGGGGGGGGTGCAGTCCTTCAGGGGTGGGGTTTAGGCCTTCAGAGGGGGACAGACCTTCGGGTGGGAGGTAAAGTCCTTCGGGGGGTGCAGGTCTTCAGGGGTGGGGTGTAGCCCTTCGGAGGGGGGACAGACCTTCGGGGGAGGGGGGTCCTGGTGTAAAAGTACACAGAGGGAGAGAGGGAAGGGGGGGTTCAAAGATACATGCATATGCCAGACTTTGGGGGTTAGAAATAATGGGTCTAAAAACAGAGGAGTGGGAGAGAGATGGTGCATAATGGGATTTAGGGAGGGAAGGAACAGAAAGGGAGAGAACTTGGAAACAGGGGATGGTGTGGAGGGGGGATAGAGATACTGGATAGGAGGATAGTTGGGAACAGAAAGGGAGAGATGGTGGATCCTGGGGTGGTGGGGAGTTGAGAAAAGGTGAATCTGTGGATGGAGACAAAAAAAAGGAAAGATGCCAGATCTCCGGGAGAGGGAAGGGAAACGGAAGGGGAGAACAGAGATGGCAGACGGATGGTTAGCACGGAGAAAGGAGACCCTGGCAAGCAAGACAACAAGAGCCTGGGACCAACAAGATTTGAATATTGATCAGAGAACAAAAGGTAGAAAAAATAATTTTATTTTCTGTTTTGTGATTACAATATGTTAGATTTGAAAAGTGTACATGAGACAGCTTGAAATGGGAACTTTTCTATTTTTGTGAATGGCAAGGCTGAGTTCAGTTAAAATATATGCTTTATAAGAAAATATAATAATGTGTTTTATAAAGTTTATAAGCATTGCTGGCATACTCGGTGAGGTGTTCCTAGTGTTGGTGGTGGTGGTAGCATGTCAGTGTGTTGAGAGGAAGAGGTAGTCTGGGAAATTCTGCTGAGCAAACTCTGGGCCCATTTCCACCCCCAGTTAGTCCACTCCACTCAACTGGTTCACACACTGAGTGGGTCTTTGGGTGTTATTTCTGGGTAGTTGTTTTAGAATCTCTTCCAGTGGTTTGTCAGTATCTCCTTCTGGTCCAAGGAAGGAAACTTTGTCAACCTTAGCATTGACCTTCAGAATATGTTTGTAACAGCGCTGCTTGTGTGGCATTAGGCTATGTAGTGATCGAAAGAAAAAAACAGACCTTTGCACATTTTTGCACTATATGGTGGTTGTATGAGGAGATTCATTTCCTGCACAGTTAAGTCCATTTTTTCTACTGAATAATAGTATAGGTACAATGAAAGTAAATAGCAAAAATGTTTGAGTAGATAATTAAGGAAATCTTTTTCATATTGCTTGCTTATGGACTGGGAAAAAAGACTGTTCAAGCAAATGTCTCCAGAACTGCTTTAATGGAAAAATGTGATTTTTTTTTTTTTAAGTACTTTGTGAAATTTATTGTTGTTGTGAAATTTATTGTTATACTTTGTTTAAACTTAAAAAGCGGTGTCATTAACAGTGAATCTAATCGAAAAATCGATTCAACAGGGTGAATCGGATCGAATGAAATATTTTTCTCTGAATCGGGCAGCACTATTGGCTACCATGAGAATGGGCTACTGGGCATGATGGACCATTGGTGTGACCCAGTTAGGCTATTCTTATGTTATGTTCTCATCTGTAGGGGCCTTTGTTTTCACTTCTTATTTTAATGTATTTTTTTCCTGGGAACTTATCAGTGTTTTTTTATAATGGGAACAAAAATGGAAGAGAATTAATGTGTGTGGAATGGGGGGGGGGGTAACTAATTTCTTCAGCTAAATAATTCAATCCACTTCAAACAGACATAGGAGAACTCACGCACCATTCACACACCCTCCAACCAAAAACGTCAAAAGAAAAAAACTGTTCGACAACCTCCTAGCCATTCGAGCTGCAACACTTGACCCCCAACTCTACAACCTATTGACCTCGACCACAAACTACAAAACCTTAAAAAAAGAAATAAAAACCCTTCTATTAAAAAAACACATAAAACCAAACTAACATAATCAGAACTGTCCCAAGCATCACCTGCAACTACTCCATATGTACTTCTGATGTCATGACAATTCAGACATAATTTATGTTATGTTATGTTTGGAATAATGGTTACATAAATGAGGTTCAATAAAAGAAAATTTTCTGTGGGAGCATTTGTTGGAACTTCTGTTATCCTGATTTCTTCTATCTGTGGGCTTTCTTTAGCTAACCTACTTATCTGGGGCTTTCCACTTCTGCAGCTGCCCTTTTCACGGTCCACTTTGCGCTTGCACTCTCTGGGGAGGGGGGGTTGGGTCTGGGCTTGGTGGGGTAGGTGTGTCTGGTAGTTTTGTCTGGGTGGTGGCTGGGTGTTTCTTGGGTGCTTGTTGTGCGGATTGGTGTGTCTGGTGAGCGGTCTGGGTGTTGTTGCTTGTGGGGGTTTTTTTCATTATAAAATATGGCTGAGGGTCTAGTCCGGCTTATTATTCTTGTGGGTTCTGGGGTGGGATTTGTTTGCTTGCCCCAAGTTTTGGCCTTTTGTTGTGTATTGCTATGCCTCTCATTGGCAATTTTCTCTTGGGAGAGGCTTGTTCATGCTTGTTGTTGCTGTTACTCTTATTCTGTGTTCTTTTTGATAATGTATAAGTTTCTGTACAGACCATGGTTGCTTGTCTGGACCTTTTGCCATTCTCAATAAAAATATTTTGGAAAAAAAAAAAAAAAAAAAAAAGAAAATTTTCACTGCCTGTTTCTATTCTGACCATTTATTCCATTTCATGGTTATTGCAAAAAAAAAAAAAAAAAAAAAAAATTTTACATGAGGGGGGGGGGGGGTGTCAAAAAATGATGGGCCCCGGGTGCCACATACCCTAGGTACGCCACTGAGGAGAGTACTTTTCCTTTTGTGCTGATAAGGGCCATGAAGTGTGTAGCACTTCCAATGTGGTTTCTCCTGAAACAGATAAGTGGTTTTGCATTTGAAGTTTTTGGCTATGTTATAAAATGTATATGCATATTCAGAAATGCATATAAACGAAAAATATGATTTCTGGAACTTATATTCCATGCTAAAAAGAAGTTCTTTGTCCAAATTTAGTAGTTATTTGTCTAAATTTAAAAGTTCTGAAAAGGACTACATCTGTAATTTGATCTCTTTGATCTTTAAGCAACTCTCTCTCCTTTGTGAAATTCTGTAGGAAGGGGGAGTAAGTCTCTACTGAGACCCATGTTGATTGTAAAAAAAAATAAAAATGAACAATGTTTAAACTTGTGAGTACAGTAAAACTTTGGTTTGGGAGCATAATTTGTTCCAGAAGTAGGCTTGTATTCCAGGGCACTAGTGTACAAAAATATACATACTTGTATTGCAAGCCCTTGCTCGTTTGGAACAGTCACTGCATTTCTGCAGCGTCATATAGAGAGGACCCATTGGCTCAGTTGTGAAAATGTGATGTTTCTATACTGTATGTATCTGTATTGCAAGACGTTGCTGGTATAGCAAGTTAAAATTTAATCATTGCTTGTCTTATAGAACACTTGCAAACCAAGTTATTTGCAATCCAAAGTTTTACTGTATATTCCAATCTTTGTTTTGTATTTCTGTATATAAAAAATGTAAGTTTAGGTATAACAATGTAATTTTTAGGAATGCTTTTGTATTGAAGTAAATATTTTTGCCAGTCAGCTGATAGTGAAGGGACTGCTGCTTTAGAGAGCGCTTGTGTCAGACTACCCTGCTTAGTGGGTGGATCCAGAACTGCATTTAGCTTAATTTTATAAGTCAGCTCTTTGGGGTAGGAACCTGATATAGAATAGGGATTGAGAACAATTCTTATGTGTTAGTGCACATCTTAAGTTCAATTATTTTGTACCTTCTCTAAGCTTTTGTAAACCACATAGCTCTTCACGGTATTGCGGTATATAAACTGTTATTATTATTATTTATCTGTCTTTCAGATAGTGGGTCTGCCTTTTAAATTTTCCTGTGGCCATATTTACATTGATTTCAAGTATGCCTTCCTCGTGTCACCTACCTTGGCTTTAAAATCTCCAAGGGTACCAGGTCCCTTCCTACACCGAGGTCCAGGCTGTCTGTAGTCTCCCTGTCCCTGATAACTGCAAGGCTCTGAGCACCTTTCTCAGTATTGCAGGATACTGTCCCATCTGGATCCCTGATTTCTCTACTATTGCTCGTCCTCTGTATGATTCCACCAAAGGTGCTGACTCAGCCCCTTTTGTCTGGACCCAACTTCAGGAGCGGTCTTTTCGCTGCCTCCAAAAACTTCTGACTCAGGCCCCTGCCTTCTGGCCCTTCTGCCCAAGAAGCTGAGCTTTATGCTCTCACTTTTGCCCTGCGCCACTCTGCCTCTCAGTCTTGCAATATATATATACTGACTCCAAATATGCTTTCCTTAACTTGCATTCCCATAGGGCCATCTGGAAACATCGAGTTTCTTTATAGCCTCCGGCCGCCTGATCCATCATGCTCCCCTCATTCTTGACCTTCTTGAGGCCGTACAACTACCCTCACGTGTTTCTGTTATGCACTGCCATGCTTACAGACGCGTGACGGACCTTGTCTCT
Source organism: Geotrypetes seraphini (assembly GCF_902459505.1). Taxonomy (NCBI): domain Eukaryota; kingdom Metazoa; phylum Chordata; class Amphibia; order Gymnophiona; family Dermophiidae; genus Geotrypetes; species Geotrypetes seraphini. The sequence continues at coordinate 24,491,486 of NC_047091.1, forward strand.
CGTGGCAATGCCCTTGCCGACCGCACAGCCCGAGCTGCCAGTCTCTGCCCCCTCTTTCGGCTCCTCTGTATACAATCATTCCTTTTCTGGATTCCCTTACACCCCAGTACGCTTCTCAGGAACAGACTTGGGCATGCATTATTTTGGGCCAGTCTGTCCTGAAAGGGGGGTGGATACAAAATGCGCCAATTCAAGTGCCAATCCAGACCCACACACTGATACTTCAAACGCAAGCACAACACCCTCATAGTTATTCCTCAACACCTGGCCCTCACGATTGTCAAAAGATGCCATGATCTGGCACACTCTGGAGAACCCGCTATGAAAATTGACTCTCAAGAGACATTTTTTTATCAATCACCTTGATCAGCTAGTCCGGAATATGGTCCGACAGTGTGTTGTTGGTTCTAGAATAAAATTCCCAATCAGATGACTGCCACCTCTTGGATACCAACCTATTGGAACATATCCGATGCAGGTTCTGTCTGTAGATTTTACCCACATGCCCATTTCCCGTTCCCTCAGTCACTTCCTAGTCTTCACAGACACCCTGACTAGATGGGTCAAAGCCTTCCTTACTTGCACTGAACGCGCCAGAGACGTAACCAAACACCTCCTGAATAATTCCGTGCTTTGGTCTCCCTGTTTTTATAGGCAGTGACAATGGCCCTGCTTTCATTGCCGATGTTGTCCAACAAATTGCTCAGGCCCTCCAAATTGAATAGAAATTATATGCTGCTTACCATCCTGAGAGCTCTGGTCAGGTCGAAAGAATAAACAGAACTCTTAAGACCCTTCTCACAAAATGAATTGAAGAAACTAATCTGTCCTGGTCTGTCCTGCTGCCTTCTGTTCTTTTTCAGATTAGATGCATCCCATCTAAGCCCCATTTGAGCTCATGTTCGGCCGGCAACCACCCATTGTGAACCCAGATCCTGGTTCCTTTGCTACTCTGGGATCAGATATCCTCCAGAGTCAGGTCCAGTCTTTAGCTAAAGCCCTTCAAGAGCTCCATAAATGGGTCCTGGAAAGGGCCCCACTACCGATAGCTATACAAGTCCATGGGTAATTCCCTGGAAATACAGTATGGCTAAAACTTGGAAGTCAGACCACCTGAAACCTAGGTGGATAGGTCCTTTTACTGTCCTAATTTCTTCTCTTACAGTTGTCAAAGGTGTCCGGACATGAAACTTGGTTCCACTACAACACGGATCTTCAGCTGAAGCTTTCTAAGACCTCAAAAGTTCTGAATATTTACCACTGTACTTAGCAGGTGTTCTGAATATAATTCTTTATAAGTGTTTGAGTTTAATTGACTGCCTGTGGTTCACACTGCCTTTAGCAAGTGTCTTGAGTATAACTGTTTGAAGTTTTCTAAGTTGTGCCTGAAAGAAAAATGAGTTTCCCCTGTTAGTATATATATATCTGATATTTGTGTTGCCCTTACTTATGCTTCTTTCTTCTGTATTTCTTTCCTATTGTACTTAACAAGTGCAGCCCCTTTGCCTGATGTTTGTTTGCATGAAGGAGTTAAGTACAGAAAGTGTCAAACATTTGAGGGTATTTTCTGTTTCCAACCTACTGGTGATGAAGTTTAAAAGTGGGCGGAAATCTGCATTGATGATGTTGAGGGTCCACTTATCAACTAGACTCTTATTGTAGACCCCACTCGCCCGGTGTCTTTGTATTGTGATACATGTGTGCTATTTGATGTTTCTCAAGGTCATGGTACTACCCCTAATTCAGTTTTGTGTGGCTCCCTAGATTGACAGCGTTATTATACCAAAAGTGCTAAGTATATATGTCTGTATAACCTGATGCCTTTAAGAACTGCCCCTATGAGGAAACCTTCACTAATGGTTGAGCCTGTCCTTTATGAGAAAGTGTCTTGTGGGCCACCTACAATAACCCACACAAATATCCCCCTAATACCCCGTCTGCCTCCCTTACTATAGGTCCTAGCTCCGGCCCCTTGTGTACTACAGGCTACTGTAATCCCATGGTTTTCACTATCACTGACCCATATAACTGGAATGCCAATGTCCAAGTCCAGAAGGCCAGAGACTGCATGGCATTGTATATTGATGGTAAAAGGTGAGACTCAGGTACTGATGTATATGTCCGAATTGTATCCCACTCATGTGCTCCTGTCTATCACTCTGTGGTGTTTCCCCAGTTTTATGAAATTATGAAAGTAGATACTAATATCCTGTAATCACTAGAAATCTGTTTATATAGTTTGCTGAAACTATAGGTCAGACTCTTAATGTTAGCAATTATTTTGTATGAGGAGGGACTGGTATGGGAGAACAGTGGCTATGGGAGGCAAAGCAGCTGGACATGTTAAACCTGACTTCACAGACCCTCACTTTTACGTCAGGTCCACGACCTTCACGATGGGCCTTGTCAACCTCCATTGTTGCTTCCCACTGTCTTCAGCGCCCTTCAGACACTGCTTAATGGAACTTCCTATGAATTATGGTCAGCTCCTGATAGTTGATACTGGCTCTGTGATCTGTTTGTCTACTCTTGGTTGCCTGCTTAATGGACTGGTACATGTGTGCTTTGCATGATCCGTCCCAGCTTCTTCCTGTTACCGCTGGCCGATGGTGAACACCTGGGAGCCCCTGTATTCAACACCAGAGGTCGCCAAAAGCAGTCTACTTCCACCAATTCCCTTAAAATAGGTGAATGGGGTGATGACTGGCCTGCAGAACGGATCATTGCTGCTTATGGACCTGCCACGTGGACCGAGGATGACACCTGGGGCTATCGGACCCCAATCTATATGCTGAACTGCATTATTTGTCTATAAGCTGTACTTGAACTGATAACCAATGAGACCTCCCGAGCTTTGAGTACCATTGGCAGAGCGAATGCTAAAATGTGCACTGCTATTTATCAGAATCGTCTAGCTTTGGACTATTTACTAGCTGCTGTGCCTGTGATAAATTCAACCTCTCCAACTGCTGCCTTGAACTTGAGTAAAATGATTGAGAACGATGTGGATCGTATCACCAAACTGGCTCATGTTCCTGACCAGACCTAGCGTGACCTTACTGCAGACTGGATCTCTGGTACCTTCAGCTCCTGGTTGCCCTCTGGTTCAGCATTGAAGATCATCTTGCTGGTTGCTGCCCTGTCTTCTCTGCTCCTTTGCTGCCTGCCCTGTGTGGTCCCCATAGCCATAAAGCTGCTCCACTGAACTATGGACTCTGCTGTCAAACGTTCCACTGCTGCATTGGCCCTCTCCCAGTATCGTCCCTTACCCACTGGGAACCCCGACTTTCCTGACCCCTAACTTTATTTTGTCAGGCTTGGCTCCTTAGGTACGCCAGCCTGAAAGGGGGGACTGTAGGGTCATGAAATAGTTAACTGTTGTTTAAAATATTGCTCTGGCCTACATAGCTGAAAACAGTATATAATCTATTGACTGCATCTGCCTAAAATGTATGTCCCTACCTTACCACATTGTAAGCTGAATAGATAAGAGTTTGAGCCATGATGTACCCTGCCCTTCTGTACATTTAACTGTTAGAGTTAGATAGGTGTCCTGCTAGTGACCTGCTAGTGTGAGCTTAGAACCAATGAGTGTTAAGAAAAGTAACACGTGAAAAGCTTTTTCTAGAATTCAGTTGTATAGCCAGAAAAATGAATAAATATCTCTGTAACTTCCTGGTTTCGGCACTTCTGAGCCAGCTTGGAGCTCAGGGGTCCAGCATGCATGCTGTGAATAAAACTTGTACTTCTTCACGCCTCTGACTTTGTGTGTCCAAGTGACCTTTCAGATATAGCTTTCAATCCTTAACCCTACTCCTCTGCCATCCAACCCAGCCCGCTGATTAACCGTTCCCCTTAACTGTACCCATGACATCTTGTTTGACTATCTTGTCTGTTTAGATTGTAAGCTCTTTAGAGCAGGGACTGTCTTCTTTGTGACTCTGGTAGAGTTATAGGAATAATTCATAGTAGGGCAATTCTTCTGGGAGCTCCGATGTAACTACTCACCTGAAGTCTCACTAGGGAAATGAGTTAAAGGAGATTAGGTAAAAGTGTAACTACTCATTGAGTTTCTCAGATAAGATGGACTTGACGAAGGCCACAGAAGCCTCTTTAGGGAGGTCAACATGACTTTTCAATTAGGAGTCTCTCTTGAGAAGGAAACATGTGATTGAAACAAGACAAAAATTGGATCCAACTTGACCTGCTTAACAGTCCAAATTTGTAAGTATCACTTCCACTAAAGCTGTAGAAACAGTTGCCTTGGTGAAAATCTTAAAGCTATTTTTTTTTCTAATTAATAAAACCCCAAGTCAATCATTGCCCCAGAGAACATTCCTGTGTTGTTCCGAAGACACCAAGTAAAGTCTTGAGAAAGAAATGTTTCTGTGCTTTTTGAGTAGAAACAGATTAGACTCTGCGTCTTTTATAGGGCTGCTGCAATGTAACCCCCTCCCCCCCCACACACACACAATTTCCTGAAGAAGAATTAGGATCATTTCCAGTTCCCCAGGGCTCGTGAGAGTTGCAATTTCAGCACCATGGAGAGCGACAGCGTAACCTGAGCAATACCCGTTCCAGGAAAAGCGCTGAGCTTGTAAATGTATAAAGGGAAAAGAAGAGATCAAAGGTGCCTTAAGAATGACACATCGTCTGCGTGTTAATAAGGCTGCGGAAGTTTGCTTCTGGGCACTTCCAATCTGCACTGAAGCAGGACTGTTCTCCGAAATGTCCCAGGAGCCTGTATATTCTGCAGCTCTGTACTGGTGTTCTCTGGAACTCTCCCAAGCAACCAGTTAATCCACTATGTTTAATTCACCACTGCTATTATTAAAGATCGTTGTGTGTGTCGTATAAGTTCTGGTTTATGTTTGATTGTAGGAGCTCAGAGCCACGGTAATTTGGTACCTTCACAAGCCTCCAGTAATGAAACAAATACTGCAGTATCCAAAAAGATACTGAAGTACCAGGGTCAGTAACGTAGTCGGGGGGGGGGGGGGTGGATCTTCAAAAATCAGAACAGAGAAACCGGGCAAAGAAGGGAGGTTTTACTATTACAATTTGATGGCCTCGATGAAGGAAAGCAACACAGTCTTGGTGGAATTTCTATTTCATCAGAAGCGTGACCGATTGTGGATTTTAGCATTGTGGCGCAGTGGTTGGAGCTACAGCCTCAGCACCCTGGGGTTGTGGGTTCAAACCCCGTGCTGCTCCTTGTGACCCTGGGCAAGTCACTTAATCCCCCATTGCCCCAGGTACGTTAGATAGATTGTGAGCCCACCGGGACAGAGAGGGAAAATGCTTGAGTACCTGGTTGTAAAACCGCTTAGATAACCTTGATAGGCGGTATATAAAAACCTAATAAACTTGAAACTTGTTCTGAATCAATGAGAAGGAAGGACTCCCAGATAAGAGGGATAAGAGGCTGCTCACCATGTGGCTTTCCCCTTGTACAGAGCAGGAATGTGAAGAACACCTTACCAAGTGCAGCCTGGGACTCTGTCAAAGGAATTAAGGTTGGGCCTTTGAAAATAATTGTTCAGCCTCTATGCTTTAGGTTATGTTTGCTGTCCCCCTTGAAGTGGTTGTCGAATCCACAGGACTCCAGAAGGTAAAAGGGGACAGTGATGATGGGCAAATCCCAGTGAGGTATGACCTACCAGCTGAGCTGCTATGAAATGTCAAAGGACCATTATTTTTGAGAGAATTTTTTTTTTCTTTTAAGTCGAAATGGTAATCTTCCTGCCTTGTTTGATAATGGTCACAACCTAACTTTAGGGGATGCATTGCATTAAACAAGACACCACCACCACCACCACAGCCATTCTAACTATACACATATATTGTAAAGGTTTTCAGTCTGGGTCAGAAGGCCAACAAGGGACTCTCATAAGAAATGGTCCCTCTAGCCCAGTGGTTCCTAAACCCTGTCCTGGGGAACCCCCAGCCAGTCGGGTTTTCAAGATATCCCTAATGAATATGCATGAGAGAGATTTGCATACCTGTCGCTTCCATTATATGCAAATCTCTCTCATGCATATTCATTAGGGATATCTTGAAAACCCGACTGGCTGGGGGTCCCCCAGGACAGGGTTTGGGAACCACTGCTCTAGCCCAATAGCCCATCCTCACGGTGGCCAATCCAGGTCACCAGAACCTGGCAAAAGCACAAAGAATAGCAAGATTCCAAAACCCCAAAGAGTAGCAACATTCCATGCAGAATCCCCAAAAAGTAGCAAGATTCAAGAACCCCAAAGAGTAGCAACATTCCATGCGGAATCCCCAAAGAGTAGCAACATTCCATTTGGAATACCCAAAGAGTAGCAACATTCCAGAACCTCAAAGAATAGCAACATTTCATGCGGAATCCCCAAAGAGTAGAAACATTCCATGCGGAATCCCCAAAGAGTAGCAACATTTCACAACCTCAAAGAGTAGCAACATTCCATGTGGAATCCCCAAAGAGTAGCAACATTCCAGAACCCCAAAGAGTAGCAACATTCCATGCGGAATCCCCAAAGAGTAGCAACATTCCAGAACCTCAAAGAGTAGCAACATTCCATGCGGAATCCCCAAAGAGTAGCAAGATTCCAGAACCCCAAAGAGTAGCAACATTCCAGAACCTCAAAGAGTAGCAAAATTCCATGCGGAATCCCCAAATAGTAGCAAGATTTCAGAACCCCAAAGAGTAGCAACATTCCAGAACCCCAAAGAGTAGCAACATTTCATGCTACCAATCCAGGGCTTGGATCTTTGCCAAAGGTTTGAGACAGGCAGTCATAATATGATTGCCAGTGTGGTTGCCATCTGGTCAAACCAACAAAAGTGACCCATCAGTTCACCAAAAGCCCAAGAATCAGCAGAAGGTGCTGAATAACTCATTTTGCCCTTTTCCCCTTTTAACAAGCAATTATCCCTTTCCGTATTATCTCAGTAGGCAGTTCAGTGATGCCTGTGTTCATTTTAGAACTTAGCAGCAGGAACACAGCCTTGACTGGCTCGTAATCTCAGCAGTCCTGACAGCAGAGAACTGGAGGTGGGATAACTCCGTAGAAGGAGCTACATTTGCCATTTGAAATGGCATCCTGTGAATTTTGTGTTTCCAATGGAAGATATTAATCTGCAGTCGATACATCAGCAAATAGACAGAGTGTGAGCCCACCAGGACAGATAGGGGAAAATCCTTGGGTACCTGAATGGAAACCACTTAGGCTATACGTGGTATATAAATACTGAAAAAATTAAAATGGGGCAGAATGGTCTGCAAGCAACTACTGCCTGGCAAGAAAGCATGCACGTGATCCCAGTTTTGATGTGACGTGTACACTGAGAGACTGTAAGTACGCCGAATCTTTGTGAGTGATTTTCAGCTGAATTCACACAATTTCAAATTGGATTGCTTTATTGATCCATCAACCATTTCACTAACCCATGATGCAGGCGGGCATGCTGAAACCCAGCCCGTGTCGGGGCCACCAATAAACTGAAGTCTGATTGCCTGAAACTTGAAGGGTCCTTTGTGCCTTGTACTGTGGCTCCCTCTCTGCTTCTCACCAAGCAAGCTCCCCAGAAATCTCTCACCTCTACATTTTCCCTCTTTTACAGTGTCACCACTTTAACCCCACTGTATCCAAAGACGTCTCCCCTTTCTCCTTCATTCTCTGTCATTTCGTCCCTTATTGTCCTTCCATATCATCTCTGTTTATCATCTTTCTACCCCTCTCTCAGGGGAGATCCAGAAACACAAAGGCAAGGTCACTATAGTTAGAGTGATGAAAGAGACCTCTCTAGAACAACAGTCTCATTTTGTGACCATGGCATAGAAAGTTCATTATTTTGAGGTCCAGAAAGCTTTGTAGGAGTGTTGGGCATACATTTCTGCTGGGCATCACTTATATTTGATTTAAAAAAATAATTCAGTGCATTGTAGTATATGCTGTAATGTGTTTAGAGAAGAGAATTCTACCAAGCATCTTTCACTTTTCTACACCTAAATTGTCCTTTTGATTATTAAGGAGTTTGGCAATACAATAAGCAGAATATTTTAGATCTGGTTTGACATTTTACTCACCTCTCTGACAATAGAAAAAAAAAAATTGCCTAGGACAGCTGTCCTTCTGCTTGCATCTGCCCTCACCACGCCAAGCCAGCAGCAATAAAGTCTATCGGATGACTGGCGTAGCCAGAGAGGGATGGGCAGGGTCGGCAGGGTGCATCTGCTGCTGTTCCTAAAGCATGTTACCTTCTTTTGTACCACACATCTTCTTAACAGCTTTCACCCTAAACAGGTGCACAGTTGGGATGATGATCAAGTCACGCTGCCTATTGAATCAGCTCAGATGAGGGTGCCATGCCCATTTTCTACCCCACAACATATAAGCCGGCTGCTTCAAAGAGAATGCCCCATCCACTCACACCACCCCCAACCCTCAAACACCATCTTGCTGCATGTTCAGTTCTGAATAGAGGTCTCCAAAACCCCCTCTCAAAACCGCATTTGTGCAAGTGCCTCTGAATTTTCAAACTCCTGTAAACAAACTGGCATCGGACGAGAGCCTAATTGCAACTCAACTTTCCTTCCTTCTAAAGGTGTCAGAAGAAACATTTCCTTTCTTCCAAGCATGTTTTCAGAGCATCCTCTCCCCTTCTAATGACTTCTCAAATTGTTCAAAAGATGCTCAAAAAATTATACTGAAAATGACCTATTACGTTCTTGAATTTTTGTTGTGTTTTTTTTTTACAAAACTCATATAGTTGACTCTAGGGACTGAGACCTACTGGTGTTTTTGGCAAAATGCTCTCAATTTGAATAACAGTTAATGCTCCAATTAAAAAAATTAGCAAGAGAAACTATGATCTTATGCCCCCTACAGATTCCTGAAGCCTTGATAAATATTCTGCTAGAAAATGAGGCAAAATAAATGGCAGATTGAGCAAACGGTGCTTTTAAGAGTCTGATGAAGTACAGCAGGTCATGCTAACATGGCGATCATCACTTAGCACCTATAGAAATGACAAGGGCTCATCTTCTCTACTGGCTGTTATCGAGAAGACATGGAACGATTACCGAGAATAAAGCATGCCGCTAAATGACATTGCAGAGTTTTATACACTATCACACGTTCACCAAAAAGGTGCGTTGAATGCAGTGAGAAAAACTCCACAAGAGCCTAAAACTTATCCAGTGAAAGAAATGCACGAGTTCATTCAAATATGCAAAGGAGGAAAAAGCCTCCGAAAATGCAGCGCAAGCCAGCCGCAGCTGCGGCTTTAAGGCCTGCCTGGACAAAACCTCACGGGCATTAAAAAAAAAAACCCTCCTTTTTGTCACATTAAAAATGACTCTGTGCAATGCAGGGAAAAGAAGACAAAAGTTCCAGATAAGTGCTTGTTTACTGCTCCCCAAGTAGGATTGACTAGAAGTTACACGCTGAGGCAGCATGAATTTTTGAAGTGCTGGCCATCTTTGGTGTGCCGATCCTTCAATTTGCCGTGGCTGGCTTGCGCTGCATTTTCGGAGGCTTTTTCCTCCTTTGCACATTGGAATGAACTCGTGCATTTCTTTCACTGAATAAGTTTTAGGCTCTTGTGGAGTTTTTCTCACTGCGTTCAGTGGTGAAAGCGTAAGAGTGTGTGTATTGTTAGACTATCACAGAGTTTTACGTCAAAATAAAACAACAATGACGTAAAGAAGCCATTAATGCCAAAGAAGCCCCTAAAGAGCAAAGAACTGACTGAGGGAATATGGCCGCCCAATATCTCCAAGACACCACAAAGAAAGAGATCAAGTGCCCAGTGAGCAGCAAACAAAGAAACCAGCATCGTGGCCAGAAGAATTGGGACTTCAAATGTTCTTTTTGACTATTTAAGTCCCTGTTCTTCTGACTAAGTTCACTCAGTGTCTCTAAGCGGCAAAAGCAGCCTTCTCTAGATGGTAGGGAAACTTATTTTAGTAGATAGTAGAAAGCTCTATTTGAATAAATTAATCTCTATCTAATCCAACTATATTCATTTTGTTTATAACTTAAGAACCTAAGAATAGCTTTACTGGATCTGACCAATGGTCCATCAAGCCCAGTAGCCCATTCTCACAGTGGACAATCCAAGTCCCTAGTACTTGACCAAAACCCAAGGAGTAGCAACATTCAATGCTACCAATCCAGGGCAAGCAGTGGCTTCCCCCACGTCTTTCTCAATAACAGACTGTGGACTTTTCCTCCAGGAACTTGCCCAAACCTTTCTTAAAACCAGCTACGCTATCCGCTCTTACCACAACCTCTGGCAATGCGTTCCAGAGCTTAACTATTCTCTGAGTGAAATAAAATTTCCTCCTATTGGTTTTACGAGTATTTCCCTGTAACTTCATCGAGTGTCCCCTAGTCTTTGTACTTTTTGACGGAGTGAAAAATCGATCCACTTGTACCCGTTCTACTCCACTTGTTATGTAAACCGAGTGGAGCTCCCTTTTTGGAGATGATATGTTATATAAATGTAAGTTTTAGATTAGATTAGATTTTAGCCTGTGATGGAACGGAATTCATATTGTCCATCACAGTACGTCCACAAGATGTTTAGGAAAATTCCAACTGTAGAATCAGGACTTAGTGGATGCGGAGCCCTCATCGCCCTTCTTTGTGGGAACAGTCTTCCCTGTATCTTTTAGGTACAAGGGCAAAGTCTCCATTTTATGTGAAATATTGCTTTTAGGCCTGGATTCTCTGCTCAGTGAAAAAATACCATTTAAATGCCAGTTGTCACCAATTTTCAAGACACCAACCGGCGCAGGAATCATGCCTCTGAAGGCGCTATACGACGCCTAATGCTGCTATGGGCATGGCTAATGCCAGAAGCAGTATTAGGCGGCATAAAGAGCCTACAGAGATGAAATTCACATCAAAGGTAGGCCCTGGCCTACATTTCCAGCGCCTTCCTTTGCCGGAGGCGCGATTCTTTACCTGGCGCCGCCAAGTGATTGACTCATGATCGGCGGCCGGTTAGAGAATCCAGGCCTTAATGCTTAAAGCCAGGGCTGCCCAAGTCCGGTGCTCGAGATCTACTGGCAGACCAGGTTTTCAGGATATCCACAATGAATATGCACGAGAGAGATTTGCCTGCACTGCCTTCTTGGTATACAAAACTCTCTCATGCATATTCATTGTGGATAGACTGAAAACCTGGCCTGCAAGTAGATCTCGAGGACCGGACTTGGGCAGCCCTGCTTAAAGCGATAAAAATTGAACCAACCCATTATTTGTCCTTTGTGTTTAAAGAACTTCATTCCGAATCGTCCATTTCGATCTGAAGCGTCTGTTCCCTTGCATAGTCCAGCTTTAAGAAAAGTGTATTCTGAAGAAACCTAGAGATGCTCCTTTTCTGTTGTTAGACCATCACTGTGGAACCAACTTCCTATGAATATAAGAACAACTGTACATACAAAAGAATTCACGAGGTTTTGTTTAATTTGAATGACAACCATGAGCTTTAAGAATGATGCAACAAGCATAACTGAGAACAGGAATATGAAGAGGTTTTCGATGATATAGAACACTTTCAAATTGTAGAACTGGAATAGGGATGATAGAAGTTGTGTGAACCTCTCCTAAAGTCACTTCATTGGCTTCCCAACTGTTTCTGAATACAATTCAATGACCTACAGCTGCCCCTCACTCTCTCTTCACTTATTGCTCCCTACGATCCCCCCGCGAACTCCATTCCACTGGTAAGTCCCTCCTCTCTGTGCCCTTCTCTTCAACTGCCAACTCCAGACTCCGTCCCTTCTGCCTTCCTGCACCATATACTTCGAACAAGCTGCCTGAATCCCTACACTGGGCTCCATCTCTGGCAGTGTTCAAGGCCCAGTTAAATGCCTTCGAGAAAAACCTATGTGTAAAAAATGCAATGAATATCATTAATGTGCATTTTTTATACAAATGATCTACAGCAGTGTTCTTCAACCGCTGGTCCACGGACCGATGCCGGTCCACAGAATAATTCTTTTATTTCTGCTGGTCCATAGGTGTAAAAAGGTTGAAAAACACTGATCTACAGTCCATCTAAGACTTTTCTCCTCTTAAATGAGGCAGTGTCACTTCAGCCATATCGTTGGTAATAATTGGTCCCAGTCAGATCAGATTGGCTCTTTTACACAAAAATACCTAATCCTCTACCCATGGCTGTTCTTGGGCTCTTTTCTCTCTGCCCAAACTATACAGGAGTGTCCTGCAATCCAAACCATTTGTCTCTTACACCAGCTGGACCAGACTCTCCTATTGCTGTCATTCATCCTGCGTTTATAATCAAGTGCTGGGACTCCAGCCTTGCTCCTGACCCAGTTCTCTCTGTTATAAAGGAATAGTGAAAATCAGTGAAGTTAAAAGCCCACCTCTTTGAGAGCACTTTCGACTTTTAACTCCTCTCACCTTGGGTTCTGCATCCCCAACCCTATATGTCATGTTTGTATGTCTAAGTTACATTGTAAGCTCTTCTGAGCAGGGACCGTCTATAAATGTCTGCCCACCTCTTTGAGAGCACTTTCGACTCTTAACTCCTCTCACCTTGGGTTCTGCATCCCCAACCCTATATGTCATGTTTGTATGTCTAAGTTACATTGTAAGCTCTTCTGAGCAGGGACTGTCTATAAAAGTCAGCCCACCTCTTCGAGAGTGCTTTCGACACCTAACTCCTCTCACCTTGGGTTCTGCATCCCCAACCCTCTATGTCATGTCTGTATGTCCAACTTAGATTGTAAGCTCTTTGGAGCAGGGACCATCAATAAATGTCAGCCCACCCCTTTGAGAGTGCTCTCGACTCCTAACTCCTCTCATCTTGGGTTCTGCATCCCCAACCCTCTATGTCATGTTTGTTCAAGTTAGATTGTAAGCTCTTTGGAGCAGGGACCGTCTATAAATGTCAGCCCACCCCTTTGAGAGTGCTTTCGACTCCTAACTCCTCTCGCCTTGGGTTCTGCATCCCCAACTCTCTATGTCAAGTCTGTCTGTCCAACTTAGATTGTAAGCTCTTCCGAGCAGGGACTGTCTATTAAATGTCAAAATGTACAGCACTGTGTATACCTATCAGTGCTATATAAGTAATGAGGAGTACAGTGGTGCCTCACACAACGAACTTAATTCGTTCCAGGAGCAAGTTTGTTATGCGAAAAGTTCGTTATGTGAAACGCGTTTTCCCATAACAATACATGTTAAAAAAAATAATTCGTTCTGCAGCATAAAATATGCTAAGATGACATAAAAAAAGATAAATTTGTCAAAATGGTGAAAATGGTGGTCTTGCTGAGGCCAAACTCTTTGACGAGGTCACACTGTTTTACCCCACATTCACTCCTTCTAATTATTTCCCGTTTCATTTCAACAGAAATCACCTTCCTGCTTTTTTTAGAAGCCATGATATATAAAAAATATTGAGTTTATCTTAAAAGGACGACTGTATACAGTGAGAGAGGGCAGTTAAGCGCAGTGACTAATGACTGCCTGCAGTGCCTGCGCGGAAGGATGCAATACATCGGCAGCTCGGGCGACTTCGTTGTGTGAAACGAAGTTCGTTGTGTGAAACGAAGTTCGTTGTGTGAAGTTCGTTGTGTGAAACGAAGTTCGTTGTGTGAATCAAGACATGAAGTTCGTTGTGTGCAGCGTTCGTTGTGTGAGGCGTTCGTTATGCGAGGCACCACTGTAGTAGTAACCTGTGTTTTAGGATATTTTACTGAGCTGTTTTTAGATTTGGGTTTCTACAGCTTCTGTATGTAATTTGTGTACACCACTTAGATAAGTGAACTATAAGTAATAAAACCCAAATCTGGTTAATGGTAAAGAGCTCTTGAATTACACAAGTCACTCGTGCCACCTGTTTGGCTGTGTTTTTCACATTTCTTTTTCAAGAAGAAATCTGCAGATGTGATTTGGAAACAAGAGGGGTTCTTACCCGGCTGGTTAAGTTGTAGTGTGCTTTTACTCCACTGGGACAATCCCACAATGGCCACCATTTTGGCCCCCAAACTGGAACGTCTCTTCTTGTTGGTGCTGATGCTGGCGGCATCAGGAGGGACCCCACCACTTTTTTCAATGTTGTACATCTCTCCGCTGATGCTGGAGCTGCGCACCACATTCCTGGCTGAGGAACTCGACTCCCCGTTAAACATGGTCAGAAGAATCGCTGGCCTCGTGCAAAGAACTTCTGAAGGCAAAGCAGCTGTGGGAAAGGACAGGAAAAAGAAGCAGGAAAGGGAGAAAAAAAAGAATGTTACAATTGGCAGAGAAGTCTTTCCGCATCGAAAATGGCACAAACTCACTGCAACCAAGCAGAAATGTGTCTGTATTTCATGTGTCCTTCCACGTCACACTCATCAAGAAAACAATAAGACAAAAATGTTAGCTCTGCTTTACGATCCTTTACAATGGCTTTGGAGTAGAGAATGACACGGTGACAGAATTCATCACCGTTCCCGTCCCCGCGGATAACCGCGGGAAATAATCCCATGTCATTTTTTTGTGTCTATTTCAACCTCAGTCCTTCTACACCAGCATTCTTCAAAGCAAAGCTTGCGAGTCATTCATACTCTGATTCTTCCCTCTCTCCTTACAGAATGACATGAAGATTGTTTACCGCGGTTATCCGCGGGGACGGGGACGGTGATGAATTCTGTCACCGTGTCATTCTCTACTTTGGAGCACGAATCTAACTGGGACTATGCAGATGTGGGGCTTTATTTGTTTATTCAGGACAAATGCACTTGAACCTCAATGTCAAGACGTGCAGCCAGCCCTCAAAAGTGTGTGACACCCCCCGTACTTGATCTCGTTGTGAGAAAATGGAAGTTTTAATTGTGGTCATTCTATCGCCCTATGGATTATAGTCAAGGGCTCCAGGGAGAATACATTATGGATACAGCATCCTGGTTTAACATATCCTAATATCAAAGGAATATCTAATTAGACTGAGAAAATTCCTAATATTAACCTGTTTTCAATTGTTGTTTCGGGGCAAAGAGCTGACATTCATAAGTGACTCTTCTGCTCTTGGCGTATGACAGCGAAACAATTGGAAACCTGCTCTAGCTGCAGATTATACGCGCACCGAGCACATGGGGAAAGCCACTTTATGAAAAATTAAGCAGGCCAATCCTTTGGGAGAAAAGGTTGTCCACACGCAAGAGATCCAGAGAGAAAAGAAAGTGTAGTTACTTACCTGTAACGTAGGTTCTCCGTGGACAGCAGGATAGTCAGCCACACAACCCACCCGCCTCCCCATACGGCCGACCCGGCCACAGCTAGGAACATCCTGGGGATTAGGGGGAAGCAGGGGGAAATGGGTAGGGCTCGGGCATGCCCAGTGGGGCCCGGGCACTGCACGTGCTCAGAGAGAGAGAAAAAAAAAAAATCTCTCTGAGCTATTGGAGAGCTTATCCGCAAATTGGGAGCTGTTGGGACAACACCGTATGTGGCTGACTCATCCTGCTTGTCCTAGGAGAAGTCAGAGCTACACCAGGGGCAACGGGACAACATTTGACACCGAGCAGATATATAGTAACAGGAGGGTCATTTTAGAAGAAATCGCCCAGGTTCATTTATTTAAAATTATTTATAACCTGCTTATCCACAAATCCAAGCAGGGAACAAAAATCACATTAATGGCTCCTTTTACTAAGCTGCGTTAGGGCTTTAACGCTACAATGTCCCGTGCGCTAGACGCTAACGCCAGCATTGAGCTGGCGTTAGTTCTAGCTGTATAGTTTGGGGTTAGCGTGCGCTAAAAACGCTAGCGCGCTTTGGTTAAAGGAGCCCTAAATAATACAGACAAGTTCAAAACAGCAAAAGAGAACCAGGATATAAAGAACTGTCACATGACTCACACCACAAAAAGCGCTCAAATAACACCGTTTTCGCCCCTTTCTAAAATAGCAGAGCACGTCAGATTGGTGCAAAGACGGAGGAATTTGATGACCATTTTACTTGCATCAAGGTTCGTAGCCGACATCCTGCCTATAGGACTACCAGACATATGTAGCCCACTCGCAGGGTCAGGCCTGGCCAGTATCTGGATGGGAGACCACCTGGGGCTGTAGGGTGAGGGGCTCCTTGCTGGGCAGAAGCCACAGAGTGCCCAGGAGAAGGCAATGCCAAACCCAGATCAACTTCAGAAGTTGGACTGGGTGATAACAGGAAGGTGTGGATAGAGGGGTCCGAGGGCAAAGGTGAGAGATGAGGCTGTAGAGCGTGAGAGGATGGAAGAGGGATGCAGAGTGAGCGAGGGCATCAGAAAAGCTATGGAGAGTGAGGATACTGAAAGGGATATGAGAGTGCATCAGAGGGGATTAGGGAGGGAGGGAGTAATGGGATTAAAGGAGGTTCGGGGGGCTGGGAGTGAGTAAGAGAAGGGATAGGCATCAGGTGATCCTTCTTTGGTCTTGGCTCCCACCTGTTCTTTCTCTCCCTTCCTCAATTCAACCTTTCCATCCTTTATTCCTTCTCCCCCCCAACATCCCTTCTCCATCTCCCTCTCTTCTATCCCCCATATTCTCTCTCTTACCCACCATCCCTACCCGTCTCTTCCTATCCCTCTCCCCAGAAAAAAAATGCAATAAAGAAATGTCAGAGACTTTATAAAAATAATATGCAAATGTACCAAGAATTGATCATGGAATTCAGAAGTGCTTCTACAGAATCTTCCCCTAAGCTACTACAAGAAATAGGGTCTGAGATTATATTTTGTGCGTCAGAATCATTACCTACACTTACGCCAAGCGGCCTAGATAGATGCAAATCATTTCTGCTGCTGGTGGAGTGCAATGTAAAAACAAGTCTGAAAGCTCAGTTTAAAAAAAGAAGTGTTACATTCTTCCTTCACATAGAAACATGATAACAGACGAAGGCTGATGGCCCACCCAGTTTGCCCTTCCACTACATCCACTATCGCCTCTTCTCCCTAGGAAATCCCAAATGCCTCTCTCACAGACTCTTCATCTCCACTACTTCCACCTGGAGACTATTCCATGTATCTACCACTCTCTATAAAGACACATTTTCTTGCGTTACTGTTGAGCCTATCACAGAATTCACTTCCCTGCCTATTATTATAAGTCCCTCCGTTCCTGACACACAAGCAGGCAATGCACACACACGTGATCTCACTTCAGCTCTGTCTTAACACACACAAAATCCATCCCCACCCCCGCCAAGCCCTCTCATATATACACCCCTCACTGTCCTCCACTTTCACACTGATCTAAAAGTCCCTGGATAGTGCAAACCCATGAGCACATGTTCACTTTGAAAATCAGTGGAAAGTCAGCAGGTTAAGGGCCTATGGAAGAATTTCTCTCAAAGCACATTGTACCCCATATTATCCAAAAGGATTTCTGTTTGTGGTATTGCGGTATATAAAAATAAAGTTATTATTATTATTTGGAGACCCTACATAAATTTTGGGCAGCATGCCTGTCAGTGCTGTGGAAATGAAAAGTCTTTTTGTAACCACACAACAGACAAGTAATATCTCTTTTTCCTATTATCTAATCACCTGCCACATACCAGCACAAGGTTGTGTGGGAGACAATTATGTAGCTTAGCAGAATGCTGCTTTCCCTGTCTGTCTGCATGAATGACAGCCCTATAAAGACACGACAGCATAATCCTGGTACATGGGTTCCAATCATAGTCATAAATAAGTCAGAAAGGAAGACTTTGCAGTGCAATTAGTCAAAATGTTATCAAATAGGCTTTTTAAACCTCTGTATACACTTTCAATATTTACTTCCCCCATCTCAATACCCACTGGAGAGAGGTAGAATTCATAAAAACATGACGGCAGATAAAGGCCAAATGGCCCATCCGCATCATCCACTATCTCCTCCTCTCCCTAAGAGACCCCACGTGCCTGTCCCAGGCTTTCTTCAATTCAGACACAGTCTCTATCTCCACCACCTCTGCCGGGAGACTGTTCCATGCATCTACCACCCTTTCGGTACTCCTGACCCTATCACCTCTTAACTTCATCCTACGCCCTCTCAGTCCAGAGCTTTCTTTCAAATGAAAGAGACTCGACTCATGCACATTTAAGCCACGTAAGTATTTCAATGTCTCTATCATATCTCCCGTCTCCCACCTTTTTCTCCACAGTATACATACGGAGATCTCTAAGTCTGTCCCCATACGCCGTTTGATGAAGACCACCAATCATTTTAGTAGCCTTCCTCAGTAATGAACCTGCTTTTTACAGCCACTTAATGGTTTTCTGGGTTTGTCTTCCCAGAGGTCTATCATGTACGGTTTTATTTATTCTCTGATATGAGTTCTATGAATTCTCACATACAGTGTTACATATTTCATGTGGCTCTATGGATTCTGTAGATCATTGGACAAGAATCTGTATAGCCAAGATTATCATTTAAATTGAAATCACAATCTGAGAAAAAGATTTCAACATTTTTCTTGTAAAAATGAGTTAATCAATAAGCAAAATACAGTTTTGTTTAAACATTGGAGGCTGAAAATAAAGACTAACACCCATGAGCAGCACTGACATTGTGGACTAGTTAAGGGACTTAGGATCAGCTTGAGAAACACTATAACACTCCCAGATGCACACAGCACTGTCCATTAAACATGCAAGAGACGGTCCCTGCTTAGAAGAGCTTATTATGAAAGACACACAGGACAAAAAATGGTGAATGAATACAAGCTGCTCATGTAAGGCACCGAGAGGGAAAATGATAAATAAATATGGTGCTTTACCAGTTGGTAGGTTTAGCACTTAATGCAGCTTCGAAAAAGTGGGCTTTTAGCCTGGATTTGAATACTGCCAGAGTCGGAGAGGCAGGTAGTTTCAGGCATATGGCATGGCAAGGCAGAAAGGACGGAGTCAGGGTTTGGCAGGAGAGGAGAGTCACTCGTAGATCACAGCCATAAGATACAGCTCGAGAACACACGCCATACAGTGGAGTTGAGAGCTCTCTAGAAAGCACATGACCATCACGGAGCAGACGCTGCTCAGTAGGGATCGGCATTCATCTGACATGTCAGTTCCACTTCCTCTTCCTGTCATATTTTTCACATGAAATGACAGGAAAGCCCAGAAATTTTGTGTTTTTTTCATTTCATCTGTCATTACTAGTGTGCAGTTTATACAAGATCTCTCTCTTTCTGATATTGCTTTCATAATGAAATATATATATACAAATAAAATCCCCGTTAATTGCAAGGGAAACAATAGCAAATTAGCATTTTCTGGCTTCACATCCCTCCTAAGGAGCCCATTTACTAAAGCAACACTCGCTAAGTGGCCCATGGGGATGAAATAGCACGTGCTAAATTCTGTCAGGCTCATTAGCAAAAAAACATAGACATCCAGAAAGCATCCTAAATCGCCAGGACGTCCAAGTGCCGATAATTCGAAACCATCTTTCTGTACATCTAACGAGGTGTTCCAGCCTCTGTGCGTCCAGAGCATGAGATGGGTGTGGTGGAGGTGTGTTATGGGCGGGTTAGACATGGACATCGTGCAGTGATAATTCAAACGTTTCACAAGACATCCTGGATGGAACTTGACCTGTTTTGCCCAGACTATCAGATGACAACCACATGCATCAAGGTAAGTCATCCCCCCCCCCCAGTGCTCACTGATCCTCTTCCACCACACAAAAATGAGAAGAGCAGTATCTGGTATGGGGAAGCCTAGTAGGTGTCTCAAGTGGCCTGGTGGGTGGGCTAGTGACCTTGAAGAAACAGGAGATATCGCCTTGCCAGAGCTCGGAAAGCAAGAAACAGCAACTAAGGTGTGTTGAGCACCAATGGTCACCTTCGTTGTTGTTTCTTGCTTTGGGTGGGCTAATGAACCATCGAGAGAAGGATCCAGGCCCATAAGCTACAGTAGAATGTGTGAGCACAACCAAAACCTACTATATTGGCATATGGGTGCCACCTGCTATTGGGGGTGGTACACAGGAGGATATAGTAGGTTGGAGGGGGGGCTCACCACAAATTATACGGGGGTTATGGTGAGATATACAGCTGGCACCCTTTATGTGAAGTTCACAGCAGTGCCCTCTAAGGTGTCCCACTGCTCTGTCAGGATGTCTTTGTGACCAGTCCTTACTATGCTGGCCCTACCCATGTCCAAATGGTCAGGATTAGGACGTTTTCAACATGGATGTTTTTCTCATCGAAAATGGGGTATAAAGTTAGACATCTAAATAGATGATTTTCAAAAAAAATAATTCTATTTGGATGTCCAACAGTTTGCCATTCGAAAATGGCTATTTCTGTTCCTCCAACTTTGGGCGTCCAAGTTGGACTTAGATGGGGAGGGGAGGTTTTCCAAAAATGTCCCTCCATGTGTCCTGCGCTTTAGTAAAAGTGTGCTCCTAGATTGGCAAAGAAACACTGATTGGAAAATTACTATGAGCTCTTTGGGGGAGGGGGTAGGTTTAGAACAATTGCTTTTGCTTCCTGACACTTATGGGGAATTTAGGAGACATCTAGAAACATCTCTGTTTTCGAAGTATTTAGGCAGCTAATTCGTAAAAATTTTATTATGCACTATTTTGATCATTTTAGTGTCTCTAATTATTGGCTTTTAACTTTTTTAGTTCTATTCAACTTCTTTTATTGTTTGTTTTTTTTTAACTACTGTAAACCGCATAGAACTTTACGGCCTTGTGGTATATAAACTGATTATTATTATTAAGTCTGCCGAGTATGAAGTGCATCATGGACCCTGCTTATATGATGTTTGGGTATTGAGCATTGCTAACAATTCCATGGGTACAGAACACAACATCTTTATATGTTGATAAAATGGGGTCTTTATGTTTCCGATCTAAGACTTCCTCAGTCTAGGGAGACAAATTCCTTCAGTCTGGGCTACTTTCTATACCAGGTGAAGGAGAGAGATTCTCTCAATCTGCTCTGCTAATCACTGAAAAACTAGTGAACACAGGACACCCGAGACATCCTCACTGCCCAAGACATGCAACGCTCTCACTCCTTCCGACCATTTTGCAGAATACTAGAGGCGAAGGATGATGGGGTCCACTGGGGCAACCTGAATTAAGGAGATAATGTGGCTCCAAGCTTATGGAACCAACTACCTGTTTCACTGTGATCAGATCCAGAGGTTGTGGTAAGAGCAGATAGCGTAGTTGGTTTTAAGAAAGGTTTGGACAAGTTCCTGGAGGAAAAGTATTATTGAGAAAGACATGGGGGAAGCCACTGCTTGCCCTGGATCGGTAGCATGGAGTGTTTGGCCAGGTATTAGGGACCTGGATTGGCCACTGTGAGAATGGGTTACTGGGCTTGATGGACTATTGATCTGACCCAGTACGGCTATTCTTAGGTTCTTATCAGATTGAAATCTTCTACAAACAGTGCTCCAAGTTGGGTACCATTTGTAGACTAGGACTTAGCGCTGGGATCCGGATCCAGTTCTGGGCTCGAGGATTTACACCAATCGAAACCTGGTGGAAATACTCACGTCTACATTAGCTGACGATCTAGAATACTGTGCACACCTGTAGTGAATGGCCCTGACTCACCTTGTCCCCCTTTTCAGTTGCAGACAGTAGGGACGTCACGTGGGCACACCTTCTAAGTCAGGGGTGTCCAATGTCGGTCCTCGAGGGCCGCAATCCAGTCGGGTTTTCAGGATTTCCCCAATGAATATGCATGAGATCTATGTGCATGCACTGCTTTCAATGCATATTCATTGGGGAAATCCTGAAAACCCGACTGGACTGCGGCCCTCGAGGACCGACATTGGACACCCCTGTTCTAAGTGATGTCAATTAAAAGCAATAATTGGCGCACTGTTCAATTAAACTGGGCATACGCCCAAATTTGCATTTGCAGCACTGAGTGCCGTTCATAGGGTTAGTGTCTCTGGTTTCTTATTGTCGTGCTTCACGATTGTGCCCTAAGTGATTGCGCTGGATAACGTAACCAACTTTGATACCGGGTGGTGCAGTAGAACAAACGTGAAAAAAACAACAACTTCCATATGCAGTGCTGTACATTTAGCATGTAATAGATGGTCCCTACTCAGAAGAGCTTACCATCTAATTTGGACAGACAGGGCTTGGGGAGTTTCTTGCAGAGAGAATGATAGGATTGATTGATTGATTTTTGAAATTTCTATCCGGCTTGTCTACTAAGCGGGTAACATACATAAAAATAACCGACATTACATATCCATTATCCAAAAAACACTTATTAAGAATCGTCATCTTATATCTTATATATATAATTTATTTGTCCTTGGTACTTTAGTTAGATTGTGAGCCTTCGGGACAGTAAGGGAATTTCAAAGTACCCATTCTTTATTTATTTATCTTATTGTATCCTTTATTGTATATTTAATGTATATTTCTCTATAAACCGCTTAGAACTTAACGGATTTAGCGGTATATAAGAAATAAATAACATAACATAACATAACATATCCAAATCCCATATCAGTGCCCTGTTTTCTATACTGGTTTCAGAACGATCAAGTAAGAAAAGCTCTCACAAATAGACCAGGCTGTAGCAATTTTTTAAAGGATTTGAAGTCTCCACGTAAACTTAGTGTCCCTTTCATTGAGTTCCAAAATCTTGGGCCCGCTACCGATACAGCAGCCAAACTGCTTCTTTTCCTCAATTAACATGAGGATATAGATAAATAGGTATCTTGCAATGAGTGGAAGTTAGAAGTTAGCTTGGATTTGAATATGGCTAGAGACAGAGCTTGACATATTGGCCAGGCAGCCTGTTCTCATAATACTCAATGCAGGGGGGGGGGGATTGTCTGTGCCAGATCCATGTGCCCCTCCTCAGGCTGGGACATAGGTAAGGTAAAGCTTAGCACTGAGTTAATGAAAAGAAGAATCCAGTGCTGGACCCAAACTTTCAGCAGTCAGTAGTTGGCAAAGAGGTTTATGTTTCAATTGAAAAATGAGAAAAATATAAAGCAAATTAGAACTATCTACTGACAGACCTTTGGTATTTAATGCACAGGAAGCCGCAATGATTAGGTATAATACCAGCCAAACTCTCAGCCTCCCTTTGTATATTCTGCTCTCTTAGGAGGAGAGGGAACGATGAGATAATAGAAAGGCAGAGGGAGAATTTGCCTGAGGTAATGGCAGCTGTGCTCAGACAGGGCTAGTGCGCCAGTCCCAGAGCAACTAGTGAAGCAGAGGTCAGACCACAACGCCACTCTGCTCCTCATTTGAAAAGAGCCCAAGTCTCTACTGCAGCACATCACCGGAATCTGTAAACAGGCTGTCTTAGGGATCAAGAGTGCTCGCAAGAATCAGAGCTCCCAAGCAAACTCTCTCTCTGCTACAAGAGTCTAGGATGCTCTCAGAGCCTTCCCAGCTGACTTCTATGACCTAGGCTTTAGCTCACGGCTGAAAGATGGAGGTCTTATCCAGCCCCTGACGCTGCCTCTTTCGAAGGAAGGAGAAAAAGCCCCAAATAAAAGCCTACTTGCCAGCTTCTTGCATCAGTGAAGGCTTGGCATCCCGTCCCCGAGCAGTCAGTCTTGGAAAGCTGCTGAAGAGACTCTCAGATAAAGCATCTCCATGGTTACCTCACTGACCCACTTCTGCTTCCAGCCAAAAGCAGAAAGACAGCGCCAATTGGTCTAGGCTGAGCTGCGCTGCGCTCTCTCCCTCTCAAAACACACCACTTGCTGGCGTTCTCGACTTACTCCCCTCTTCCTGACACGATCTCTGTTCCATCACCTTTGCTCTCCCATTCATTATTTTCTCTCATATCTTTCTGGCTTTTTTAAAATGTAAAACGTGTAAATACCAAGTTTCCACTATTCAATAAGAGCCCTGTGTCCACAAATAAGCTCTTCTTGATTTCCTGAACTCCAGGTAACAGTGTAGTTGTTTATTTGGGGTTATTATAGAGCAGTGGTTCCCAACCCTGTCCTGGGGGACCCCCAGCCAGCCAGTCAGGGTTTCAAGATATCCCTAATGAATATGCATGAGAGAGATTTGCATATTCATTAGGGATATCTTGAAAACCCGACTGGCTGGAAACCACTTCAGGGTTAGCTCCAGCATCCTGCACCTTTAGCTGAGTTCAGCCTCTAGTAGCCCCTAAAACTACAGCTTGAAGATGTGGCCTAGTGGTTACCGCATTGGGCTGAGCTGCAGGGAAGACCACGGTTCAAATCCTACTGACATGCCTTGTGGCTCTTACAAGTCACTTGGAGAAGGTACCAATGTGATTGAATATTAATAATGCTGCAATAATGAAAGACAGAACAATATATTGGCGGCAAAATAGGTTGAAAATATTTCTAGATATCAGTGGAATATGAACAGCCTCACGACCAAGGCAAAAGTGTGCATTTCTGCATTTGTTATTGGGTCTGGTCATTTACTTTTCAAATTTTCTTAACTAATTTGTAAGGAAACTTGTCAAAACAAGGGGGGGTGGGGTGGTACCCATGCAGCAGGGCACTGAGGCAGATCTTAACCCAAGCTCCCATGGCAATGGTTTACCTACCCATGAGCAGCTGAATGTCTAGTTAATTGCTAGCATAAGAACATAAGAGTAGCCTTGTCAGACCATCAAGCCCAGTAGCCCGTTCTCACGGTGGCCAGTCCGTCACTAGTACCTGGCCAAAACCCAAAGAGTACCAACATTCCATGCTACCAATCCAGGGCAAGCAGTGGCTTCCCCCATGTCTTTCTCAATAACAGACTATGGACTTTTCCTCCAGGAACTTGTCCAAACCTTTCTTAAAACCAGCTACTCTATCTGCTCTTACCACAACCTCTGGCAACGTGTTCCAGAGCTTAACTATTCTCTGAGTGAAAAAATATTTCCTCCTATTGGTTTTAAAAGTATTTCCCTGCGATTTCATCAAATGTCCTCTAATTTTGTGAAGACAGGTGTTTTGTGACTTTCAGAGCAGTTCTGATATAAGGGAGGTGATGCTCCAACTGGTCTACTATATAAGGGAAGGAGATACCAGTGGAAAATATGAACGGGAAGGATGTGGTTTTGATCAAAAACTTACTTATCATGAACACATAAGTAGTGTTATCAAGTCTTCATTTTTCAGGCTCCGCCAAATACGTTCTGTGTCACAATTTCTTAGTATTAAATCTCTTAACATTCTTATTCATTCTCTTGTCATTTCAAAAATAGACTATTGTAATGCGTTGCTGATAGGAACAGCACAAAAAGAAATTAAACGATTACAAATGATACAAAACACATCCATCAAACTCATTTGTAAAGCTAAAAAATTCGACCATGTAACGCCCCTTCTTAAAGAAGCTCACTGGCTACCAGTTGCCCATAGAATAATATACAAACTTGGTCTGCTTACTTTCAAATCCCTTTTCTTTAAAACACCAGCTTTCATTCACAAATTATTAATACCCTACACTACCAACAGAACTTTAAGATCTGCAGAACAACATTTATTATCTATCCCATCTTTAAAAATAATAAATACGCGCCGCCAGTTTATGTTCTCCGTTACTGCCCCCCAAAATTGGAATTCCTTCCCTATTTATCTAAGAGAAGAAACTAATATAGAAAAATTCAAGAGTAAATTGAAAACTTTTCTTTTCAATGACGCATTTATAAATTAATTCTTAAAAAAAAAAAAAAATCAGAAATCATTTTTTTTCTCTTTTTTAATCATCTTACCCTTCCTCATGTCCATTCCCTATATGTCTCTCCAGACTTTTAATACAATGTAAATTCTCCCCTTAATTCCTTATGTTTCCAGTTCGTTGTATCTGTCTAAAGTTGAGTCTGTTTTTATCTATTGTAGTAATAATTTTAATAATGTAATTTTATCATGATGTACATCGCTTTGAATCCAGATAAAGCGATTAATCAAAATTTTATTAAAACTTGAAAACTTGAAAAAACTTAAACTTAAGAGGATGAGATCACTGATAACAGTCTATGTTGTTAAATATAAGCCCTAGTATTAGAAAACAGACATCAATGGAGTTTGTCGAGGGAAATGTTATGATTAGGAGGATCTCTGGAAGGGAAAGATATGGTTAGGAGGGTGACGCTTTTGGGGGCTCACCAAGAGAAATGTGATGGGGGGGGGGTAGATGAGAAGAGTCTGTGGAGGGCAATGTAGAGCTCTACGTCACCCAATTCCAGGATTAGCTCCGATAGACAGAACTAGGGACTAGAAATCCCACCGTGCTTGGGGGATGTTCAGTTCAAAAGCAGAACTGGCCAAAATGTCTCCCCATTAGGTGGATAAATCAGGGTTAAGGGTGAAAACACAGGAACATATGTATTTGGCAGATTCAAACTATTCAGCCTTGATGAATAGGAAGGTAAGATTTCCTTTAAAGTATTATACGGTCTAGCCACTAAATACATAACTGACCTTTTCTCCTTCTCAGCCAACAGACACAAGAGAAGCTCACATTCGAACTTCGTGTCCCCCCCCCCCCCCCCCACAGTTAGAGGATGTAAACTGAAAAAACACCATGATCACCTTCTCTCACATCAGGCAGCATTATGGGGTAAAGATCTAGAACAATTGCTTTCGCCCACTACTTATGAGGAATTCAGGAAGCGCCTAAAAACACATCTGTTCCTGAAGTATCTAGACAGCTGACCCGTACATCTCTTTCTCCTCAATAACGGTTCCCTTGACCTATCAACCACTTGCTTTCACCTCTTTTAAATTCAATCAATTTGTACCTTCTTTTATTCTTTTGTAAACCGCATAGAACTTCACGGTATTGCGGTATATAAACTGTTAGGATTATTATTTTGTACTATGCTAATCACACTTCTTCCTGCGTTGACATCGAAAGCATGAACCCTCGTGCAGTATCCTCTAAAACAAGCCACCTTCAACCAGAAGTTTGAATTTATGGGTATGGTGGAGAGAACATCTCTGACTGGCTGGTCTAATTACCAATTCCTTATAGAAAAGTGACAGATTGAATGAATTAACCATCCCCCCTCTTTTTTTTTTTCAATACCGCAAAAAAAGGCTTTTAGCACCAGCCGGCACGATGAATGCTTTGGTGAAACCCATTACAAGAAGACACAAACAACAGCCATTTCGGTGGCGGATCCTCTGAATTGGGATGCTCTGCCAGGATGTTTGAGGCTATGTAAGAACACGATGTCTCTTAAGAAGCAGCTGTTTGTGAGAGATTGCGATAGCCTATTTTACTGAAGTTTTACTAGTTTTAGGATGTTAAATTGTATTATGTTGTCTTGATTATGTGTTTACATGATTACGTACGTTCTCTTTGTAAACCGCTTAGGTTTTAAGCGGTGTAGACATTTTTAAAATAAATAAATGATCTGAAGCAATGTCAAAACACAGAACTTTGTTTCTGCAAATTGGCACTTAGTGAAATAAGATAAAAACTCTTTTCAGCTACAGTGGCCAAATAACGCTCAGAATATAGGAAGTGGCTTGGTTGGGCTGAGAACTTTTCAGCACCCCCTTGTATGTTATAAAAGTGAGCCAAGTCTAGGACAATCAAGCCATTGTGACATCACTACTGAGATTGGCTCTTATTGGTGGGATGAGGCCTTATGACATCACAATCTCAGGTCTGGTTATCAGAGACTGAAACTCTTCACACTATGAGGGGCTGCTGAAAAGTTCTCGGCCCAACCAAGAAGAGAATGACCTGGAATGTGGTTCAATCGATGATCTGAAACAATGTCAAAACCATAGAATTTCATTTGGCACTTAATGAAATAAGAGAACACTCTTTTCTGCTACAGTGGCCAAATAACGCTCAGAATTTAGGAAGGTGCTTGGTTGGGCTGAGAACTTTCCAGCACCCCCTTCTTATGACAAATATAGAGGCACGCTGAATTTCTCACCTCAAATATCTTACAAACCAGTTGAATACTGGAAGGTCAGAAACCGCCTGCAAACGCTCCTACAGCCACTTCATCCCCCAACTCTGGAACCAACTCCCCCCCTCAAATCAGACTACAGAACTCATTGATGACCTTCCGGAAAGAGGTAAAGACCCTCCTCTTCAACTACAATTCAACCTCAGTCTGCGCCTCATCCCCCTCCTTAAACCCTCTCCCCTCTCTTCTCCATTCTAAACCTCTACTTAAATTGCTGTATAGTCTTTGTATTGTCCAAATGTATTCCACTTGTAGGCCGTTCTGTGCTACTGGGAAGACGGGATCAAAATCGAAATACATAAATAAGAAGAGCTAGCCTGGGTCACAACAGGTGTTGCTGGGAGAAGTTTTCTAGTCTACCCCTCAGGATACCAAGATTAGTAGCGTGCACCCAGGCTGGTGGCTTTGTGCTGTCCCTCCTGCTAACCTGAGGCTTTGCTAAGATTGCTGATTAAGGGACTGATCTGATTCTCGAGACGGGAAAAGAACATATACAGCCGGCAGTCCCAGAAAGTGGCGCCGTTTCTGCTCTCACTACTCCTACCAAGAGACGCAACGTATGCCTCCCCTTCTCTCCCCCAAAGGAGAATGTTTCTGCTAATAGAAATTTGCAAAAGCACTGCAACAGAGTGGTTACCTTTCCAGGCTGAAGCTCTATTGACAAATATTCATCAAGCGACAGTGATGTAAATATTAGCAGTCCAGTGTGGGACCAGAAGGGTTACTGCCATCTCTCCGCTGATCTCCAGCCCCCCACTGTAAAGCAAAGCACCCCAGGAGTCTTGTATCCATATGCAGTATGTGCCTTGTTTCTCTGGTACCATGGGGATGTCCATGGCAAGTTCCAGATGAGTCCCACAATCCAGAAAGATTTTATTTTCTTAAACTGAGCGGAGCTTCAGACATCTTTGTCACAGATACGCAAAAGAGGAGAAACTCTTTAGCAGGCCTGACCACTTCTTTGTTAAGATCACGCTTAGATTCAGGATGCCTGGGGGGTCCCCCTGCACAATTTTTTATTCTGGGTGGTCCTCTTGGAGAACTAGCATTACGCTTTGTTACATTAGAGTCCATGACCAGTAAACTGTTCCTTGCTAATTACTCACAACCCAGCATTCTGAGAAATTGAGCAAATTCAGAGGATAGGAAGCTATTATCTGGAGACTGCAGGCTTGCAAATGCAAACCCTGTTACTGTTGCAGTGGTTAAAGCCACAGCCTCAGCACCCTGAGGTTGTGGGTTCAAATCCTGGGCAAATCACTTAATCCCCCCATCACCCCAGGTACGTTAGACAGATTGTGATAGGGAAAAATGCTCGAGGACCTGAATAAATTCATGTAAACCACTCTGAGCTCCCCTGGGAGAATGGGATAGAAAATTGAATTGAATAAATAAATAATGTGTGACTTCTCAGCTAATCTCTCTGCGCTGAGGCCTACTCGAGCACAAATCTCCTGACTCTGGATTTAGGCACATTTAGCATCCTAGCTCTCAAGTAATCTTCCTGCTAGTGCATTTAGATTTGAATTTTTTTCTGCCTCAGGATTCTGGGTTTGTATTTCCCGGTCCTAATTAGAGAATGACACGGGGACAAAATTTTCCCCGTCCCATCCCCGCAAGTTTTGTCCCTGCCCCATTCCCGTAAGTCCTGCCTTAACTGCACAAACCTCGAACACTTATGATTTTAAAGTGTTTGAGACTTGTGCAGATGAAGACGGAGCTTGCAGGAACGGGGCAGGGGCGGGAAAAGGACTCGCGGGGACGGGAAAATGAGTTCCCGCTAGAGATGGGGAAAAATCTGTCCCCGTGACATTCTCGAGTCCTGCTGTACTAATGTGGTTACAGCAGAAAGTTCTGAGAGCTGATCAGATCTCTCCTATATTATGTCCTGTATAACCTTGAATGACTCACGCTGTCTCCTTGGTCTCTACTCTGTGGAGTTTAGATGTATGCAATATAATCGTGCATAGGAGTTAGTCTCCTCGAAAGAGTCGGGTCTCTGAGCCAGAATATACAGTATTCTCTTCAGAAGAGGAAAATGCCATAGGAAGCCTATTTACAGATGAACAGTCTTCATCTGTCTCACGGATTTAGCAAAAGTGAGATTCCATTCAGACTTCCGGGTAGGAATTTGGCATCCATAGGACTTATCTCCATCAACATTTTGCACACCAAGAAGTAGTACATATTATCACAACCTAACGTCACCACCACATACTCAAGAGCTGTCTGGCAACAAGGAAACGGCTGGACCTACTTGAAGGCAAAAATAGGTATTGTCTACCTTACAACTTCTCCTCTGTCCTAAATGCACACACAAACATTACTTTTATGAACCATTTGTTCTTGAATAAATAGTATGTGAACCGCCAAACCATGTTTGGACCATAACAGTGCTTAAGAAATAAAGATTGACATGAGCGCAGTTTGTCTCCATTCATTGGAGGGCTTTCTCAAGGAGGAGATTGCTGACAGCCTGGGGTAGCAGAGAAGAGGGGGTGGATTATTTTCCCTGGCTCTGCCATGTATGTTTTGTGTCAAAATAAAATCACTGCTCTTAATGCTATGTTGAGAATACAAAGAAGGAAAGAGAGACCTAGCGGCAAGTCGATAATCTGCTGATGGGAAAACAGCTCCGGCTTCCTTCAGGCTTTGTCTGTCACTACCAACGCACAGGACTTAACAAGAGGGACAGTGAACAAGACCAAAACTGTACAGGAAATTTCAGACAAATGTACTTCATAAGAATTCGTCAGCATGAGCGCATTTAGAGAGGTCTGAGAAGTGTAAGCGCTTTGGGAATTATTAACTCAAGGGAGAGTGTGGCACAGTGGTTATTGCTACAGCCTCAGCACCCTGAGGTTGTGGGTTCAAATCCACGCTACTCCTTGTGACCCTGAACAAGTCACTTAATCCCGCCCCTCATTGCCCCAGGTACATTAGATAGATTGTGAGTCTGCTGGGTCAAACAGGGGTAAATGCTTGAGTACCTGAATAAATTAATGTAAACCATTGTGAGATCCCCTGGGAGAATGGTATGGATTAGAAAACTGAATATATAAATAGAGTGAAAAGTCTCAGCCTCGGAAAACCAGAGCTGGTACTGTGACATCATAATGCGTCATTCTACCAATAAGAGCCAACCTCCTCAGTGATGTCACAATGGCTTCATAGTCCTATATTTGGCTCACTTTTTTGATTTCTAGAGTGGTTAAAGCTACAGCCTCAGCACCCTGAAGTTGTGGGTTCAAATCCAATGCTGCTCCTTGTGACCCTGGGCAAGTCACTTAATCCCCCCATTGCCCCAGGTACATTAGATAGATTGTGAGCCCACCAGGACAGAGAAGGAAAAATGCTTGAAATACCTGAATAAATTCATTTAAACTATTCTGAGAACAGCATAGAAAATTGAATAAATAAAGTATCAAAATGGAAATCCAGTATCCATAGTGCAACATTATTTGAGCCCCTGTTCTTGATATCCCCCTCTTTCTCCTTCTCCTTTCCTTGTTTCTTTGTTCAAATGGTTAACTAAGAAAACACAAGCTGGCCGGAGAGAACTGGCAACTTCAGGTACAGAGAACTAGGGCTAAGCAGGGCTATTTAAAGTACTTTGTTACAGCTTCTGGAAGATTAGGAGTACTCGGTAGCTAGAGCCCCAAATTCAAATCCCACTTGTGGACTGTGAACCCTCTGAGGCAGTGAACTACCTGGACTGCAATTCACAACAGTGAGAAACAAGATCCAAGTAAATTTTTCAGACAGTAATCTGGAATAAAATATGGAAAGAATGAACAGCAGCCAAAGAGTTCAACTGCTGGGAGTACATATTGTGTTTTCTGCAGCTTGGAATGGAATCTTGTTACTCTTTGGGATTCCAGAATCTTGTTACTCTGAGATTCCAGAATGTTGTTACTCTTTGGGATTCTGGAATCTTGTTACTCTGAGATTCTGGAATGTTGCTACTCTTTAGGATTCCAGAATCTTGCTACTCTGAGATTCCAGAATGTTGTTACTCTTTGGGATTCTGGAATCTTGTTACTCTGAGATTCTGGAATGTTGCTACTCTTTGGAATTCCAGAATCTTGTTACTCTGAGATTCTGGAATCTTGTTACTCTGAGATTCAGGAATGTTGCTACTCCTTGGGATTCCAGAATCTTGTTACTCTTTGGGATTATGGAATCTTGTTATTCTTTGGGATTCCAAAATGTTGCTACTCTTTGGGATTCTAGAATGTTGCTACTCTTTGGGATTCCAGAATCTTGTTACTCTTTGGGATTCCAGAATCTTGTTACTCTTTGGGATTCCAGAATGTTGCTACTTTTTGGGATTCCAGAATCTTGTTACTCTGAGATTCTGGAACGTTGCTACTCTTTGGGATTCCGGAATCTTATTACTCTTTGAGATTCTGGAAGGTTGCTACTCTTTGGGATTCTGGAATGTTGCTACACTTTGGGATTCCAGAATCTTGTTACTCTGAGATTCTGGAATGTTGCTACTCTTTAGGATTCCAGAATCTTGCTACTCTGAGATTCCAGAATGTTGTTACTCTTTGGGATTCTGGAATCTTGTTACTCTGAGATTCTGGAATGTTGCTACTCTTTGGAATTCCAGAATCTTGTTACTCTGAGATTCTGGAATCTTGTTACTCTGAGATTCAGGAATGTTGCTACTCCTTGGGATTCCAGAATCTTGCTACTCTGAGATTCCAGAATGTTGTTACTCTTTGGGATTCTGGAATCTTGTTACTCTGAGATTCTGGAATGTTGCTACTCTTTGGAATTCCAGAATCTTGTTACTCTGAGATTCTGGAATCTTGTTACTCTGAGATTCAGGAATGTTGCTACTCCTTGGGATTCCAGAATCTTGTTACTCTTTGGGATTATGGAATCTTGTTATTCTTTGGGATTCCAAAATGTTGCTACTCTTTGGGATTCTAGAATGTTGCTACTCTTTGGGATTCCAGAATCTTGTTACTCTTTGGGATTCCAGAATGTTGCTACTTTTTGGGATTCCAGAATCTTGTTACTCTGAGATTCTGGAACGTTGCTACTCTTTGGGATTCCGGAATCTTGTTACTCTTTGAGATTCTGGAAGGTTGCTACTCTTTGGGATTCTGGAATGTTGCTACACTTTGGGATTCCAGAATCTTGTTACTCTGAGATTCTGGAGTGTTGCTACTCTTTGGGATTCTAGAATCTTGTTACTCTTTGAAATTTTGGAATGTTGCTACTCTTTGGGATTCCGGAATCTTGTTACTCTGAGATTCTGGAATGTTGCTACTCTTTGGGTTTTTGCCTGATACTAGTGACCTGGATTTCTGACCATGAGGACAGCTTCTGGGCTAGATACAGCATTGGTCTGACCCAATAAGGCTATTCTTATGTTCACATTATTGATGGATCTAGTCCTGTAACCCTGGAGTTTATCAGTAAGAAGGGCACTGAATGCTCTTTTGCAAGTCTACCTGCTGTGGGTAGACTCACATGAAGGAGCAGTCTGCTGTTAGCCATCCCCTGGGGGAAGAGAGCAGAGGCTTTCTGAAGGGTAAACAGCTCAGGCCCTGCTCCAGTACCCCTGCCTTCATTTGCACCAGGCCCTTCTCTGTCCAAGATCCAGATCTCCTGGTATTGGACAGACTTGCACGGTCTGTGTCCTATATGTGGTGATTTGGTGTAGGATGAGCTGGGGAGGGCATTAGTGGGAACTCCACTAACTTGGAACATGAGGATGGTAGATATCCTGGAAATAGGATGGTTGGATAGGCTGGAGTGAGCTTGGATGGCAACTTCAGCATTTGGAACCTAGGACAATCCCAGGTGGACTTTACAGTCTACGACCCAGAAATATCAAAGAAGAGACAAGTTAATTTAATCATCTGTATTTAATGGGCAGACTGGATGGACCATTCAGGTCTTTAATCTGCCGTCATTTACTATGTGACCTGGCAGAAAACCAAAGAGTAGCAACATTCCAAAGCTGAGATTGTGATGTCATAATGCCTCATTCCACCAATGCCTAAGAGCCAAACTCAGCAGTGATGTCACAATGTCTTGATTGGATGGCAACTTCAGCATTTGGAACCTAGGACAATCCCAGGTGGACTTTACAGAAATATCAAAGAAGAGACAAATTAATTTAGTCATGTATTTTTAATGGGTATAACTAATGGGCAGACTGGATGGACCGTTCAGGTCTTTATCTGCCATCATTTACCATGTTCCTATGTTGGACCTTGACATGCTGCAGAAAGCTCCCTGTGGGGTATTAACTACAGATTTATGGCCCCAATAAACTCTCCAGCCCAAGGCTGCCTAACCTCAGGAAGCCCTGCCCCTATGTTGATACCAAAGAAGATGCAGCTTTATGAAAAGGCTTCAGCTTTTTGGTTTGGGAGTTGTGGTCCTTTTAAAGCCCAGACTCTGCCTGCACATTGTGGGGATAGCAGGGCTCTTTCACTGCTCTCTGCTTTCCCCAACCCTTCCCTCACATGCCCTGCCCATGTTCTCTCAATGCCTCTCTCACAATTCTTCACACCTCTCTCCTCAGTGCATCTCTCTCTACACAGCCCTCTAATCTCATGCCCTCCCCCTCCTTTTGCTGCATTTAAAGATTTCTTCCAAAGGAACGAAATGGGGAAAACAACAATCTCATCTCTCCAAATGCACGCCTAGAATATTTGCTTGGTCCCAGCTTACCGGGAAGTCAGTCTGGCCGTCCGTCTGTTAGAGGCTGCGGCTTCCGATGAATGCATAGAGCTGTGCTGAGCGGAGCAGCTGCTTGTGTGCCTGCACTAAGCTGTCCCAGCTGCACCTGACAGCTGCTCACCGACAGTAGCAAGTGCTGACTGTCAGGCTGAGTGGCCAAGGAGGGCGGAGAGCTCGCCGCTAGGTTTAAGATACATCCCTGGGCAACAAAAGAAACCCTCAGATGATGCAGTGGCCCACCCTCACGCAGCCAAGCATCACAAGGTGAGATGGGGGGGGGGGGGGGTCCACTCTCCTCTTCCCTCCTAAGGACGATAGATTTGCCCAGAATGGGCTAGGAACTGGGCTTCTTTGGTTTGCTAACTCAACCAGAGCCTCAAAGAGTGGGAGAAAATTTCACAATCTAGGTATGAAATAACCATTTGATTAAATTCAAAATAACTTCATACAACCAAACCCCCTTCCTCCTACAAGTCAGATGACACTATGGCTGGTATGTAGCAAGCCTAGAAATATTAAATCCATTTAACCCCCCCACCCCACCCCCCTTTTTTACTAAGCCTGGAGCGCTAAATGGTCTGACATTCTAGGCGCTCACATATGTTATTTCTCTTTTCCATCGGTCAAAGGGTGCAAATTTAAAAGATATCATCATCGTCTCTTATCCTATCCAGCACCAACCTGGGACAAGGACTTAAATCTTTTAATTGCGACTTCCAGCACCTATCGATGATTTAGGAGACACTTAAAAGCGTATCTGAATGATACTTAGGCAACTAATATTTCAGCTCACTGTAACTACTTTCTTTTGTAAACCGCATAGAACTTTACGGTATTACGGTATAGAAGCAAGTTTGTATGTTATGTTATGACGCTCATAGGAATTCTACGAGCATCGGAGAATTTAACACTCTGGGCCACGGCAGAAACCTCTACCATGGCTTAGTAAAAGAGGACCCTAATTTGCTAAAAAAAAACAAAAACCTCCCTTTACAAAGAGGTGCTAGCGACTGTTCTGCAGCAAATGCTCCAATGCCCTATGGGCATCAAAGCGATTATCGCAGTCCGCCGTGATAATGGGCTTTGCAAACGGGAGCCTATGTGACAAATTTCCCAGTCGAGCTGTAAATGAGTCCAGAAATAGAGTCCACAACTTGATGAATTGGGATATTTTATTTTCTCCTTTGCTGATTCTTGACAAGTTCTCCATACACCATAGGTCAATGTGTGTGTGTGGGGGGTGGGGTGGGGGGGTGGATCTTGCTCTATCAAATGCAACAAACTACGATGCTTGACCATTAAGCATGCTTTTCTTATAAACAAACACTGTTCATCTGTCCCATTTTCCAGATCATCCTCTGACAAACATACCCCTCCCCCTTTTACAAAACCATAGTTTGGTTTCTAGTGCCGGCCGCAGCGGTAACAGTTAAGAACATAAGAAGTTGCCTCCACTGGGTCAGACCAGAGGTCCATCGCGCCCAGCGGTCCGTTCCCATGGCGGCCCATCAGGCCTATGACTTGTGAAGTGGTCCCTGACTGTTCCTATAACCTACCTCTACTTCTATCTGTACCCCTCAATCCCCTTATCCTTTAGGAACCTATCTAAACCTTCCTTGAACCCCTGTAGCGTGCTGTGGCCTATCACAACCTCCGGAAGCGCATTCCATGTGTCCACCACCCTCTGGGTAAAAAAGAACTTCCTAGCGTTTGTTCTAAACCTGCTCCCTTTCAATTTTTCCGAGTGCCCCCTTGTACTTGTGGTTCCCCACAGTCTGAAGAATCTGTTCCTGTCTACCTTCTCTATGCCCTTCAAGAGTTTGAAGGTTTCTATCATGTCTCCTCTAAGTCTCCGCTTTTCCAGGGAGAATAGCCCCAGCTTTTTCAACCTGTCAGCATATGAGAAGTTTTCCATACCTCTTATCAGTTTAGTCGCTCTTCTCTGAACTCCCTCAAGTACTGCCATGTCCGTCTTGAGGAATTCTAGTGCGGTTTTATAAAAGGGGAGGGGGATAGTTTGGCACTTTTTGGAATGGCACAATTTACCATTTGCCCCAAATGGTGCCATACATGATCCCAAAATTGTGAAATGTTTGGGCTATGTCCCCAATGTATCCCCATTGGCTGAGATCGATTCACTTATGTGAGATGCATATAGTTTCTTTGCAATATTCTGCAATGGTTTCTCCCAATATGACGCAATCAGATAAATCTACACCTAACCCCCTCCAAGAATTCTCTTGTATGTTGAAATGAGGAGTCCTTTCTATATTCCATTTATATATATTCCAAGCAACAGCTTAACTACTGCTGACTGCCCAAACTGTCAAATGCTGTTTCTCTAAACATGCATTTTAGTAGGTCATTTCATATATATATGCCAGATGTTGATTGGGGCATTATTGTTTCAAGGTTGTCTAGAAGTAGGGAGAATAGTTCCAGCATTGCAAATGGAATCCACGTGGGATGGGGCCATACTAGACTTAGTACTTACAAATGGGGAGAGTGTTTCTGATGTTATATAATGGGAGATCGTCTGGTGAGGTTCAGTACTAAAACAGGTGTGGAGAGAGTTCATTCAAAAGTGTTAAGATGGCAGAATAACTCAGTGGGCAAAATTGAAAAGAGCTGTTTTAAGTGAATAAAAGTAAGACAAAGAAGGCCACTTTAGTTGTCAAAAGTAGTAGCAGAAATGAGATTAGCCTTCATAAATTATAAGGCATTGCAGAAAGAGGAAGTTAGGCAGCAAAACCAAGAAAAGCTAAGGGAAAGTGCTAAAGTAGTCAGGAAAGCAAAGATGCAAATGGAAGGAAAAAAAGCTGGGGGACAAGACATTTTTAGATGTATCAGTGAAAGAAGGAAGTGCAAAAGTTGTATTGTGAGGCTCAAGAGTGAAGGGAAGGAATACGTAGATCATTAAAATCAGGCAAATTACTTAACAAATATTTTTTGTTTTGTGTTAATAGGTGAAGGGCTGGGAGTAGGACTGCAGGAGACTGAATAATTTTCATGAGGAGCTAGCTAAAGGTGGACAAAGCAACGCAACCAGATGTGATACATCCGAAGGTATTGAAAGAACTCAGGGAAGCTCAGAAGGGAGCTGAGGCCGGCACGAGCAGCAGGTGGAAGGTGTGAACATTTCAAGTGGGTGGAAGGGCACGTGCCAATGTTGGGCACCACCCTCCCTCACTGCGCCACTCCATGCATTATCCCCTGGCATTTACACCAGCCCTTTACATGATGCAATTGTTCACACCTAAAGTTAGAGGCTAAAATGTTAACACACTAGTATTCTATAACATGTGGTGTTATAGAATTGATGCTTAATGCCCAGCACCCTAGCACCTCCTTTTAGAGGTGACCCCTATAGAATCACTTCCTAGATTTGCTCTGGGACTTTGTCTTGACCCATAAGTTGTTGCGTATGACTTTTGTCATTCTTGGGTATATGTAACATTCTGTATCAAATTTGGAGCAGGATTTTCATGTCAGTAATTTTACAGACAGTAGGTTAAAAGAACATTGCTGCCATTAAAAACAAACTGGACAGGTCTCTGACTCCACTCCTGTGAACCAAGCTCTGCTGGGCTGTACTGCTCCAGAGCAGCAGAGGGAGATGGATTGGCATTTCATATACCACTTGGACAATGTTTACAATCAGGTAGTCAATAATTTTTCCCTATCTGTCTCACAATCTGTCTAATGTACCTGGGGCAATGGGGGGGGGGGGGGATTAAGTGACTTACCCAGATTCACAAGGCGCAGCGTGGGTTTGAGGCTGTAGCTTTAACCACTGCACCACTCTAGAATTCAAAATGTAGTAAAAGTGAGCCAAGTATAGGACAATCAAGCCATTGTGACATCACTGATGAGGTTGGCTCTTATTGGTGGAATGAGGCATTATGATGTCACAATCTCAAATCTGGTTATTAGAGGCTGAAACTTTTCACCCCGGGTAGCTCAGAACAGTTTACATGAATTTATTCAGGTACTCAAGCATTTCTCCTTGTGTGTCCCGGTGGACTCACAATCTATCTAATGTACCTGGGGCAATGAGGGATTAAGTGACTTGCCCAAGGTCACAAGGAGCAGTGTGGGACTGAACCCACAATCCCAGGGTGCTGAGCCTGTAGCTCTAACCACTATGCCACACTATCCTCCATCATTGAATAATGGGCTATATCTTGGCATAGTAGATCCAGCTGTATTCAAAATGGCAACAGTAAAACCATCTGTAATTAAAAAACAAAAACAAAAAAACAAAACTCATCTCAGATTCTCACTACAGATCTGGCAGAGTGATGGCATAACAAATTATAATAATAATTTGCATGAAGTGTTAGTCCTGGTCAGTAACATTCACCTATGCTGATCTTCCCAACTTTGGTTAAAGATGACTTTGGATTGGTTGTTCGATCATAAAACAAGCATTGTAGAACATCACATGCAGTAAATTTATCGAATGAGAATATAACCTTTCCTAGGTTTAGTTTCTTATGCTCACCTTTCATAACCAATCAGAGCAGTTTACAATGAAAAACCCCAGAAAGGAGCTGTGATTCAAGACAGGATAGCCAAGGAAGCTGGAGAAGAAGAAATGGCTTAAGGGTACCAGGGAAAGTGAGTACAGGGTCACTGCTAAAATGGACGTCAGTGGCACCATCTACTGTCCACTTCTTTCATACCACATATCAATTTGTAAACCTCTCTCACAAAATAACAGCAAATAAGGTCCTGAGCCTCATTTAGTGCGAGATTTCTTTCCTGGTGACATGGGATTGAGGGAGGAGGAATCATGCAGATGGGGGAGCAGAAAAAGCTAACAGTGTACCATAGGGATGGGAATGAGGCACAAAATGCTTTAGGCTATGGGATTGGAAAGGGGCAAAGAAGTGTGCCTTGGGGATGGGAGAGAGGCTACGAAAGGTCAGTGGAGGGAGAGGTCAATCTTGAAGGTGACTTGATTCTAAAGTGACCCTATGCAATGTGAGTAACCTTATGTAACCATATATTGTAACACTATGAATTTAAACTAGCCCATTCTGAGCTCTTTGGGGAGGATGGGTTGTTCTTGGGAGGAGAATCTGAAGGCAGGCAGAATTAGGGGGGTCTTACTGGGAATTAGAAGGAAAGGGAACTGCAGCTGAAGGGAGAGGAAACTGGGGAGGCCGGAGCCTGAGAAAGGAAAATGCAGGAGGGGATTTCAGGCTTTATGTTGGAAGAAAACACTATAAATGATGGTAATTTTTGAAAATATTGTGCAGAATTCCCCAAGGAGTAACAGAGAAACCATAAACAGTTAAATTTCCTCAGGAAATTAAAGTGTCATGGGATAGAAGGCAATCCCTTTTGTGGACTGGAAACAGAGCAGGACTTAGTAACATAGTAGATGACGGCAGATAAAGACCCGAATGGTCCATCCAGTCTGCCCAACCTGATTCAATTTAAATTTTTTAAATTTTTTCTTCTTAGCTATTTCTGGGCAAGTATCCAAAGCTCTACCCAGTACTGTGCTTGGGTTCCAACTGCCGAAATCTCCGTCAAAACCGACTCCAGCCCATCTACACCATCCCAGCCATTGAAGCCCTCTCCAGCCCATCCTCCCCCAAACAGCCATATATAGACACAGACCGTGCAATTATTTTCTGATTCTATATCCTCTGTGTTTATCCCATGCTTCTTTGAACTCAGTCACCGTTTTCCTCTCCACCACCTCTCTCGGGAGCACATTCCAGGCATCCCCTACCCTCTCCATAAAGTATAATTTCCTAACATTGCTCTTGAATCTACCATCCCTCAACCTCAAATTATGTCCTCTGGTTTTACCATTTTCCTTTCTCTGGAAAAGATTTTGTTCTACGTTAATACCCTTCAAGTATTTGAACGTCTGAATCATATCTCTTCTGTCCCTCCTTTCCTCTAGTCTAGGGTATACATATTCAGGGCTAAATGGTTAGTTCTCCATATTAAAAGGGGTCAACGTGAAGAATTCTCAAGCTCTGTATTGGAACCTGTGCATAAATGATCCAGAGAAAGGAAAGATTAATAATAATAATAATAACAGTTTATATACCGCAATACCGTTAAGTTCTATGTGGTTTACAGAAGATTAGTGGAGTACAAGTTGAGTTGACGTACAAGTTGAGTTAACTTAAGGGATGTGGGAACAATGGGGAGAAAGGGCAAGAGAGGGGAAGGAGGGAAGTGGGTCAGCTGTCTAGGTATTTCAGGAATAGGTGAGTTTTGAGGCGTTTCCTGAATACCTCATAAGTGGTGGGCAATAGGAGTTGTTCTAGGTCTTTACCCCATAGAGCAGCCTGATGTGAGAGAAGATGCTCATGGTGTTTTTTTAGTTTGCATCCTCTAACCGGGGGAGAAACGAAGTGCGAGTGGGAGCTTCTCTTGTGTTTGTTGGCTGAGAAGGAGAATAGGTCAGTGATGTATTTAGGGGTTAGACCGTAGAAAACTTTAAAACAGAGGCAGGCGAACTTAAACTTTACACGAGCTTCCATCGGCAGCCAGTGTAGCTGTTTGA
The DNA here is from genome assembly GCF_902459505.1 of Geotrypetes seraphini. Classification (NCBI taxonomy): domain Eukaryota; kingdom Metazoa; phylum Chordata; class Amphibia; order Gymnophiona; family Dermophiidae; genus Geotrypetes; species Geotrypetes seraphini. Next base: position 24,532,610 of record NC_047091.1, read on the forward strand.
AGTATGGCGTCACGTGATCGAACTTCTTTAGACCGAAGATTAGTCTGACCGCAGTGTTTTGCATTAGTTGTAATCGTCGCATATTCTTTTGGGGGATTGCTAAGTAGGTGATGTTATAGTAGTCGAGTTGACTTAATACGAGGGATTGTACCAAGATTCTGAAGGCAGAGTTATCAAAGTATGCTTTAATGGATTTAAGTTTCCAGAGGGTGAAAAAACTCTTTTTGATTAGGGAGTCCACCTGATCTTTCATGGTGAGGCATTGGTCCAGAGTTACACCCAGTATTTTAATGGTGGGCTGTATGGGGTAGTTATGTTTGCTGATGTCTAGTGGGGTTTTGGTGTCAAGAGGGCGCGGTGAAGCGACAAAGAATTTTGTCTTCTCAGTATTGAGCTTGAGTTTGAAGTCTGTCATCCAATGTTCCATCAAGTTTATGGCTTCTGATGCTTTTGGAATTGTTTCTGAGATGGAGTTGACAAATGGGATAATAATTGTGAAGTCATCAGTGAAGTGATCAAATTTGTTACCTAAAACAGCTTCTGAAACAATATATTCCTTCTTTGAATTTGAGATCACAATCCGTGATTAGGTTGTCGCTTGATGCATTAGGTGAAATATATTATTTTAAAAAACCTCAAGCAACAGCTATCTCTGTTGTAGGTCCACATTTGTGGAATACACTGCCAGAGTTTTTAAGATTATGTAGAAAGAAGCTCTCATTTAAGAAACAGTTGAAAACTTACCTGTTTATTAAAGCATCTGGGGGTTCTTTTACTAAGGCGTGCAAAATCAGTTATCGTGGGCTAAATTGGTTTGGGTACCTTAGTAAAAGGACCCCCTGATTAGTTTTGGAGAGAAACGTATTTTACAGTTCATATGGGGTGAACATGTGGAGTCATTGGGCTACTGGATGAATAAAGTCATTTGTATTTTTGTGTACATCATTCTGACGAGGACAATTCCACTCCATTTTGTGTATATTTGAGTTTGTGGTTTTGTTTCCCCTGGTTTTAGTCCGTGAACTTTTTATTAGCATTATGCTATTTTTAATGATTATATTTGGAAGGAATGGATAGGGTTTGAGTAAGTTTTGAATATGTATGTTTTCTATTGTTATCCACTTAGTAGATAGGCAGGGTGACATTTTTTAAATAAATAAATAAAATGATTTAATGTCACTAAAATGTCAGAGGATTGTAAGGATTTGCAGAAGCACTTTGTAAGACTAGGGGAGCAAGCATCTAAATAAAAATTTGGCCTTCTTTTATCGCCAGCCGGTGCGCTAAAAGCTCCAACGCTCATGGGGATTCTATGAGCATCAGAGCTTGATATAAAACCCTAATGCAGCTTGATAAATGGGAACTTTTATGTAGATAAGTGGAAAGTGATATACTTAGAGAAAAAATAATCCCAACTACAGTGCTGGGTCGTGAGTCAACAGCCAAGAGAAAGATCTTGGAATCATTTTGGACAATTCATTGAAATATGTAACCCAGCGGACTACAGCTCCCAAAAGAACACACTGAATTTTAGGAATTATTCAAAAAGCATGGAGAATACATTATGCCTCTGTGTGGATCCATGGTATAGCCACATCTTGAGTACTGTGTGTACTTTTTGATCAGTCCATCTTACAAAGAATACAGCAGAATAAGAAAAGATTCAGAGAAGGGTGATAAAAACTATAAAGTGATGAAACAACTCCCATATAATGAAAACTAAACAGGTTAGGGCTCTTCAGCTTGTTGAAAAGACAATTGAGAGGGGATATGATTGAAATATATAAAATCATGAGTGGAGTGGAACAGTTAAAAAAAAAAAAAAGAAAACATGTTACATACATGACTCCAAGAAACTAAGCAGAATGAAAGCAAATCAGAGAAGTATTTTTTTTTAAAATGTGGCACATAATACAGCTGTGGAATCTATCAACAAAGGATGTGATCAAGGCAAGAAACAGTGGGATTCAAAAACAATTGCACAAGTTCCTGGAGGAAAAGTCCTACAAAATTGTTAGCCAGGCAGATAGCAAAGTTGTGTACCTGTAACAGAGGGGGAATGCAACCACACTTGTTGACAGGTCTGAGGACTTCACCAAGTGTTGAAAATTGAAAGAACCATTGTGTATCCCATAAAATGAGCTTTGAGGATTAGATCTAGTTTTTTAGATCTGCCTGGTACTTGTTGAGACCAGGACTGACCATCATCAGAGAAAGGATGCTGGTCTTGATGGATGCAATATAGCCTATATTCTGTTTTTTAAGTAAATAACCCCCTCCCCCTTTTATGAAGCTGCATTAGGCTTTTTTTAACACCAGCCGCAGCGGTATTAGCTCCGATGCTCATATGAGAATCGGAGCAAATACTGCTGTGGCCGGCGATAATAAAGCCTAATGCGACTTTGTTAAAGGGATGGGGGTGGGGGGAAAAATAAGCAAATCAAAATATCCTTGTCCAAAGAGTAGGCAAATAAGTGTTTTATTCATTCATTCACTACACATCCAATAGCAGAATAGGAAAGATGTGCCTTAAGGCAGGGTACGGTGCAATGGAAGAATCGTGTGTGAGAATCTAAGTGCTGGAACAAGAGGTTATGCCTATGACTCCAATATTGAAATAATACTAGAAGAATCTTTTACTACAGATTAGCATAAATTAAAGGAATAAAATAGGTCCTGAGGCAGATGTGCACAAAATCTTTACTAAAAGAACCCATAGGATAGGTTAACATATCTGTGGGGTATCCATGGTACTGAAGTCCTTATATTAAAATTCAGTCTTTAAGCTTTTTACTTCACAGTATATGAAATTGTTTATCACTGCTGCATGTACACTTGCAGTGTGTTCACCAAAATAATATGGATTAAGGGAGGGGGGAATTTAAAATGAAGCCATTGTAAAGCAGCTGCAGGCTTCCCCCAGCAGGTGAGAAGCGGTACTACATACTCCATCGCTAGCCCTTTCACCCTACAAAACATTTTCTTTCTTTTTTAAACTTTGGACTCCCTAGAAAACAAAAGCACTCAATTCAGTGTAGGTTTGGGGGTTTTATGTTTATTTACATGTGTAAAAAATGCTACTAAAAAGTATTTTTCATGAAGAATAAAAATACAGCAATGAAATTAGTTCACTCCCAGCCCCTTCTGGATTTCAATGCAGTATATCTAAGGGTAGCAATGGTGTCAGGTACTATGCAATTCAGTTTCGTGTGTTTATGTCAGGCTTTTTAAGATGCTAAGAGCAGGGTGGCTCACTCTTTGCTCTTCCCATCTGACCTGTGCTCTTTCAGAAAGAGATAAATCAAGGCAATCTGACCCAGGAATAAAGAGATCCAGAAAGTTCATTGTGATAAGGCTACAGCGGGAGCAGGGAAGGGAGAGAGGGGTATGCGGGGTCATTACAAGAGTTCTGGGTGTCCTGGGTGACCCTTTAGCCATGCACCCTCCATCAATTATCTTTCAGGCCCTTAGCCTTCTCTCCCTTTCTCTTGAAATTTTGAAAGTTAAATTAAAAAAAAAATCATGATCACCCCAATACCACCCCTCCCAGAAGAACATGCTAATTTAAAATATTAAACTTGTTTCATATATACATACAGAATAAGGGGAATTTTCAGAAGCCGTTTACCCATGTAAGTGGGCTGTTTCAAATTGCCCACCATCCCTGGAGATAAAAATATGTTCTGGGGGGAAAAGGGCAACAGGACATACCTTCATTTTCATCCAAGGAGGGAAATAATACATTAATCAGATTTTTCAATTGGGATAGTTTGCAGAGGGGACACAACAGTGCAGATGTTTTTTTGCTATTTAGTAGCAAGGTCATGCTAAGGAGGTAAAGCTTTAATATAGAGGTAAACAATTTACCAGGCCATAGGTAAAAAAGTTTTAGTGCAAGTTTAATAACACAGCTCTTTAACTATTACAAATAAGTTACTTAAAAGATGCATCTTACAGACAGTTCTGCTTTCTGCTAGGAAAAAGTGAACTTTACTCGTTTTTACATGGCATCCCGGCCATAACAGCTTAGAAAAGGGAACATAATGTGATCACCAGTGTAAAATTCCATAGGAAGCAGTAGCATGTATATAGATTGGGATAGCCAAGATAAAACACAGCTTTTTTTTTTCCTTCTAGACTGAGAGAAACATCATGTATGTCTGAAGAGAATCTACTCCAGAGTTGGACCCAAAGATTCATAAAGTTTGCTTGATGCGCGGAAATCAGAATAAGGTTCAAGTTAATAAATAAAGCCGTGTGTAAAGTTGTGAAGAAGAGAAAATATTCAAGACAAATATTTAACAGAGTGGAGTAGTTGCTCTGTAGTTAAAGCACCAGGCTAAGTAGGGAAGCCCACCCCACTGCTGCATCTTGTGATCTTGGGCAAGTCACTTAACTCTTCATTGCCTCAGGTACGGAGTTCAAGTTTCATTTCACCAGTAGAGTATAGTGCTCTCTTCAGTTTGTACCAAAGCAATCGATCTCCACTATAACATGACCAGGGGCTACTTGCACAAGAGTTGTCAGGAAGTTTTGCGTAGGTCTAGTAGCACTATAGAAATGATAAGCAGTAATATTTATTTATTTGGTTTTATATCCCGTCCTCCCAAAACAGCTCAGAACAGGTTACATGTTTACATACATAATAAAGCGTACTTATACAAAGTGATGGCAGAACATTGATCTTTTTGATCTGTGAAAGTACTTCAGTCCAAAGCATTCATGCTTTGTTGTAGTGGTATCATCTGTTATGTGAATTGCGTTCCTCAGACAAAATTTGTTTGGAAGTTCCTTCATTGGCTGTGGTGCGCTTTCTGAGTAACTGGAAGTCAATGTTTTTGGTCCAGGGTCCAATGCTTTGGAATGCTCTTCTGTTATATGGGGATCTGGGTGTGATTTTATCTGATGATCTTAAGGTGGCCAAACAATTTGGTTTAGTTTATTTGTGCTTAATATGCCACCTTAGGTGACACAGATCAAAATGGAGTTACAACAATAATATAAACAGAAAGAAAATGAAATATTGTTTCATATAGGACAGTTATGCATTCATACCAGAAAGGACAAAATAAGTGCAATATGCAGGAAGAAAGGAAAGGATGCCAGGTGAATTAGGTGTTCATGTCACACAGGTAGGCAAGACGATGACAAAACCTGGAAGAATGCTTGGATGCACAGGGAGAGAAATAGCCAACATAAAAAAAGGTAAGTAGGCGTTGAGACCTAATTTAAAGTACTATGTGCAGTTCTGGATTTCAACCAGATAGAATCAGTGTAGGGTGTGGCCGTTTAATTGGCCAAAGGTCTTTGTCATGAAGTAACATGAGTATTTTCATTATCAGTCGTTCATCAAATATTGTACTCCTCTGCTCCTACTTGTTTTCAGAGCTTGTGGGAAGCTTATCAACCTGCCAGATATTTGCGATCTGAGGGAGGGATGTCACTAATCTGTCTGAAAGAAAATGGGATTTGTTAAGCAAAATCTAAAAATACTATTTTTTCCATTGCAGGTAAAAAATCTCTGGAATTCAATCTCAGGTACAATGAGAGTATGCAAAGATCATATGTCCTTTAAGAAATTATTGAGAACACAATTATTTGTAGAAGCTTCTGTGGTTATTGTTATTTTATGATATTTTGGTATTAAGAGAAATTTGTTGTATTTTATTTTGTTTGTGTTTTAAAACTATGTATGTAAAGCACAGTTACTTACCGTAACAGTTGTTATCCAGGGACAGCAGGCAGATATTCCCACACATGGGTGACGTCACCGACGGAGCCCCGCAGCGGACAGCCTCGAAAGCAAACTTGCTTGAAGATCTCGATCTTTCGAGGGCTGCACCGCGCATGCGCGTGTGCCTTCCCACCCGAACTAGGGGGCGCATCTCCTGAGAGGATCCTCAGTTCAGATACCTAGCCAAGAAGCCAACCAGGGGAGGTGGGAGGGTTGTGGGAATATCTGCCTGCTGTCCCTGGATAACAACTGTTACGGTAAGTAACTGTGCTTTATCCCAGGACAAGCAGGCAGCATATTCCCACACATGGGTGACCTCCAAGCAAAGTAAAAAGGGATGGAGGGAGGTTGGCAATTTATGAAAAAAGATTTTGCAAAACAGATTGGCCAAAATGGCCATCCCTCCTGGATAAGGTATCCAGACAATAATGAGAGGTGAAAGTATGAACCGAGGACCAAGTGGCAGCCTTGCAGATTTCCTCAATAGGAGTTGATCTGAGGAAAGCTACAGATGCCGCCATAGCTCTAACTTTGTGGCCCGTCACTCGACCTTGCAGAGGAAGACCAGCCTGAGTGTAGCAGAAAGAAATACAAGCAGCCATCCAGTTGGAGATTGTGCATTTTGATATAGGACGTCCCAACCTGTTCGGATCAAATGAGATGAAAAGTTGAGGAGATGTTCTGTGAAGTTGAGTGCGTTGGAGGTAGAAAGCCAAGGCACATTTACAGTCCAAGGTATGAAGAGCCGCTTCTCCAGGATGAGAATGAGGCTTTGGAAAAAACACAGGTAGAACAATAAACTGATTGATGTGAAATTCTGAAACAACTTTAGATAAGAATTTAGGATGAGTACGGAGGACCACCTTGTCATGGTGAAAAACTGTGAAGGGTGGATCCGCAACCAAAGCTTGTAACTCACTGACTCGTCGAGCAGATGTGAGGGCAATCAAAAACACAGCTTTCCAAGTGAGATACTTGAGGTGAGCTTTGTCAAGCGGTTCAAAAGGAGGTTTCATAAGTTGAGCTAAAACAACATTTAGATCCCAAACCACTGGAGGTGGTTTAAGCGGTGGATGGAGATTGAGAAGTCCTTTCATAAAGTGAGAAACCAAGCAGAAAGAGGTTTTCCATCCAGAGGTTGATGAAAAGCAGCTATAGCACTAAGATGGACTCGAATAGATGTAGTTTGAAGTCCAGACTGGGACAAATGAAGCAAGTAGTCCAAAACTGATGCCAAAGAGGACGATAAAGGTTGCAAGTGACGCGTACAACACCAAGCAGAAAATCTAGTCCACTTCTGGCCATAACATTGTCTAGTTGAAGGCTTTCTGGAAGCAAGTAATATATCTTGAACAGACTGAGAAAATTGAGGAAAGTCTGTTATGCAGAAAGGTACCAAGCTGTTAAGTGTAGAGACTGCAGATTGGGATGGAGCAAGGATCCTTGACTCTGCGTGAGTAGAGAAGGAAATATGGGCAGAAGTAGAGGCTCCCTGGTGCTGAGTTGAAGTAGAAGGGAGAACCAAGGTTGTCTGGGCCACCGAGGAGCTATCAGAATCATGGTGGCATGTTCGGACTTCAGTTTGACAAGAGTCCTGAGAATCAGAGGAAACGGAGGAAAGGCATAAAGGAACTGATTCCTCCAATCCAGTAGAAACGCATCCGCTTCGAGACGTTGAGGAGTGTAAATGCGGGAGCAAAATTGAGGCAGCTTGAAGTTGAGAGGCGATGCAAACAGATCTATCTGCGGAGTTCCCCAACGAGCAAAGATTTGGTGAAGAGTAGGAGAATTGAGCGTCCATTCGTGAGGTTGTAGAAGACGACTCAATTTGTCCGCCAAATAATTGCGTTGACCCTGAATGTAAACAGCTCTGAGGTAGAGGTTGTGAAGAATTGCCCAATGCCACAATTTCAGAGCTTCTTGACATAGGGAATGAGATCCCGTCCCTCCTTGTTTGTTGACATAGTACATGGCTACCTGGTTGTCTGTACGTACAAGAATTACCATGTCGTGAAGAAGATGATGAAAAGCTTTGAGAGCATAGAATATCGCTCTGAGTTCCAACAGATTGATATGACACCGACGGTCTGCCTGAGTCAATAGACCCTGAGTGCGGAGACCGTCCACATTGATCCCCATGCATATGTTGATGAGTCGGTTGTGAGGACTTTCTGATGAGGAAGAGGATGGAATAGCAAACCTCTTGAAAGATTCAAAGAGAGCATCCACCAACGGAGAGACTTCCGCAATGAAGGAGTTATGGAAATCAGTCGAGAAGGTGGATCCATGGTTTGCTGCCATTGGGATGCCAGTGTCCATTGAGGAATACGAAGGTGAAGTCTGGCAAAAGGAATCACATGAACTGTAGAAGCCATGTGACCGAGCAGAACAATCATCTTTTGTGCTGGAACAGATGGAAGGTGGAAGACTTGTTGAGAAATCTGAAGAAGTGCGTCCTGACGTGGTTGTGGAAGGTAGGCTCTCAGATTGATAGTGTCCAAAGTTGCTCCTATGAACTGGAGAGACTGAGATGGAATCAACTGAGATTTGGGAAAGTTTATGTGAAATCCCAAACTTTGTAGAAAAAAAATAGTCTGTTGGGTCGCTGCAATAACCCCTGAAAAAGAGGGAGCTTTGATGAGCCAGTCGTCGAGGTATGGAAATACTTGGAGACCCTGGTTGCGAAGAGCTGCAGCCACCACCACCAGACATTTTGTGAAAACTCTGGGAGAAGAAGCCAACCCGAAGGGGAGAACTCGGTACTGCAGATGAAGGCTTCCTACTTGAAATCGGAGGTACTTGCAAAATGCTGGATGAATAGGGATATGAGTATACGCCTCTTTGAGATCGAGAGAACACATCCAATCCCCGTGATCCATTAAGGAATATAAAGTTGGCAGAGTGAGCATTTGAAATTTCTCTTTGACTAGAAATTTGTTGAGAGCTCTGAGATCCAGGATTGGTCGCAAATCCCCCGTCTTTTTGGGAACTAGGAAATAACGGGAGTAGAATCCCAAGTTCCTTTGGGAAAGAGGAACTTCCTCCACAGCTCGCAGATGAAGCAGAGCCCGAGCTTCTTGAAGAAGAAGGGGAAGATGCGACTGATTGGAAGGACACTCTCTTGGATGGCGATCTGGAGGCACCTGAAGTAACCGAAGAGAGTATCCCTCTCTTAGGATGGTAAGCACCCAGAGATCTGATGTAATGAGCTCCCACTGGTGATAAAATGTGGAAAGACGACCCCCTATGGGGAGGGGAGAATTTGGAAACAGAGAAATTGGAATGCTCATGTTGAGACTGTCAAAAAGACTGAGCAGGTTTGGTGGCAGCAGGAGTCTGAGACTTTTGTTGGCGCTGTTGTTGAGGAGGATGACGAGGAGGAGGCCTGGAAAAAGCAGGAGTCGTTTTCTGAGGATAATGACGTGGAGTCTGTTTGAAACCTCTAGTTGGTGTAGGTTTAGGTTTTGGTCAAATGAGGGAAGCAAAATAGTGTTCATGTTCTGAAAGACGCTTGGTAGCTGCTTCAATAGAGTCATCGAATAATTTGTTTCCCTGACAAGGTAGATTTGCCAATCGATCTTGAAGATTGGGATCCATGTCAACAATACGTAACCATGCTAAACGACGCATGGCTACAGCAAAGGCAGATACTCGAGATGAGAGTTCAAATGCGTCATATGAGGCTTGTAACATGAAGAGTCGTAATTGAGAAAGAGTCTTAAGGATGAGTTTGAATTCTGAAAGTCGAGTGGTGGAGATATCCGGGTAAAAAGATGGTAAAATCTTCAGAAAATGGTTGAAGTAGGATGTAAAAATGTAGCTATAGTTAAGAACTCTATTTGCCATCATAGAGTTCTGGTATAAACGGCGACCAAACTTATCCATGGTACGACCTTCTCTACCTGGAGGAACGGAAGCATAGATTTTAGAAGGATGTGCTTTCTTCAAAGAGGATTCTACTACCAGGGATTGATGAGATAGTTGAGACTTTTCATAACCTTTACATGGAACTGTTCGATAACGGGATTCCAATTTAGATGGAATGGCAGTGATGGAATAAGGAGTCTCCATGTTACGAACAAAGGTTTGTTTAAGAACAGGAGTCATAGGTAATCTGAGGGACTCTTTAGGTGGATGAGGAAGCTCCATATCTGCTAAATATTCAGGAGTATACTTAGAATCTGAATGGAGATCCAGTTTGAGAGCTTGTCCCATATCAAAAATAAATTTGGCAAATGAAATGGATTTGGAATCAGACGCTTCCTCAGGAGACACACTGCGAGATTTAGGAAGAGCTGAATATGAAGGAGAAGCCTCTCTGGAATATGGTGAGAGTGGTTCTGAGTCTAGACGTAGAGTCACAGAAGAAGCTGTACTGTGAGGTGGAGTAAGAGAATGTTTTCTCTTAAGGCTCCTGGATGGAGAAGTACCAGGTGTACGTAGTACCGAATGAGTCGAGGTCTGTGGTGAAGTGTCTCGACGAGGTGGCTTCGACAGTGGAGTCTTCGGTCGAGAAGGACTTTGAGTTGATGCGCGATGGTGTCGAGATCCGTGCTTCGACTTCGAAGAATGAGGCAGAGAAGTCTCGGTATCCAATGCCGAAGACTCCCTTCGAAGCTTGGAAGCAATATGTCTCGAATGTTTCGACCGGTGCTTCGGAGGAGGTGAGTCCGGAGAAGAATCAGATGAAGGAATTCTCTTCGGTGTCCTGGATAGGCCTCGAGATACTGGAAGCTCCGGTTGGGTGACAGGCTGATCCGTCCGAGGCAAGGTCGAGGACGGGACCAATTGAGCCACTAAGGAGGAAATCTGAGTGGTCAGGATAGATTTCAACATGTCCTCCAGCATCGGCACCGAGACAGAAGGTTCTGACCTCGTAGGTGCAGCAGTACGCTCCGAAGAGGGCGACCTCGAAGGTGAGTATTCCCTTATCTTGGAGGTACGCTTGGAAGATGGACGTGCAGAGGATTCTGGTGGCTTCTTGGGTACAGTACCTGAAAGAGAACCAGGAGACTTACCCCCCATGGAAGACTTCACCGATGGCACCGTCTTCGAGGGAACCGAAGCAGGCAAGGTCGAGGCCTTCGAGACCGAAGCTCCAGCCGGAACTTGGGTCGAAGCCTTCGAGACCGTAGTCGTCGATGTCGTCAGAGTCGAAGCCTTCGAGACCGGGGCAGCCGCCGAGGTCGAAGTTGAATCTGAAGGTTGCTCCATGTCTCCGAAAAGTTGAAAAAATTGGGCGCATCGGCGTCGAAAAGTCCGTGGAGTGAGAGTGAAACAACGATGACAATCTTCTGGGGAATGAGTTGGACCCAGGCACTGTAGACAGCGGCAGTGGGGATCGGTGACCGAAATCACACGATTGCACTGACGACAACGTTTGAACCCGGTGAGAGGCCGGGACATAGAAAAAATAAAGTCCGTGTCGAACGGAAGGAGCAATTGGGCCTAGGCCCAAGGCTCACTGGCCGGACAAGAAATAAAAGAAACAATTGAAACTTTGTTTTTTGTTTAAAGAAAAAAGGAGAGCACAGCGATCGAACTTTACTGAACAAAAGAAACAGCCGCGGTGAAGAGAAGGCTAAATTGCTGCAGAGATGTAGAAAAACGTGTCTTCTTGTCTCCGCGGAATTAAACGAACTGAGGATCCTCTCAGGAGATGCGCCCCCTAGTTCGGGCGGGAAGGCACGTGCGCATGCGCGGTGCAGCCCTCAAAAGATCGAGATCTTCAAGCAAGTTTGCTTTCGAGGCTGTCCGCTGCGGGGCTCCGTCGGTGACGTCACCCATGTGTGGGAATATGCTACCTGCTTGTCCTGGGATAATGTTCTTGTACATCACTTAGTTTTTAGCGATTCATACATTTTTTAAAATAAATAATAAATATTCTGGAAGAAAGGCATGATAAAACTACTTAAATACCTTCAAGGCATAATTGCATAGCAGGCAGAACTCTATGAAACAAGTGATCATAAGATGAGGGTGAAAAGGTTCAGGAATAATCTAAGGAAATATTTCTTTACAGAACGAAGACACAACCAACATACCGGAACCTGAGCAATTCTTCAATGGAAATCAAGCAGAAAAATTAACATCCATGGAAGTGAGCCTTGAAGATGTGCGCAGGAAGATAGAAAAACTAAAAACTGACAAATCCCCAGGTCCGGACGGAATCCATCCAAGGGTTCTGAAGGAATTAAAGGAGGAGACAGCAGAACTACTGCAGCAAATTTGCAACCTATCCCTGAAAACAGGAGTGATTCCGGAGGATTGGAAGATAGCCAACGTCACGCCCATCTTTAAAAAGGGATCAAGAGGTGACCCGGGAAACTACAGACCGGTGAGTCTCACCTCGGTTCCGGGGAAAATGGCGGAAGCACTGATAAAAGAAAACATCGATGAACATTTGGAAAGAAACCAACTTCTGAAAACAAGCCAACATGGTTTCTGTAGGGGGAGATCGTGCCTAACTAACTTATTGCACTTCTTCGAAGGAATTAACAAACAGATGGACAGAGGAGACCCCATAGACATCATATACCTGGATTTCCAAAAAGCCTTTGACAAGGTGCCACACGAGCGTCTACTCCGGAAACTGAAGAACCATGGGGTGGACGGAGACGTACATAGATGGATCAGAAACTGGTTGGCGGGTAGGAAACAGAAGGTAGGGGTGAAGGGCCACTACTCGGAATGGAGGAGGGTCACGAGTGGTGTTCCGCAGGGCTCAGGGCTCGGGCCACTGCTATTTAATATATTCATAAATGATCTAGAAACAGGGACGAAGTGTGAGATAATAAAATTTGCAGATGACACCAAACTATTTAGTGGAGCTTGGACTAAAGAGGACTGCGAAGAATTGCAAAGGGACTTGAGCAAACTAGGAGAATGAGCAACGAGATGGCAGATGAAGTTCAACGTTGAGAAATGTAAAGTATTGCATCTGGGAAGCAGAAACCCAAGGTACAACTATACAATGGGAGGGATGTTAGTGAACGAGAGTACCCAAGAAAGGGACTTGGGGGTAATGGTGGACATGACAATGAAGCCGACGGCACAGTGCGCAGCGGCCGCTAAGAGAGCGAATAGAATGCTAGGTATAATCAAGAAGGGTATTACAATCAGGATGAAAGAAGTTATCCTGCCGCTGTATCGGGCGATGGTGCGCCCGCATCTGGAATACTGCGTCCAATATTGGTCGCAGTACCTTAAGAAGGATGGAAAAATTATGTTCTTACCTGTTAATTTTCTTTCCCTTAGACGCAGCAGATGAATCCAGAGACCAATGGGATAGCTCACATCTACCAGCAGGCGGAGATAGACAAACTGATTAACAGGTGGTCCTATTGGCTGGCACTCCTCCTGTCTCATCAGTATAGCTCCTTGCCCAAGCACAAGTAACCAGCAATAGGCATAGCATGTAAAAAAACTTCTTTCCCATAACAAATCTCAAAATGCAATAATACAGAAAACAACCTGCCATACTAACAAACTGCGAAAGTTGCAAAAGAAAAACCGAGAGATAATATCCAGAAAGAGTGGGGCTCTAGATTCATCTGCTGCGTCTAAGGGAAAGAAAATTAACAGGTAAGAACATAATTTTTCCTTCCCTAGCAACAGCAGCAGATGAATCCAGAGACCAATGGGATGTAGCAAAGCAATCCTCAATCTGGGTGGGAAGCAAACGCCGCCTCCGCAACAACCGAAGCACAAAACGCCCCTACCGTATGCGCCCCCACATCCAAGCAGAAATGGGGAGAGAAAGCACGCTCGGAAGACCAATTAGCCGCGAGACAAATCTCCTCCAAGGAAAAAACCTCTGGGCCGAGCCCAAGAAGTAGCCATCGCTCCAGCGGAATGGTCATGAAGTTCTTTCGTCAACCGCTTCCCTGCCAGCAAGCAAGCATAAAGAATGTCCTCCTGGACCCATTGAGCGATGGAGGCTTCGGACGCCACCAAACGTTTGAGGCGTCCCTTGAAGAATGCAAAAAGGAGATATAAACAACTAAAAGTCATAAGAAACCGAGCTCACAGAGAACGCTACGTACATATCAAAAAATGCAGTGAATAAAAGCACTGCTCCCAATTTCCCCTCCCAGGAAGAAGGAAGGAAAAGCGAGCATGACATAAAAGAAAGGATGACACCCCCTTAGAAAGAAATAATGGTACCATCCGAACTGATACCCCATATTTCGGAAATCAGAAATAGGAATCCCCGTTGAACAAGGCCTGCAACATAGAAAATTGCAGAGCTGAAGCCATGGCCACAAGAAACCCCATGTTCAACGGCACAGCCCTTTAGAGTCCCAAAAGACAAGGATGAAATGAAGCCTTCGGTATACTGAGAAGAAGTACGTGAAGATTGTACTCCAAACCAGGCTTTCTAAGAGGCGCATAAATATACCGCACTCTGTTTAGGACCTGAACTACATGAAGCTGAGAAGTAAGCGAAGAGCAATATACCTAGCCCTTGTAACAAGCTAAGAATGGCACTAGAAGCTGAAGGGAATTGAACGCTAAGCCCTCGGCAATACACCTGTGCCAAAAAGGAACTCTGGAGTGGTTCAAACGTTAAGAAGCACCCAAGAAAGGAAAAACCTCCAAAAGGAAGCAGAAGCCACAGGAGAAGACGTCCGTAGCACCTGGATAAGAGAAGAAACAACCTGCTTCGCATAATCCTTACACGTCAGCCAAGATTTTTCAAAAAACTAGGTCGTAATACTAAAGTAGTACAAATATCCATGTTGAACGGACCCTAGGCGAGCAAAGTCCGGCTGTCGAAAGACTCATCAAATCCGCAAAGTAAGGATGCTGCCGCCAATCCAGAGATTCTACAAATACTGTGCCCGGAAAGCGAGCTCGAGGTGGCAAATCCAAGCCGTCATTAGCCAGCGGAAAACACTGAAAAAGAGAAGGCAGAAGCGAGAAAGGAGCCATGCAGCTACCCCCTCTAACTCCCACTCCCTGGGCCCGCCGAAGAAGCTAGGAAGCTTAGAATTGAGAGACGAGGCCATGAGGACTAGGTCAAGCAGATCTCACTTCCATAAAAAGAGCTAGAACGCTTGAGCCACAAATCTCAATATCCAGGATGCAGAAGATTACACTATTACTAACATGCACACTTTCCAGAGCGTACACAGCGCTGTACACTGTAACATACAAGAAATGGGCCATGCTCAGATTCCACAGAGAGAAAGTCTATCCAAACTCTTATCCTGATCCATAAAAGGATCTGCCAACAGAAGACGAAGATGAGAGTCCACCCATTGAAGCAGAACAACTTCACCTGTCAATGAGTACAACACTTACTGCCCAAGCAGTAGAGAAATACCCCCATCCTAATACTGACCAAAAGGACCCTCAGCGGCAATCCGGAAGAATGATCTGAAGTTCCAGAAAGGTAGCCTGACCCTGCTCAAGAGCAGAAGAATGAACAAGTACTGAGTCGCCTCTGAAGACCAGACTCCAGGAGCTGAGGATGGAAGCCACGGAGCCCCCCAACCCGACAGCCCGGGATGGTCGGTAGTCATGAGATAGTCCAGCAAAGACCGAGGCATGCCTTGAAAAGAGAAATCACGCTGAGCCACCAAATCATACAGAGTGATGCAGGAGGAGCATACCAAATAATTGGTGCCCTGAGATACCGGGAACCACCGGAACAAAAGCGACTGCTGTAGCGTAAGAAGGGGAAAGCAAGCCGAAGTCCCCAGTGGAGTCAGCAATATGGATCCCAGAAACTACAGAATCCCATACTCTTGGTCATGGTAAGCGAAGAAGAATGCCAATCTGAGACCGAGACCCCACGCCCAAGTCTCCGGAAAGAAACACATGTCTCTCCTATATGAATAAAAACATCACCCCGATATACCTATAAATAGTACAGGAGAAAAGAGTGCTGTGCAAATTCAAAGATGCATGTGTAAAGAACTGAGGAAAAGATATCACCCTTTTCGTGTCAGTCAAATGGCCTGACTGGAAGTCGTCCGAATCAAGCAGGCAGTCAAGAAGAAATTAGATGAATCGCCTGGTAGCGCCAAAACGGTACCACCGCCCACATCACCTAAAACGTTCATGAAGCCTTGGGTAGGCAAAATGGCATGTGCCAAAACCGAAAGCGCCGCTCCAAGAGAGGCAGGCAAACCAAGTGCCGATTCGGAGTCCATAGAGAAAATGTAAATATACTCCCAGGTTGTCTGCAGAAATGTGTAACCCCGAGAAACTAATTCAGCAGAATGGGATCCAGCCTGCCCAGTGCCCCCTATCTCGGGCACCATGCAGTAAGTGGAACAACGTCCCTTAGTTCCCGAAGAACTACAAGAACCGTCCTGAGGACCAGTAACACTGAAAAGGGAAACACAAAACATAGAGACTCCAAGAACGAACTGGAAAACCTGAGGAGAATGCAAAGATGCAAGCATCCTGAAAAATCTTCACAGCCCTCTGACCTGACATTATAGTGTCTTCTCCCTCATGAGAAAGCCTGAAGAGTTATTGTAAGAAGTCAAGATCCCCTCAGAATGAAGTGCAGAAGGTCAGGGAATGGCAGAATGAGACTGTAGGATCTGCAAGAAGATTCTCCTAGGAAAAATCAAGGTTCACAATGTAAAGAGGAATATACTGGAACCATGAAAACTAACCCCATGCAACATGAGCGAAATATGTATGTCCTTTAAAGTGAATACATATTAGACTCAATCAAGATGCTGCATCTACCGCCCCGTGGAAAACAACAGCATCCTTACAGGTATCAGACAAAGCTCACATCGTTAATGAGAGCTTCAGGGATGAGGCTAACAGCCACATAGTGCGTGATCCTCCGTGGGTTTGATAGAATAGGTAACTGGCTCCTGGTTAAAAGGAGCTGTACAGCCCTTTCTGTCTGGTCGGGGGGCCCGTCTAGCATGTGCCATGAGAAAATGGTGACAGGAGAAACCAGCGTGATAAGCATGGAAATCTGAAGTCCAGGCCCCCTCAGAAATAGAGAAAGAGAGTCCTGGCCGCAGGAATATGCGCAGTGTCATTATGCCCATAGAGACAGCCCGAACTTGGAAACTGCTTGTACTACCTTTAGGCATAAATATCCTGTGCCACTACTAGACACATGCAGCTCAGCACAGAGGCCCAAATAAGGACAGTTACCAATAGACAAAGGCTCAATCTGCAGGGACCCCAAGAGAGACAATGAGATACCTGTGTGAAATACAGGGCACTATCTTACTGCTGATCTCACCGTGCCGTGAGTTGCCGTATGTCGCCCCAGTCTGGAGACAAACCGAGACTGGGTGACCTAGCACAGGTCAGAGTCTCTCTGGTAAACCCCTTGAGTGCTAACCCCATAGTCCGATTAAACAAGCAGCTTCCTTCAAGGGAGTACAGCAGGAACACAGACATAGACATATAAAGCTGCCCAAGCTTGTCCCAAAGCTGGTGAAACACATACAACTTGTCTGAACCGGAAAGGAGAGAAGCCCCGGCATACCCTGACCAAAGTCAGCTGGAAACAAACTACCAGAACGCTGCAGCTCTCCCGCCATCGCCGGAGACCCATGCGCACGCCTGATTCTCGCTGACACGTGGCCGCTGCATCAACGCTCTTAGAAACATAGTCGGATTCGAGCCCCGCAAAATTTACCCTGCCGCGGCTTGCATAGAAAGAAAATCAGACTTGGGGAATAACCAGAAGAACGGCCCACAGCGCCGGAAAAAACATATCCCATCTCATGCGTGCTGCTATAAACCGGCACCTGCACAATCAGCTGCACATGGCTGTGATAAACACTGATGAAAGAGAGCCTCAGAATAAACAGGACTACTGCTGCACTGAAACCCAACAATGAGAACAAGTACGAGCATGAAATCGTATCGCTACTGCTGCGCTGTAACCAACAAGGAAACAAAGCGCGTGCATGCAAAGGGCGGGAAGTCCCGGCTCCCTCCACGGATTTCTAGTCATAAAACTTAGCCTCAATAAAATATCCATGCCTTAAACATACGTTGACCGAACCCACATTACTAAGACTCCCAAACAGAACCTGAAGTTCAACCGACAGTAAAAAACCAGACATACTCACAAGCTAGTTGTTAGGGCCAGTTGAAGCCAGTTTGCAGCAAAAGCATGGCAGAATGTAACAACTGTGGTCTCTTTTTTTTTTTTTTTTTTTTTACAGAGAAGGGAAAGAAGAAAAAAATTGAGACCCAGTCAGACCCTCTAGCAATGGAGGGAGGGTGAGGCAGGGACAAGGGGGGGCCCAAGTTTAACCTCTAAAGCCGGCACCGTTCAGCCGGACATCCCTGTCTCACTGAAGAGCAAATCCCAACAGGAGAAATAGCACTGCCAGCTCACTGAAGAGAAAATCTCAACAGGAGAAACAGAATGGCAGTCTCACTGAAGAGAAATCTCAACAGGAGAAACAGAATGGCAGTCTCACTGAAGAGAAACCTCAACAGGAGAAAATAAAGTTCCAGCCACAGCCAGAATTCAGGAGCTAGTTGAATAGCGACCTTTTCCTGCTGGGAGATAGAGATTACTGATGAGACAGGAGGAGTGCCAGCCAATAGGACCACCTGTTAATCAGTTTCTCTATCTCCGCCTGCTGGTAGATGTGAGCTATCCCATTGGTCTCTGGATTCATCTGCTGCTGTTGCTAGGGAAATGGCATTACTCGAGAGGGTTCAGAGGAGAGCGACACGTCTGATAAAAGGGATGGAAAACCTTTCATACGCTGAGAGATTGGAGAAACTGGGTCTCTTTTCCCTGGAGAAGAGGAGACTTAGAGGGTATATGATAGAGACTTATAAGATCATGAGGGGCATAGAGAGAGTAGAGAGGGACAGATTCTTCAAACTTTCAAAAAATATAAGAATAAGAGGGCATTTGGAAAAACTGAAAGGGGACAGATTCAAAACAAATGCTAGGAAGTTCTTCTTTACCCAGCGTGTGGTGGACACCTGGAATGCGCTTCCAGAGGACGTAATAGGGCAGAGTACGGTATTGGGGTTTAAGAAAGGTTTGGACAATTTCCTGCTGGAAAGGGGGATAGAAGGGTATAAATAGAGGATCACTGCACAGGTCCTGGACCTGTTGGAGCCGCCGCGTAAGCGGGCTGCTGGGCACGATGGACCTCAGGTCTGACCCAGCAGAGGCATTGCTTATGTTCTTAATGGGTGGTGGATGCATAGAATATGGCCTCCAAGTGGAAGCTGTGGCGGCAAGGACTGTATCTGAAGTCAAGACAACATTGGACATGCATTTATTTATTGCACAGAGCATTTCGGAAAGAGAGGACAGGATTGTAGGTGTGGATAAGTCAGATTGGATGGATCAGATACTCTTCCACTGTAGCAAAACATTGAATTGGTCCGTGCAGTCTGTTCAGTATGGTATTTGGGTTGTAACAGCTGCTTTCTGCAGGTTAGGAAAATCACCACTGTTCTGTGCTAGAACCTTTTCATTGCTTTCTTTCCATCTGCCCTCTTTTTTCTTGTTAAGGTATCCACTGTCTAAAGCAAGTTTATTCTTGTTGTCTTCTGGCCCTGAGTGTTAGCAACTTCTCTCTTCAACAGCAGAGAGAATGCAGAAATCACATAGAGAGCCAGATCAATGAGTTTGCCTTAATATCAAGGGTACAAGCTAAGTAGAGTGGAAAGAAACAGTTATGAGGTTTTATTCAGTGGGATTTGGGCTCAGTGAACCTAGAAACTCCTGGCAAGTTTCCAGCTATGGCTGTACAAGTGTTTTTTTATTTCATGAGCTTCTTCAAGCACTGTTTTATTACTGAAATCACTAATGTATGAGCTCAGTCAGTAACCAAAAATTGTAACTATCCTTGAAATGTCCAGTTAGCTCTTTTGTAATCTGCCTAGAAGTGTAAGGTACAGGCAGAATAGAAGTCACTAATGTAATGTAATCTGAAAATCTGCTTGTTCTTTACCAATGCCTGGGCAAAAGTCACTTTCAGCCCTTTCCACCTCAAGGATCCCTAATCTGAATGCTCCTAAAGAGGAGGTTTGCAGTGAGAGATACAAGTATCCTAAACTCCCCTCAAGAAAATATGCAGTTGGGATTTAGCAGGAAGCCAGCTGTTAGAAGCCCTAAAAAAAAGAGATTTGAAGACCTGAATTTGAATATATCCTAGAAGAGAAATAGGAGAGATATGATAGACATGTAAATACTTGAAAGACATTAATATATACCACATAGAACTTCACGGTATTGCGGTATATAAGCTGTTATTATTATTATTATATAAACAAATCTTTTTCAGAAGTGGGGAATTGTTGAAGGACATACAACAAATCTGCAAGGGAGTAAACTTAAGAACACCATCAGGAAACACTCTGGCATGGAAAATTTGAAATGCCCTCACAGTGAAAGTGTTCAGGACAAAAACAGTGCCGCAGAGTATGCCTACCTATCAAAGAAATGGGACAGAAATGACAGGGATGTAACCTGCAAGGAATGGCAAGTACAATTCTAAAGAAAGGCAGAGAAGAGGAACCTGCATGTTATTTAGGGGGACTGAGTAAAAAACATGGAAACAGAGAATAATGAAGGCAGGTAAAGACCATATGGCCTATACAAACCATCTCCCGTTTAGGGCAGGATTACAGCATAGGCAAACTAGGCATGGGCCTAGGGCCCAAATATTTAGAAGGGGTCCTCTCAAATGTGTAAATCAAGGCAGATTTTTGCCCTAGTACTTGTATGCTGCCAGAGAGGAGAATCAGGAGGGAGCAGAGGGTGCAGACCATTGTTGGCCATGGAGAACAGGCTATTATTCTTCCTCACTCCCTGTGTACTGCTTGCTAGACACCAGGGGGAGCCAGAGAGCAAGGCTTCTTACTTGCTCTTTCCTCCTCTGTAGTCTTAATGGTGCAAGGCTCCATTTGTAGGAGCTTTAAAATACTGTATATTTAAATTACGAGGAGCCCAACATACCTGTTTGCCTAGGGCTCAACATAGGGTTAATCCCGGCCTGCTCCTGTCCTCTCCTTTCAAGATCCAATGTACTTGTCCCAAGCTTTCATGAATTCAAATATAGTTTTTGTCTCCCCCACCTCCACTGAGAGGCATTCACCGTCCTTACTGTGAAAAATAATTTTCTCAGGTTACTTCTGAGTCCATCCCCTTCCACCTCATTCCAGAGCTTCCATTCAATTGAAAAAGACTTGCATAATGCGCATTTATGCCAGGGTACTGCATCCTGTTTATTTCTTTTGAAAGGTGCGATCTCCAGAACTGTATAGAAAATTCCAAGGGATCTTTTTACGAAAGCCATGCAAAACTGGCCTTAGCATGCCGCTTATGCGTGTCTTTTCTTTGTGCTAAGACCACTTGTGCTGTGGAAAATGGCTGTCTTTCCCAGTTTCCAAATGACCATGCACTAATTTCACCACTGGTGCACAGCCATTAAAAAAAGTTACCATGTAAGCCCCTATAGGCCCCTATTTTATAGAATAAGGGCCAGTACACTAATCAATTAGCATACGGCAGTGCCTCATGTGCTGATTAGCGCTGCCACACCCACTCTCCACCCCCTTTCTGAAAATTAGAGAATATTTTTTTCCTGTGCAGTGTATGCACAAATAGGCAAATTTACTACAGGACATCAGCACACATCCCATGGTAAGCCTTTTTAATGTATGGTAAACATACGCTAGCAGTTGCAGTTTATTACAAGGACCCCTAATTGATGTCTCTCCAGAATCTTATACAGGGGCATTATCATCTACTTTTTCCTGCAAGCGATACCTCTCCCTATGTGCCCAAGGAAACCTAAAAGTGTGATAGCAAGCGATATTGCCCCAACATATCAAAAACGAAAAAGATATCTTTTCTTTTAAAAAATCCTTGAAAACACACCTTTTTAAAGATGCTTTTAACATTTAAACTTTCTTGATTTTATGATATTTCTTTTTAATAATTACCCTGTTTCCTTTTGTTTTTTCCCTTATTTGTTTTTCTTGATATAACAGATGTATCTTTTTACCCTCCTCCCCTCCCAACTAATGTCTGTCTTGTCTTAATCTTAATGTTTATGTATTTTGTATTTATTTTTAATTCTATCCTATTTTATAATTATGTACATCGCTTTGTAAACAGATTCAGCGATTCATCAAATATTTAATAAACCTTGAAACCTTGAATACTACACAAATTCTTTGCAGAAAGCCCGATCTCAGTTTACCCCTGAGCACTGCGACTGTTTCTCTTTCCAGATTAATGGATTCATATGTCTCCTCCAGATCTTGCCTCAGATGAGTTCCAGGCAGAATCTCTAGATTCAACTTTAATGTGATGGGAAAACAATTCTGATGTGCGGAGGCAGCAGCAGCAGAGGATCCAATCTGTGCACAAAAGGGCGGTTTGCGCTCGATCTGGCGAATGGTTTCTGGTTCATTAATCTTTATATACCGCTTTTAACAAACAGCTGCAAACTGGTTTATAAAAAATAAATCAGAAAATAGAAAGGAACTACAATTTATATATAGGAAAGTCATAATATAATCTGGTCGATCTGCGTTTTATCCAGCCCTGTCCTGTGCCAGATTTTCTGCAGAAAGACACTGAGGTGACACTGTACATATTCAAGATTGTGGAGATAGCAGATAGAAATAAAACCATAGGAATAAAGGTGAGACCTTTTTTTATTGGATTAATTTAGGGCTCCTAATCACTCTGAAGCCTTGGAGCGTTTGCTGCACTGCAGCCACTACAGCTGCTTTGTAATAAAAAGTAAATTATTTGATTAGCTTTTGAAGACTAATTAAAGTACATTTATATGAAATGCACAGTCCCTGGAAGTCTGATATTTATGTAGAGTTTTGAAATTTAGAAAATGTAATAGCATTTTTTTGTTAACATATGTTAAGTGGAGTATGTAATTACAGCATTCCCCCGGTCATTCGCGGTATTTTCTGACCGTGAACCGCTGACCAGGAGAGGACAGCTGGAGAGGCAGGAAATCACTCACTCACTGTATGCTCTGACCGCCTCTTCCTGCACTAAAGTTGGGCCTTACCAATCAGGAGCTTCTTTGACACACAGCTCCTGATTGGTGAGGCCCAACTTTTGTGCAGGAAGAGGCGGTCAAGCATACAGTGAGTGATTTCCTTCATTCGCCGCGCTCCGGCTGCTCTCTCCTGCCTCTCCCGCTGCCCTCTCCAATCTCCCCCATGAAAAACCGTATTCACGTTTTTTCAAGATTCGCGGGGGTTCCTCAAACAGAACCCTCACGAATATCGGGGGAGTACTGTATTATACTCCCCTTTTATGTATCACTGGCTGTGGCAGTAAAAGCTCCGACGCCCATAGAATTCCATAATAAAAGGGGGCCCAAATGTGTGATTTTATTTAAAGCTTCAGTACCGCTAGCATTTGAAGTCAATTCGGAGTGGTTTACATGAGTAGCTTTGATGGGCACCTAAGCATTAACTCCAGGAATGATGGTGGAATGCCTGAGCTACACTTTAGGACAAGGGTCCCCAAAGTCCCTCCTTGAGGGCTGCAATCCAGTCAGGTTTTCAGGATTTCCCCAATGAATATGCATTGAAAGCAGTGCATGCACACAGATCTCATGCATATTCATTGGGGAAATCCTGAAAATCCGACTGGATTGTGGCCCTCAAGGAGGGACTTTGGGGACCCCTGCTTTAGGAACTCGATAGGCCAGGAGATATGATAAAGTAGCTTTGGAATGTACGCAGCAGCACCCACGGCGCTGGTGTCCCTCCCCCGTCCCCACTGCCATGAGCGCCCACCCCTTTCCCTGGACCTTTTTAAGTTCGGCGCGGGCAGCCACCAACTCGCTGCTCGCTCTCTCTGGGTGCAGGTCCTGGAAGTGAGGCTGAAGTTAAAGGGAGGGGAGAGGGGCCCAGGGCAGACACACCCTGGAATGGATGTTTTAATGCAGTGGTTCTCAACCCTGTCCTGGGGACCCCCCCAGCCAGTTGGGTTTTCAAGATATCCCTAATGAATAGGCATGAGAGAGATTTGCATATAATGGAAGTGACAGGTATGCAAATCTCTCTCATGCCTATTCATTAGGGATATCTTGAAAACCCGACTGGCTGAGGGGTCCCCAGGACAGGGCTGAGAACCTCTGTTTTAAGCAGATTGCAAATATGAATTTGAACAAATAGATAAACTAAGCTGCTTTATCCAACCATTCAACAATCAAATCGATCTCTTCTCCTCAGGAAGTTTGTTTCGACTCTCGCGAGATGAGCGCCTCGCTCTCGGATGGCGCGCTCCCGCCCTTTCCCGCCAGCGTCGCGAGAGCCAGCCGCCCCTCGCGCCTGCGCACTACTGCGCTCCTCGCTCGGACAAGCGGCCGAGGGGGGGAGGGGGAGGGGAATGGGGAGCCGCCATCTTGTGTTCCGGCTCGGCTCCCCTCAGCCTGTCACAAGGGGCCCCGAGAGAAGACGGGCGGCGGCAGGAGCGCCCCGCGCAGAGCCGGGCTTCGGGCGGTGACCGGTGCGAGGTCGGCGGCGTGAGGAGGAGGAGGACGAGCCGGTGAGTGTCCGGGGAGGCGCGGCCGTTTCCCGCCGCTTCGCGCGCCTGTCCTGGGGCTCGAGCCCCCCGCCGCCGCCGCCGCCCGGTGGGTCGCGCGCTCCTCCGCCTCTGATTGGTGGAGGCGCCCGCGCTGCCGGGCCTGATTGGTCGCTGACGAGAGCGGCGGGAAGCTCGCGCGCCATTGGCCGCGCCGGGGCGTCCGGGAGGGGGAGGGGAGTCCGCGGGGACTGGGCCGAGGGGGGAGCAGCCAATGTCTGGCTTCCTTTGACCCTAGACGAGAGTTCGTAGGCGCAAGACGCAGTTGCAAAGTGGACAAAAGAGGAGAGAACGGGCCCTGCCACTGGGGGAAGCCAGGGCTAGAACGCAATGTGGGGGGTCTTTAATGGTGCTGCTCTTTGGGGTTCTGGAAGCCGCATGGAATGTTGCTACGCTTTGGGGTTCTGCAATCTGCATGGAATGTTGCTACGCTTAGGGGGATTTTGCATGGAATGCTGCACTTTGGGGTTCCGCATGGAATGTTGCTGCTCTTTGGAGTTCTGGAATTCACATGGAATGTTGCTATGCTTTGGGGGTTCTGCATGGAATGTTATTACGCTTTGGGGGTTCCGCATTGAATGTTGCTGCTCTGTTCTGGAATCCGCATGGAATGTTTCTATGCTTTGGAGGTTCCGCATGTAATGTTGCTTCTCTTTGGGGTTCTGCAATCTGCATGGAATGTTGCTACACTTAGGGGGATTTTGCATGTAATGTTGCTGCGCTTTGGGGGTTCTGCATGGAATGTTGCTGCGCTTTGGGGGTTCTGCATGGAATGTTGCTTCTCTTTGGGGTTCTGCAATCTGCATGGAATGTTGCTACGCTTTGGGGGTTCCGCATGGAATGTTGCTGCTCTTTGGGGTTCTGCAATCTGCATGGAATGTTGCTATGCTTTGGGGGTTCCACATGGAATGTTATTACGCTTTGGGGTTCCGCATGGAATGTTGCTTTTCTTTGGGGTTCCGCATGGAATGTTGCTTTTCTTTGGGGTTCTGGAATCCGCATGGAATGTTGCTACGCTTTGGGGGTTCCATATGGAATGTTATTACGCTTTGGGGGTTCCGCATGGAATGTTATTATGCTTTGGGGGTTCAGCATGGAATGTTGCTGCTCTTTGAGGTTCTGGAATCCGCATGGAATGTTGCTACGCTTTGGGGGTTCTGCATGGAATGTTGCTAATCTTTGAGGGTTCTTTCAGGTACTTGTGACCTGGATTGGCCACTCTGGAAACAGGAGACAGGGCTAGATGGACCATTGGTCTGACCCAGTCTGGCCATTCTTAAGTTCTTGAACTGCATCTATGACCACAGCTGAGTTCAGTCCAGTTCTGCAACAAGGTGTCTTTGGGAAATGGGAGATAGTGGAGAGGGATTCATAACCTGAAGGTAGACTGAGGAGAGTGTGCATCTCGGTTCCAATGGTCTCCCAGTTTTTGACTTGGAACCCTAAACCTGCAACTGTTAGTGTTACCTCCTTGATGTCGTGCCTCCCCCTCCGTCCTGTGCTGCAAAGCAGAGAATAGCAGCTGTGAGGGTCCCCAGACTG
Source organism: Geotrypetes seraphini (assembly GCF_902459505.1). NCBI lineage: Eukaryota > Metazoa > Chordata > Amphibia > Gymnophiona > Dermophiidae > Geotrypetes > Geotrypetes seraphini. The sequence continues at coordinate 24,558,433 of NC_047091.1, forward strand.
GCAGAGGTTACATAAGGACAAGAGAGATCAAAAGAGCAGAGATGAAATGAAGACTATATTTACAGTATTTCCTTATTTCCAATAGCTTGAGAATGAAATGTTAATACTGTTTGGGTTTCTGCCAGGTACTTGTAACCTGGAAAAGGTTTTATTGGAAACAGAAAACTGGGCTACATGGACCATTGGTCTGACCCACTATGGCTATTCTTACGGGCCATGTTTCACTTATTGCTGCTCCACATCCAAAATCAGTTTAAAAAAAACATTTGAAATATATGTGGCAGTCTCTCATGTTATTAACTCCATACTCTAATAAAGTGAATGCCCTGTTGGTAATTCCCAGTCATAATGTGGTATCCAGGCTATTTCACTTTATTTCCTCTCAGTTTGGCAAAAAAGATGACTGAGGGAAAATATGATTAAAGTTTATAAAGTCCTGTGCGGTGTAGAACAGGTGCAAGTGGATTTTTTTTTTTTTTTAACGCCATCTAAAATTGCAAAGACTAGGGAACTCCCGGTGAAGCTACAGAGAAATACTTTTAAAACCAATAGGAGGAAATATTTTTTCACTCAGAAAATAGTTAAGCTCTCTAAAGCGTTGCCAGAGCGTGTGGTAAGAGCAGTTAATGTAGCTGGTTTTAAAAAAAGGTTTGGACAAGTTCCTGGAGGATAAGCCTAGGACCGCTATTGAGACAAACATGGGGGAAGCCACTGCTTGCCCTGGATCGGTAGAATGGAATGCTGCGAAGTACTTGTGCCCTGGATTGGCCACCGTGAAGACGGGACACTGGGCTAGATGGATCATTGGTCTGACCCAGTAAGGCTGTTTGTATGAAATTTGGGGTTCAGAAAGAAGGAAGCTGTCCTTCAAATCTTCAGGTTCCACAGGATGTTCTGAAATCAAGAATTATATGAGTTGGTGCACAAAGGTGTTGGAAAATCAGGCTGCCTTCAGTGAACAATTAAACTACCAGAAATAGACCATCTTATATACCTGCTTTTGTTCTTATACATGTCTTCTAGGCACCTCTTGCTCACCATCGTCAGAGGACACTGGGTTACATGAATTTAGTTTAATGTTTGATATTATACCCCCATCCCCATGTGAAGGCAAGTAGTATAGCTGTGCTATTAATTCACTTAGAGAGTCTCATTTCTAAATGAAAGCAAGAATGTGCAAGACCCCGAGGTACTATGGACCTGCTTATTTTCATGTTGGAATGAATTATTTCAGCTGTTTTAAGCAAAATTGTGTACAGTAGATAATTTAAATATGGGTTTAATTAGTGTTGATACCAAAAAGCAAATTTTAAATACTTTTTATGCATTTTTTAAAAAGTCTTTGAGTACCTTTTGCTATGCAAGTGTGGATTATGTTCTTAAAATTCAAAAAGTAATATTTAAAAAAACCTGCTCCCTTGGAAGCTGTTTTATTTTGCATACACTCCCCCTGTTTATCTGCACAGAAGCAGAAACGCGTTCTTTGTTCCAATTCAAACGAATACACTGTCGGCTCTGCTATGCAGATTTTAGTTGAAATAAGAGGGGTCTTTAACTGCTTGTAGAATTAGGTGGCATTTGCCCATTTTGTGACTAGGAGTTCTACAAGAAGATATCCAGGTCGCAAAAGAAGGGCAAGATACGGGTTTCCAAAAACACCATACAAAACAAACTTGAGGAATAAACCAAGTGGGCTGACATAAAAGTTTTTTAATTAAAAACTTTGAATGAATTTTAAGGAGGTGAAATGTCAAGATTGCTTTAGATTCAACATCCTCCCCCACACACACACACATGGCAAGTGGTATGGTGATACGTAAGGCTCTCTGGCAGAGAGTATTTCTGTAATCATATACTCTCTAGATCAGTATTCTCAAACTCAAACCCCTTGCAGGGCCGCATTTTGGATTTGTAGGTACTTGGAGGGCTTCAGAAAAAATAGTTAATATCTTATTAAAGAAATAATAATTTTGCATGACGTAAAACTATTTTGGCTAAGTCTTAATAATAATATTGTAATTTATAGCTAAAGAGACATATGATCAAGAAACTATTTTATTTTACTTTTGTGATTATGATAAACATACCGAGGGCCTCAAAATAGCATCTGGCGGGTTGCATGTGGCCCCCGGGCCGCGAGTTTGAGACCACTGCTCTAGATAATTTTAACCACAGAGAAAAACTCAGTATCACATGTCTCAACAAATAGTTCATATATTAACAGTCAAATTATAACTTGATCCTAGATAATTGATCATATAACACCTTCCTACCAACTTCTACATTGGCTACCGATAGAGGCATGCATGAAGTTTAAGTTCAGATGCTTTTGCTTTAAGGCACTATTCGGTTTAGCCCCTAAATATATAACTGACCTCTTCTCTTTCTCAAACAACAGACATAAGAGAAGCTCACACTCGAATTTTGTTTCCCCGCCGGTTAAAGGATGTAAATTTTAAAAACACCATCAACATCTTCTCTCACATCAAGCGGCATTATGGGGCAAAGATCTGGAACAATTGCTCACGCCTACTAATGGGGAATTTAGGAAACACCTGAAGTATTTAGGCAACTAACCTGTACAATCCTACTCCACAATAACTGATCTCTATCGCTGTTAATAACTAGCTTCTAACCTTGTTAATTCTAATTAATTTGTAACATCTTTTAACTATTGTAAACCGCATAGAACTTCACGGTCCTGCAGTATATAAACTTATTATTATTATTATTATTATAATTCAAACACCTCTTCTACGTCAATGAAAATTTGTTTAAAGCAATCCATCTACAAATAAAAAAAATATGTAAAACTTATGTTTACTATTCTAAATTGAACATTATCTATTTATCTTTAAATGAACACCTAAAATTTGTGCCCGTTTCAGGCCAATAAATTCCTGACAAAGAAAAAAAAAAAATATATGGAAGAGTAAACAGCAAAACACGCCACTTTCCCCAAGCTCTGCCCCCCCCCCAAAAAAAAAAAAAACAAACAAAAAAACCCAACCTCTTTTATTCTGGACAATCATGTTCCATTCAGTCAAGCAAATTAACACACTGGAACAAGAAGGTAACTCACGGCATAAAGAACGATATGTGGAGGAAGCGGGAGAATAGGCTATCACAAAGGCTTCAGCATTTATTGCACTCCTCCCTTCCCCACCTCATGTCTCTCTCCTCTCCCCCCCCCAATAAACTCTATTCCCCAAGATACCTGTGTATATTTGCCTCTATGTTCCTGCTCTACGCTAGTTGAATCCAGTTCTGAGAGCTGCCACAGCCATATTGTTCTCGTACAAGGTAATGGTCACTGTTTTGCCACATTTTCATGCACAAAAACATAAGAATGTTAAACACTTCCTTTATTTGTTAAAATTAGTCTAGAAAAGAGAACTTTTCTGCCACTTCATCTGGTCGTTTATACTCTACAATTTAAATGCAGAGGTTACCTTCTAGGCTTTTCGAATGTCTCCAGTGAGTGTCTGGTTTTCTGAGTTAGCACCAAATAGCCCATAACACAAAGCTGAACTGAGGAGGGAGGGCAAACTAAAGCATCAAACAGTATTTGATCATTATTTTTTTAAATTCAAGAATAAGGATAAAAAAGGAGGTTGAAATAACCCGTGGAGGGGCATAATAAAAAGAAACGTCTAAGTCCGTTTTGGGCTTAAGTCGCCCAAAGATGGACATGGAAAAGGTCTATTTTCGAAAAATACGTCCAACATATTTTTTCAAATATCGTTTAAATACGTTCAGCCGTCTGATCATCCAGACCGCTAAGTTGTCCATCTTTATACCCTATTTTCGTCTATAAATTCGTCCAAGTCACAAACACCTAGAAAAAGACCTTTTGGGCACGGGAGGGGCCAGAAAAGTGATGGATTGGACACCCAGACATGGCACCAAAGTAGTGGGGTACCTTACAGGGCACTGCTGTAAACATCACAAAAAGAGTCCCACATAAACATCTCAATGCAGCTCCCTTATAGGTCATGGTGAGCCCCCCAAAACACCCCTAGAATCTACTAGACCCACCTATCTTCCACCCCAATAGCCCTTATGCCTGCAGGAGCCACGTATATGACAGTACAAAAGGGTTAGGGTTTTTTAGGGTGGTGCACATTTTTCACCATGAGTGCTTATGGGCCTGGATCCTCCTCCATGGTTCACTAACCCACCCACAAAACCACTTAAGCCCCTTCTGTGCAGCTCTACTAGGCTTTCCTATGCCAGGCTTCCAGGTGCTGACGTTCTGGAGGCAGATATGTAAAGTTGTTATTAAGATTTTTATGGGGTTGGAGGGGCAGTGTGTGTGGGTCTGTACTTTGTGTCTGCGGTGCTTATCTGGTCACTTTGAAATACCTTCTTGTGACTTAGACCTGGTTTTAGATGGCCTAAGTCACAAAGTCCAGGTTCCGTCTAGGCAGTGTTGTAAAATTTTCGATTATACATGCAGTATGACTGAGTCTAGGACGGCCCATGTATCGCCCGCGATACTCCTCCTGACACGCCCCTTTTAGGTCTGGTCGTTCAGCACTGTGAAGGCCTAGGTGGTTTTTAAATACATCTAAAACTCGGTTCGATTATCGGCACTTGGACCACTTGTCTTTTAGATCGTCCAAGTGCCGATTTAGGCTGTTTTTTAGACGTTTTAGACAATTATGAGCCCCTTAATACCTAAATTATAAATTATACAAATCTAAAGGAAGAACTACAAGAAATTCTAATAAAAATGAACAGACACAAAAAAACCTAGGGGAGGAGTAAATAATACAAAGAAAGATGGTATCACTGAATCGTTTTGTGTGTGGCAGATTTTATGTTGAGACATGGCGGATGTTATGGATGGCGAACAATAATAGGAAGATATACAATAATATTCTGTGAACAATTATCAATCAGTTTACTACTAAATTTCACAGTCTTTGACTTTTTATATTCATTTATATTTTATCCTTGTCTTAGATGTATATCTAAAATAATTACGGTGATGTGCTCAGACCTGTAACCCAATAAATAGTGAAGCCACTACCATGAGTTTAACAAGGGGACCATCATTGCAACCATGTTATGGATGGGCCATTTGGCTTTTATCTGCCGTCATATCTCTGTTTCTATGATATCAAGTGTATGCAAGATAACAGCGGTCTCAAACACGCGGCCCACGGGCCGCATGTGGCTCTCCAGGTTTTATTTGCAGTCTGGAGGCATCATTCTCTTCCTTTTGGAGCAGCAGCCGGCTCGTTCATTCAAAGCCGCGGGTTGGCGGCTCCTTGCGCTATCCACTCCTGCATCGGAAGCCTCTCTGATGTCACAACATCAGAGAGGCTTCAGACGCAGGCACGGATCTCGCAAGGAGCCGCCACCCGCAGCTTTGAACGAACGAGGGGGGGGGGCGGTCCACTATTCTCCCTAGAGTGCAGCTCGCGGCTCGTCTAGAGAAGTGGTGCCCAACCTGCTTCCCTTCCCTTCTCACTGCTGCCATCGGGGATCAGGCCGGCACCGTGTTCTTTGATCTTCCTGTTTCTCTTTCCTGCAGGGCCGACCAACTCTGGCGGCCCGACGTCAATTCTGTCGTCGAGAGGACGTTCTGACTAGCCAATCGCTGCCTGGCTGCCCGGAACGTCCTTTCCGACGTTAGAATTGACGTCGGGCAGCGAGAGTTGGTCGGCCCCGTGCAGAAGAGAAGCAGGGAGATCTCGGCCTGTTCTCAATAGTGGCAGCGGCAGCAGCCTATTCCGCGGCGGCGGTGGCATGGGGGAGGGCAGGAAGGAAGAAAGAAGGTGGGGTGGGGACAGGGAGCCAGAAAAAAAAAGCAAAAAATGGGGCACGGAGGAAGGAAGGAAGAAAGAAAGAAGGAGGGGGGACAGGGAACCAGAAACAAAGCAAAAAATGGGGCACAAAATCAGAGAAAGACAGACATAGAGAAAAAAAGAAAAAGTTGGGGGAGGGAATGAGGTCTGGAGGAGAGGAAGCATATAGGAGGCTGAAAGAAGGGAAGAAGTATTGGATGCACAGTCAGAAGAATAAAGTGCAACCAGAGACTGATGAAATTACCAAACAAAGGTAGGAAAATGATTTTATTTTCAATTTAGTGATTGAAATGTGCCAGTTTTGAGAAAGAAAAGATATTGAACTTTAAATGTGAGTGCTGCAGAAAAAAATAGAGTATTTGGAGGGCCGCAGAAAAAATAGTTAATGTCTTATTAAAGAAATGACAATTTTGCATGAGGTAAAACTCTTTATAGTTTATAAAACTTTCCTTTAACAGTTAAAGGAAAGTTTTATAAACTATAAAGAGTTTTACCTCATGCAAAATTGTCATTTCTTTAATAAGACATTAACTATTTTTTCTGCGGCCCTCCAAGTACCTACAAATCCAAAATGTGGCCCCGCAAAGGGTTTGAGTTTGAGACCACTGCAAGATAAGTTGCTTGGAGGAGAAAGGAATTACCTTGAGCACAGATGAAAACTGTAAAGGCTACTTCTTGACAGAAAATAAAAAAATCTACATGGACCACCATATTGTTAAGACAATCAATTAAAATAGGTGGCATTTTCTGATAGATCTTGCACACCCAATGATGCCACTATGGATGGAATTAGCAATCTTTCAGGGGCTCCACAGGTCAAATCAACAAGCTGAAAACAGATCTAGAAAGTGGTCCCCTAACATTCCAGTAGGTAGACAGGAAGGTAGCTGACAGACTAGGCCTCCATTGTGAGTTCCAAGCTATATTCACATGCCCTAATAATGCCACTGGGGGCAAGGATAGTGGCGATCTTGGCACTCCACAGGCCAAAATGGCAAGCTGAGGCAGTAGAACAGATCCTGAAAGTGGTACCCCAATGTTCCAGCAAGTAGACAGACTTGTTTAAAAAAAACAAAACACCTCTCGTGAAGAGAGGCTAAATCGGTTAGTGCTGTTCAGCTTGGTGAAGATGAGAGAGGGAACATGATTGAAGTTTAAAGTTAAATAGGGAACACTTGTTTAACCTATCAACACAAAAATAAAAAGACATTCCATGGAGCTAATGACCAGCAGAGTAAAAGCAAATCTCCCCTCACCACTGCACATAATTAAGTTGTGGACTCTGTTGCCAGAGGATATGGTCTTGCACTCAACAGAACAAGATTCAAAAGAGGTTTGGATACGTACATGGAGGTAAAAGGCCATAAGAATTATGCTATGCTCAATAGACCTCACTGACCTGGCCTAGTCTTTGTCATAATCTTAACTTCTTTCTTAGAAGTATTAGAACTGTCATTAGATATCAAATGGTCCTTAAGTTTGTATTTCTGATAATTAGGCATTTTAAGGCCTTCAAGATTAAATTCTTACTATAAAGTGAATAATATGTATTTTTCTTTCCACATATTCAAGGTGGGCATATTACTATTGGGTGGACTGGATTGGCCATTTTAATTTTAGTCGGCCCATAGGTCAAAGACCAGTGCCCTAACTGATACTAGGCTTACCTGCGTACGTTCTGGCTCAGCAGGAACTTGTCTAACTTTGTCTTGAATCCCTGGAGGGTATTTTCCCCTATAACAGCCTCCGGAAGAGCGTTCCAGTTTCCTACCACTCTTTGGGTGAAGAAGAACTTCCTTACGTTTATACGGAATTTATCCCCTTTTAACTTTAGAGAGTGCCCTCTCGTTCTCTCTACCTTGGAGAGGGTGAACAGCCTGTCTTTATCTATTAAGTCTATTCCCTTCATTATCTTGAATGTTTCGATCATGTCCACGCTCAGTCTCCTCTTTTCAAGGGAGAAGCCCAGTTTCTCTAATCTCTCACTGTACGCAACTCCTCCAGCCCCTTAACCATTTTAGTCGCTCTTCTCTTCCACATGATGGAAAATGTGAGTCCACCAACCCCTCCCCCCAAACCCTATTGTACTGCCATATAGATGGCACCTTCAGCCATAAGGACTATTGGGGTTGTAGACAGGTGGATATAGTAGGTTTGGGGGGGGGGGGGCTCACCATGGCCTGCAAGGGAGTTGTGGTGAGATGTTTGTGGCACCCTTTTTGTGAAGTTCACAGCAGTGCCTTGTAAGGTGCCCCACTACTCTGTTGCCATGTCTGGGTGTCCAGTCCATCACTTTGCTGGCCCCTCCCGCGTTCAAAAGGATTGTTCTGGGCGTTTGGGACTTGGATGATTTTTTTAATGAGAATGTAGTATAAAGATAGATGTACTAGTAGTATGGACGCTCAAAAAGCTGGACTTAGATGGTTTGATAAGGGAATCTGAGTTTCCAAGCCAGCACCCTACTAGGAAGGAACAGCAGTCATCAAGGGTGAATTTAAAGAGCTGAAGTTGAGAGATTTCCTGGGAAAATATCTTGTGTTTTTCTTTTACCCTCTTGACTTCACATTTGTGTGTCCAACGGAGCTTATCGCCTTCAGTGACAGGATTGAAGAATTCAACACTATAAACACTGAAGTAGTGGAATGTTTGGTGGATTCACAGTTTACATACCTAGCCACAAAAGCAAGGGGGACTTGGGCCAATGCAGATTCCAATTCTTTCAGATTTAACACATCAGATATCAAAAGATTATGGAGTATACTTGGAAGACCAAGGGCATGCACTCGGAGGCCTTTTCATTACTGACGATAAAGGAGTTCTTTGGCAAATTACAATGAACAATCTTCTTGTGGGCCGCTCGGTAGACAAAATTCTCCGTGTAGTCCAGGCGTTCCAGTACACTGACAAACATAGAGAAGTTTGCTCTATAGGTTGGAAACCTGGCAGTGAAACAATAATACCAGATCCAGCTGGAAAACTGAAATATTTTGGCAAACAAAACTGAAAATAATAATAATAATAATTTATTTCTTATATACCGCTATACCGTGAAGTTCGAAGCAGTTTACAATAAAGATACATTTGACAGTACATGGGATAGAAACGGTTTACAATAAAGATACATTTAGTCAGTACATGGGATGCAAGTGGTTTACATTAAAGATTCATTTTGTCAGTACATGGGATACAAGTGGGTTACAGTAAAGATATATTTTGTCAGTACATGGGATACAAGTGGATTACAGTAAAGATATATTTTGTCAGTACATGGGATACAAGTGGATTACAGTAACGATATATTTTGTCAGTACATGGGATGCAAGTGGGTTACAATACAAGTGGTTTACTATCAAGGTGCATTTTGTCAGTGTAAGGGAAACAGATGGGTTACCATAAAGATACATTTAGTCAGTACATGGGTTACAATAAAGATACGTTTTGTCAGTACATGGGGTGCAGGTGGGTTACAATAAAGATACATTATGTCAGTGCATGAGATTCAAGGTGGAAAGTATAATTAGTTTCGGGCCTTGGAATTAGGGGGCGAGGTGGAAGGGTCATGGCGAGGAAGAGTTGGGTATGGGAATTTAGAATTTGTTAAACAGTCGAGTTTTCAGGGATTTTCTAAAGTCTGCGTATGTAGTGGCCTCGAGTATGGGCTTTCCAAGCCATGTGTTTAGCCTAGCTGCCTGGAATGATAACATTCTATCTAGAAACTTTTTGTATTGGTAAGATTTTAAGGAGGGGTAATTAAATAGGTTTGTTCTGCGAGTACTCTTGTTGGACTCGTTGGGGGAGAACTGGGAGATTAGGTAAGCTGGAAGAATCCCAAAGACAGCTTTGTAGCAAAAACAAGCAAACTTGAAGAGGACTCTGGATTCTGCGGGTAACCAGTGGAGTTTCTGATAATAAGGGGAAATGTGTTCCCATTTTTTTAAACCGTGGATTAGTCGGATCGTGATGTTCTGAATTAATCTCAGCTTGTTGAGGTTCTTTTTATAAGCTCCTAGGTATACATCAACACTTGTTCAAATGGATTAATTACCAATACTTTCATCAATTTTGACATTAAAAAAAAAAAGAAGTAGATGGTTTTCGGGAAAAAAAAAAAAGTTTGGACGTATTTTTTGAGAATGGACTTTAGACGCCCTAGGCCCAAAATGGACTTAGATGTTTGTTTTGATTATACCTCTCAAAGCATATAATTTGCAGAGACTGAAGGATCTAAAGCCCCAGATTTCAAATGAGTATATCAATGCACAGTTCCAAGGTGTGGGGATCACAGCCTCAGATAGACCATGATTGACCTTGTGCAACAAGAGCAGCAAAGCATGCTTAGGTGACTAGCAGTCCAGTGAACAGTAGGTGACATGCATTTTAATAAGAACTTTTCCAAGGAAGGCCAGTTATGACCCCCCCAAGCTCTCCAGTGGCATGTACATCTAAAAAGACAGAATCAATATCTCATATCTCTATAACACCTGAGCACCCAGAAGTCATACTTACCAATGAGAGGGATCTCTGCAAACTAATGATCTTATTGACAAAACAATCTCCTAAGATTATGCGCTAATAGGGTCTACGCTGAGCGATTTAGGCTTGTTCCCTCAGCTAGATTTTGGACCACAACAAATAGTTTTCTAGCTGCATTAGGAGTTTTAGAGATAATTGTAGTATAATAGGCATTTTTTTTGCCACTCTTAGCTGCTGGTTATAATTCCGATGCAAGTTCTTTTTGACCCATAAATGATAGACGACCCCTTGTGCCAAGATGCACCCTGTTCTCTTCGATTTTGTTCTAAGTAAAGTCAGCTATCCCAAGCTGGCATTTACTCCTAAAAAGGGCAAGACACACAATAATCAAGAAATGTTTGAAATAAAGGAGCCATAGTGGCAGGATCTACTTACATATGGAAATCCCTTACAAATCGCTCTGTATCAGAAAGAGACCTAGGCTTTTCTGTAGCCAAAACTGCTTGAATTACCACAGCAAAATAACTGGCCTACAAAAAAAAAAATGCATTTCAAAATCTCTTAACTGACAAACAAGGCCAGATTGATAGAACAAAATCCAGCATATGACCTCCTTTGTGTGTTGAGCCCATGAACCATTAGACTAATCCTAAATCAGCTAACAGGAAATTAAAAGAAACAGTTCTTGATAATAGAAGCATGTCCATATGAACATCAAAATCACTGAAAATGATAAACTGAAGAAAAAAAACACCGTCACCTCAGCCAGTGTCTAGTGTATCCTATCCCAGACCTCCATCCCAAGCCAGGGAGAAAGTAAAACAAAGCTAGATGGCGAGGAGTCAGAAAACTAAGGTCTCATCAAGTAACACCTTTTTTTAAAGGCAAATTGGTAGGAGGTTTGCTTACTGTGTAAATATGAGGGGCAGTAAACACAGCCAACTTCCAACCCCAAGGCTAGAATATGCCTGCCAGCACACTGAATAACCTGTCAGAGCTAACTAGATAGATTTCTTCACCATCTTTTTAGCTATATATCGGACGGACACACACATAACCTCCAAGTTAGAATCGGTTATAAAGTCACAAAGAAATGAGATTTTGGTCCAGAATGAACAATAATTTAAGACCAACGAAGAAACCAATAAACACTGGTTGTCAACGCCAAAAAAGGCAGTCCAACTCCTCACAGCAAAGGACCGTGGTACCACAAAAGTCAATGATAAGGAAAGCAAAAGGTGGAACTAAGTCCTGGACTTGCAGGAGTTAAGATATCAACGTTTATTGGTGTTTATTAAAAAGATACAATACAATGTCATAAAATCATATTATAAAAATCTGACCAATGTCAGCAATTACAAAACATAAAAATAGTGCTATATGTAAAATCAACAAACCTTACACGGTCCGTGTTTCAGCAATGACTTGCCTTCCTCAGGAGTCCTTAGCACAGTAGGCTGGAGTAAAGCAGCCAATTGCATCATGGGATGTACTGTTGTACAAATCTTCTGACTGCATGATGTCGGCCAAATAATTTAAGACCACCACCGGCAATGAGGTGCATGATATTACAAAGCAAGATTACTAAGCGTCCAAGATGCTTTCCTAGAGTTGGAGATAAACAATGATAGCCTATTGTCCTGGTACCGAATAGCTTAATGCACCTGTCTCAAATAAGCTGAAATAACCCTAAAGTAAAGTTAATTAAAAAAAGCCACCAACTTGGCCAAAAACCATCTAAAGTATCGGACACCATAGAGCTTGCCATGGAATATAACCTGCTTCTTGGACTTGCTCCTTCAGCAGACTCCACTGACATTTTCAAATTTATAGATATTTCTGGGATGTGGCTTTATGGGGGGGGGGGGGGGCAATCATGTCACCACACTATCGGCAATTGGGAAGACCAGTTGGAAAGTCAGAGACAATTGCACACAGTGTATCTGCATTTTTTTCTCAGTTCCAGCTTTGGAGAAAACTTGCTTTGTGCAGTTCCATAGTAAAACTATATCAAGGTGAGCTGAAGAGAGCTTATACAGTAGTTGTTTTTGTTAAAATTCAGGTTCTATATGATGCAGGGAAATATCCAGCAAGGTTTGGGGAAAAGGATGGTACAATAGAACTATCATATCAAAGATCAAAATAAGATGCACAGAAAATGATGACTTATAAAGACCATATGACCCAGTTCATATCAACTATTAATCTCTATTATCCCTTCCTCTCACTTAAAGATCTCTGAGCTTGTCCTCGTGTCCGCTGTTTTCGCTGGGAGGCCGTTCTAATCAGTCACCCTTCTTTTTTTTTTTTCTAAAAATGTGTTTTCCTAAATTACTCTTGAATCTACCCCCTTTCACCTTGATTCCATGCTCCCTCATTCCATAGCTTCATTTCAATTGAAAGAGACTCTTCTGTGTATTCCATGTAGGTACCGTATATTTGGGCCAAAAAGTGGCCCAAAAATGGGGGTCTAGGTTTATATTTAAGTCAGTGGTCACCCACCACCCTCCCAGACCTGATGCAAGCCTCCCCCTGACCTGCTGTAAGCCCTGGTGATCCAGCGGTGAGCTGAGACAGGAGGGATACCGCCTGTCCTGGCTGATTCTGAAACATCATAAGTCCCTCCCGCCTCCCAGACCTTTAGAAAACCTACCTTGAAAGCCCTGGTGGTTCTAGCAGTGAGACAGGGCAGGTGCAATCTTCCTATGCGCCTGCCCTGTGCAGAGCCACTATCAGAAATGGCTGCACTGAGTTCCCGTGGTCTCGCCGAGAATTTGCGGCAGCCATTTTAGATAGTGGCTCAGCATAGGGAAGGAGCGTAGAAAGATTGATCCTGCCCTGGTTCATATGCTTTATGACATAGCACTGACCATTTTAGTAGCCATAGTCCTCCTGATCAATAATCCTGTTTGTCTTTTTGAAGGTGTGATCTCCAAAATTATACAGAGTCCTCTAAATGAGGTCTCACCAGAGACTTACACAGAAGCACAATCACCTTCTTTTTCTTGTTGGTCATGCTTCTCCCTATACACTCAAGGATGCTTCTGGTATTTGCTGTCACTTTTTCTACCTGTTTGGCCACCTGAAGATCCTAATATTCAATCACCCCCCAAGTCCTGCTTTTTCACACACAGAAGTATTTTACTTCCTATTCTGTTACCTTGGGTTTTGCAGCCTAGATGCATAAACGTTAGCATTAGATTTTTTTCTAAACCATTCTTTTAAGCTTTTTTGCTAGATCCTTCCTCTTATTATCCATACCCCATATAATAAATGTAAACAGCTTTGATCGTACCATAGAAAGTTGGTATATCAGATTCCATTACCCTTTATTGTTAAATATATTGTAATGTTAGTTCCCTGTGTGGCTTAATGTCTTATTTCATACACCCATCTCCCTTATCCCTCAGGAGGTACCTATGTTTCACTGAATAGGCCCTGTGCTGTAGATTTGGAACCATGTTGGGATCTTACTGGATTTCTGAGGTGCAGCCTTCTGAATTGGGCATAGTATTCCAGATGAGCTCTTACCAGTGATTGTACAGAGATACTTCTATGGTAGAGCCCTTGTCTGAGATGGTAGGAAATTTAACATTACAGTATTTTGGTTGAAATCACAAAATAAGATGATCTAGATTTGCATACATAAGAAAGTTTTGGTGGATCAGTGGAACAAACTCCCACTGCAGGTTGTTGAAGCCAGCAGCGTGAAAGATTTTAAGAGTAAATGGGATGCTCACGTGGGATCTTTAAGGGAGTAAATTCGGGAGCGAATACTTTGGAATGGGCAGACTTGGTGGGCTATAGCCCTTTTCTGCCTCTATGTTTCTATGTCTAAACAGAACATTATATGAGTTGATTTGTGTCAGTTTTACTATTGTAAATATTTACCTGTCCATATGTCATTAATTTTATTTATTTTTATTGATGGTAATCAAAACTTCCAAAGAGGTCAGAAAAACACAGAATAAGGCAACAACTTCAGTATATGTCATTACAGTAGCTTTATTTAATGTGTGACCTTGTGAAGAAAGCATGACATTTGGAATCTAAATGCTCAAGATTTAGTCTGAGCTCTGCTGTGGACCCTTTGACCCATTTAAATCACATTATGTAATAATAGTTCTTTCTTGACCTAATAGAGCTTCCCAAACCTGCCTTAGGATTCCACAGTCATTTGGGTTTTTCATTTATTCACAATTGTGCATGTGCATTTAAGAAATGTGTGCTAATTTACGAAGATGTATTCCATGCATAGCCATGGATATCATACTCGACTTGCTGTGGCATGCCAAGAACAAGTTTAAGATATTGATATAGAAGGCTGGGTGAAAATCAAAAGATTGAAGCAGGTGTCTCTAGTATGGCCTCTGGACTGTGATTGTCTTCAAGGGTCCAGGATGATATAAGAACATAAGAACTGCCATCTCCGGATCAGACCTTCGGTCCATCGAGTCCGGTGATCCGCACACGCGGAGGCCCAGCCAGGTGTACACTTGGCGTAATTTTAGTCACCCATATCCCTCTATGCCTCTCGTAAGGAGATGTGCATCTAGTTTGCTTTTAATTCCGCAATAAAATCCTCTGGGAGAGCATTTCAGGTGTCTACCACTCGTTGCGTGAAGCAGAACTTCCTGATATTTGTCCTGGGCTTGTCCCCCCCCCCTTAGCTTCAGTCCACGTCCTCTTGTCCGTGTCACATTGAACATTGTAAATAATTTTTTTTCCTGCTCTATTTTGTCGATTCCTTTGAAAGTCTCGATCATATCCCCTCACAGTCTCCTTTTCTCAAGGGAGAACAATCCCAGTCTCTTAAGTCGTTCCTCGTATTCCAAGTTCTCCATACCTTTTATTAGCTTTGTTGCTCGTCTCTGCACCCTCTCCAGCAGTTTTATATCCTCCTTTAGGTTGGGAGACCAATGTTTTGGGTTTTTTTTAAAATATCTTTATTAGCAATTGCAAAGGGAACATACAACTAGGAGTGGGGAAAACAGAGAAAAGCTGAACAGCCAGGGAAATCAACAAGCGAAAATCATGACAACAAATGATTCATAGTACAGAAACCCTTCAGTTGGATGCCCAACACAATTGACATTTTTAAGTACCATAAAACCCCCAGACAAACACACGCAAACACCCGGCCGCAAGTCACAACAAGCATGCACCAATCACCCCACAGTCATACTCCCCAACCAACCAAACACACCAGTGCAGCCGCTCAAGGGAGCAGAAAGAAAGGAGCGGCAACCACTCCCAGAGGAGTCAGAGGGCGGGCCTTAAATCTATGTTCTGATTCAGAGCCGGAGGCTGAGGACCCAATCCTCTATGGGAGACCAATGTTGGACACATTATTCCAAGTGTGGTCTGACCATTGCCCTATAAAGCGGCATTATAACTTTCTCCGATTTACTCGTGATTCCTTTCTTTATCATGCCTAACATTCTATTTGCTTTCTTTGCCGCTGCCGCGCATTGTGCCGACGGTTTCAGGGTCCTATCTATCAGTACACCCAGGTCCTTTTCTTGTTCGCTCTTACCTAGAGTTGCACCTGACGTTCTATACTCGCGTTCCTTGTTCTTTCTACCTAAATGCATTACTTTGCACTTTTGATTTGATGTAGTAGGATTTAGATAGGTGTGTTGGACTGTTATATTGTAGGTCTTGGTTTGCTGAAATTGTTTTGGATGCTTTATAAAACCTCACTTATCTAAGTATTGGACTGTTAACAATTCTATTGATTTAATAGCAGTCTGAATTAACACCCGTACCATGCTGTGGCCCACATGCTCATAAAAGACACAACTGGCAAGCTTCCTCATCCCTTTTTACTGTTACTTAGGAATATTGTTCACAAGCACTTTCCTCTGAGCCTCCTCACAGGCCCCACAGATGGTCAATCCAATCTATATACATTACCTTTTCTTTTCCTTTTATGAACTCCTGACAACCAATGAGAAATGCTTGGGGTAGAAGCCCTGGGATGGTATTTTGACATTGTAATTGGAGAAAGGTGAACATCGGCCTGGGAAAACCTGCTGCCTTGATTAAAGATTGAGCGCACGGTTCATTTGGGGGTTTTTTTTGCAAAAAAATTGGGCTGTGCAAGTTGCCTCTAGTTTTAACTCTCTCTGACCCCTGTTCCACATCTCAAGGTAACTTTAAAACAGGAAGTGTTGGTGGGAGGGAATATGATGATGTATGCAGCCAATCCCCGCCTTGTGATGCCCACAGCTGAGGATGCTCAGCCAATGAGGCTGCCATGGAGGCAAGGTTTGGTGTCAAATAGCAAGCTAGATTGAATGTCTTTGCCTGTTAAAGTGGAAGGAGGCTGCAGGCTTTCATTGGAGACTCGGGAGTTTTTGTCGAGGCAGGGGTCAGCTGAAAGACAAAGAAAAATGGCGAAGAGTTTGCAGACAGGGCAGCTGTTGATCGACTTTGCCGAGCTGTGGCCTTTTCCGAAGCACTTCCATGCAGCTGCTGCTGTCTTTGTTCCCTCCCTCCTCTTTTGGATGGGGAGGTAGGGAGGATAAGGGCTACTTTAAATTGTTTGCTCAAGGAGACAAGTAGCTGCATGTTAAAGGAGCATAAGAAGTAGGCTCAGGTAAGTTTGCCTTTTTCATAGCTGTTGCTAGTGTTTGCTTTCAGTGAGATTTCGTCAAGTTGTACAGTCTCAGAAAATGGCTACTTTGCATTCTTTGCATGCCTTCCAGTGCACCTCCTGGACTTCGCTGGGCTTACATGTTCTTCAGCTGCTTTTTTCACTTTGTGTGTATACATCTCCCTGCCATCTCTAAATATTTGTATGTATTGAGATGAGCAGACACGGTTAATTTGCAGAGAAGCTAGCATTGAATGTTTAAAACAACAACAAAACTAACTCCTTTGTAGTTCCCCTCCCCTCCCCCCCACCCCTTTAAGTACAAGGAAGCGACCACAGACATTTTGGACTTCATAAGAGACACACAAAAACCTCTCTGTCATCACTGTTTTGTTCTACTTTGTTATGAAAATACTAATTAGGTGGTCACTTATCACATATTGAGGTCTGTGACCTAGTTCAATTCTTGTGCGAGGGTTTTCCTTATGCAGGTAAATTATGTGATGTGATGAGATGATATTGATCAACTTTTCTATTTCCTCCCCTAGACAGAGTTGCCTGTGCAACTGTTCAATGTTTCAAGTTTAGAAGAGATGAATCCAGCAGTTAGCCGTACATTATAGAGCCCACCGGGACAGATAGGGAAAATGCTTGAAGTACCTGGATATAAACCGCTTTGAGTGTGGTGATAGAACTACAAAAAGGCGGTATACAAGTCCCTATCCCTTAATCTATGTTTCAAATGTTGATCTTTTTGTAGAAAGCCTTATGTTGTTTCATTATTTTATACGTTAAAAAAGATTAGGATTAAAGGCCTTTTATATTCTATGACGAAACATCATAAAAATGCCAGACAAGAATAAATATCTCTTTGTTTACTGTTTTTTGATATTGTCAGAAAAGGAATGAAGGTCATTGGTCTATTCTGCAGCAAAGCAGTCCAGGTGCTAAGTAAGCCCAGCAGACGAGCTAGCATGGAAGCTGAGGGGATCGAGAGACAGTGCACAAAGTTTGTTTACTGATGCGGATGGGGTGGTGGGTTCCTTGTTCAGGTTTCTTTTTATTTTGATCTGGGCATTTTAAGCAGTGCAGCAAAGGTTGCTGAAACCGGGCCTTCACGATTTGAGTGTGACCTTGAAATAACTGCTGTTTACAGTTTGGAGATGGAAGGGCAAAGTTTGTTTATAGATTTTGAGGTGAAAAGAGATGATGCTTTTAAGGAGACGAATAAAATTGCCATTTGGGCTGCCTGAATGCATTTTTTTAAATTGAAAGCACCCTTCTTCCCCCGCATCACTCCTCCATTCTTTGGGAAAAAAAATTGCAATTGTAATATAAACCAATTTGGTTGTATTTCTCTTTCCAGGCTCAGTTCTTCAACTAATTCTCAAACTGGATCTTCTCAGGGTTAAGGATATACTTACTATTACAGTACTTCTAATCATTTCTATAGCAATACAGATGTATGCAGTGTTGCACACATTATATGCAAGTACTTTGTCCCTAGTGGAAAATTAAGGGTCAGAAGGAGCTGCAGTAGGAACTGAGTCCAGTTCCCTAGGAACTCAGCTCGCTGCACTAATCATTAGGCTATTCCTCCACTCCCATGTATTCTGCGAGAAGAAAAATATGAAATATTGAAAAATACTTAGTGCTTCTTTTAGGAAAATAGAAACACGATGGCAGATAAAGGCCAAATGGCCCATCTAGACTGCCCATCCACAGTAGCCATTATCTCTTCCTCTCTCTAAGACAGTGGTTCTTAACCTGGGTTCGACTGAACCCCAGGGGTTCGGTGAATCAGTCTTGCGGGTTCGGCAGAGGTCAAAACACACCTCCTACTCATATAGCGCTTCGGTCACGTTCAATCATCTATCAGTTATTCAGTGATTTTGATCAAGACTGATCATGTACTCAGTTTCTTGATCTATCAATATGTAACTAAACGCCTTATATACATCAATCAATTCCTGATCAAAATTTGTGATTTAACTGATAGATGATTGAACGTGACCGAAGCGCTTATGATTCGTGATGATACGCCCCGCTTGTCCATAATTGGCTGCAGGTGATCACGCAACATCGCTTGGCCTATCTGTGCTGCAGGGTTTTGATGCGCACAGTAGTCGAATTGTAACTGTTGTGATGGTACGTCGTGTGATACCTATCTTAATATTTTAATCCCTTACTAACTATGTCAAGCAAAATACGAAAGTGGTCAGACGAATATGTACAATATGGATTCACATGTATAACAGAACGTGATGGGAGTCAGCATCCTAATTGCATGATTTGCAATGCCAAGTTGAGTAATTCTAGTCTAGCTCTGGCAAAACTAAGGGAATAAAGAAGGGTTCGGTAAACACGCATATGAAACTGGTGGGGTTCAGTACCTCCAACAAGGTTAAGAACCACTGCTCTAAGAGATCCTATGTGCCTATCCCAGGCTTTACCAGACATCGTTTCTGTCTCCATCACTTCTACCAGGAAACTGTTCTACGCATCTACCACTATTTCTATAAAAAGGTATTTCCTTAGATTACTCCTGAGCCTATCACCAGTTAACTTCTTCCTATGACTTCTCATTTCACAGCTTCCTTTCAAATGAAAGAGACTCATGTGCCAAAACGTCTCTATCATATCTCCCCTCTTTCCTCCAAAGTATACAAATTGAGATCTTTAAGTCTGTCCCCATACGCCTTATCATGAAGCCAACACACCATTTTAGTAGCCTTCCTCTGGACCAACTCCATCCTTTATATATCTTTTTGAAGGTGCAGCCTCCAGAATTCTACACAATATTCTAAATGAGGTCTCACCAACGTCTTATACAGGGGAATCAATACCTCCTTTTTCCTACTGACCACTCCCTATGCAACCTAGCATCCTAGCTTTCGCCATCACCTTTTCAACCTGTTTGGCCACCTTAAGATCATCACATACAGTCACACCAAAGTCATGCAACTGAGGACAGCATACTTGCTTATATGTACTGATTTGATGTCTATTCAAATGGTTTATTACGTATCGTGTTGACAATTTAAGTGCTCTTTTTTTCAAAAGAGAAAACCATCCAAAAATGGCATAAACTGGCATTTTCATGTTTTATGTGATAAATGTCCAAATTTCCGTTTTCAAAACACATTTTTAGATGGTTTTCTGTGCTGTTTGTTTGAAGGGCAGTTAAATCTATGGAGGGGTATTAGCAAGAACTTATGATTTGGATGGATTGCTGAAATAACTGAGCACTGCAAAAACATGCAGAGCAAAACTTGGACATTTGAGGCTAGACCTGTTTCAATAACGAATAAGTGCCCAAAAATGTGGCCAAACTGAGCAGATGCCCACTGGAGGCATGAAGCCACGGCCCCCCTTACTCCCTTAGTGGTTACTGACCCCTTCCCATCCCCCAAAGACGTGAATGAAACAGTACATATCATCCTGTATGACAGTTTCAGATGTTATAGCCGGACAGCAGATCTCTAGGGTAGCCTGGTGGTGGTCAGTGCAGTGGATTGCAGAGAAGGGGATCCAGGCCCATATACTACTTAGTACTCTTGTGGTGAAAAGTGTGTGTGCCCCAAAACCCACAAAATACCTGCTGAACTCCCATAGAGGCATAAGAGCTTTGGGGTGGTAGACAGTTGGGTACAGTAGGTTTTAGGTGAGTTTTGGAGGACTTAATAAATAAGATTCATTCAACTTTCTCTACTGTTCTCCCAGGGTAGCTCAGAACGGTAAGCATTTTTCCCTGTTTGTTCTAGCAGGCTCACAATCTATCTAATATACCTGGGGCAATGGGGGGATTAAGTGACTTGCCCAGGGTCACAAAGAACAGTGTGGGTTTAAACCCACAACCTCAGGGTACTGAGGCTGTAGCTTTAACCACTGCGTCACACTATCCCCTTACAACGTAAGGGGATTTATGGTGAGATGTGTGTGTGGGACCTTTTATGTGAAGTTCATAAAAATAGCCTTACTGGGTCAGACCGATGGTCCATCAAGCCCAGTAGCCCGTTCTCATGGTGGCCAGTCCAGGTCACTAGTACCTGGCCAAAACCCAAGGAGTAGAAACATTCCATGCTACCGATCCAGGGCAAGCAGTAGCTTCCCCCATGTCTTTCTCAATAACAGACTATGGACTTTTTTTCCAGGAACTTGTCCAAACCTTTCTTAAAACCAGCTACGCTATCTGCTCTTACCACAACCTCTGACAATGCGTTCCAGAGCTTAACTATTCTCTGAGTAAAAAAAAAAAAAAAAGTCCTCCTATTGGTTTTAAAAGTATTTCCCTGTTTGAATATTTTTACTGCTATAATTGTCTGTTGCCTGTGTTCAACTTAGGCTTGCTGTGCACCTTCTTGGATGGTGTGTTGTTTTTTTTTCCAAAATAAGGTATATAAAACTTAATTAATCGGGCCTGGCGCTCAAAATCTTAAACTTTTTACAGCAAAATAATTTCTCATTTATAATGATCTTCAAATAAATGTTAGGCTTTGTTAGTCTAACTTGTGAAGTCTTGAGAGAACAATTAAATAAGAAAAATGAGATTCTGGTTTGGGGTCTGAAAACTTTTGTGCCTTGGTATTTTGTCTATAAAGAGATGCACAGACAATCAAAGGCCTCCTGTAACCTCTTCAGTATTTCCACTTGCCTTGCTCTATCATTAAATTTGTCATTGGGGGGTTTGGAGAGGAGATGAGTAACGTTGGAAAGATAATCTGAACCTAAAAAATAAAATAGTAAATAAAAAGCAAAGCAGCAGGTCATGGAACTTGGCAAATAAATCAGAAAAGGAGAGGCTGCATCTGATAGTGAGACAAGACCAAGGTCTTCAAGAGTGAAACTGGCTGAAAAACAAACAAAACCAAGCGCTCAAAACCATATATCCACCTTCCAACATTTTGACCATATAAAAGAACCTTGGTGTAGGGCAGTTTGAAGGCTTAAAAAGTTAAGATGAAAATGTGACTCTCTTAAAATATTTTTTTGAAATAACAGTACGGTGTCTTATATACTGTGCGGTTTGCAATAAGAATTAGTACATTATTAGGGAAAAGAGGTTTGTCTTTAGCTTCTTTGCAAGTATGAATGTGTATTTCAGTAGTTACACCATGGAGAAAAATGGTTACCACAAATGATCCAAGTCACAAAATGAGAGCCTATGCGAAAGGCTGGGTCCCAGAGCGATTGGTACAGGTGAACTGTCCTGCACAGTAGATGTGAAACAGATTAGACCAAACCAGTGGTCTCAAACATGCGGCCCGGGGGCCACATGCGGCCCGCCAGGTACTATTTTGAGGCCCTCGGTATGTTTATCATAATCACAAAAGTAAAATAAAACAGTTTAGCTATAAATGACAATATTATTATGAAGACTTAGCCAAAAAGAAAGATTTATAAACTATAAAGAGTTTAATTAACCTCATGCAAAATTGTCATTTTTTTAATAAGACATTAACTATTTTTTCTGAGGCCCTCCAAATACCTACAAAACCAAATGTGGCCCAGCAAAGAGTTTGAGTTTGAGACCACTAGATTAGACTTTCTGTTTTACACAAAATAATGTTGAATGCCAGATTGTGTGTGTAATGATCTGTAGGAAGGTTACGTCCTACCTTCATTTTGGTGCTTGTTTTAAGGTCAAGGCACCTCCAGTGCTAAAATGACTGAGAATGTTATTTTTGTGTGCTGTAGAATTGTAAGATTACTGTAGGACAGCAAAATCAGAATTTCTTTGCAAGCTATTGTGGCAGAGGTGGCCACTTTTGAGGGTGAGGGTAGAATAACTAGGTGGCAAACAATCCATTTTGAATTTTGGGTTTCATTTTGCTCCTGATCTATTTTGGTTTTTATTTAAAAGTGGAGAACATAAGAATTGCCACTGCTGGGTCAGACCAGTGGTCCATCGTGCCCAGCAGTCCGCTCTCGTGGTGGCCCCCAGGTCAAAGCCCAGAGCCCCAACTGAGACTAGCCCTACCTGCGTACGTTCCAGTTCAGCAGGAACTTGTCCACCCTGGCGGGTGTTTCCTCTACACTTAAACTCCATAAATGCCTTTTTAGGATTATTATTGATTGTGTACAAAGGGAAATTAATAATTTACAATAGATAAGTGTGAAACAGAGGTATTAGAAATAGTATCTAATGATTAACTAGACACTGCTTTATTTATCTTTCATAGAACTATAAGCTAACGTTTGTGATTCGTTACAACAAATCCATGTGAACATTCTGAGTTCCCCTGGGAGAATGGTATAGAAAATTGAATAAATCAATCAGTCCAAAATATCCATTTTTTTAAACATTTGTTTATATGTGTTTTCAAATAGAAATCAGTTTTGGTCTCATACGTACTGGGGCTGGCAGTCAATTGACACATTAGTAATTGCTTCTCAATTGTTATCTATCATCCTTCATGAAGGACATCAGAGTTGGTCAGATCAACAATTTTTAATCCTTTAATATGTTTTTTTGTTTTTTTTGCATCCTTCTGAAACCTGACCATGTTATGCACTGTGTAATTTGTTTGTCCTGACAGTCTAGATATAGGGCTCCTTTTACTAAGGTGCGCTAGCTCTATGGAGGCATTAGCGTTTTGCGCGTGTGGCATTGTAGTAAAAGGAGCCCATAGTGTTTACAGACTGGTACTGGCAGTGTCTTGCTTTAGTATACAATCTCATAAATTTCCAGCTTCCTCCACTTCTTAGAGTGACCTTGAATAACCTTTCTCTCTCTGTAATGGTGCAGTGTCCTGTTGCCTGTATGTAATTATCTGTTTACACTAAAAGAATGGTGCCATTTGTAAGTCTTATTGGGCTCTATTTAACCCTGGAAGGCCTGAAAATTTAACCCTTGAAGGCCTTTGTACACTACACCACTGAGTCCCTGTGGGGTCATTTTGATCCCACATGCTATATCCATGCTTTATTAGCGGTTTTATTAGTACGACTTTTAAATATATGTGGCATAAATGCACATGAGTCGAATCTCATGTGAAAGGAAGCTGTGGAATGAGAGGGCATAGGATGAAGTTAAGAGGTGATAGGCTCGGCCGTAATCTAAGGAAATACTGTTTTACAGAAAGGGTAGATGGGTGGTTTAGTCTCCCAGTAGAGATGGTAGAGACAAAGACTGTCTCTGAATTAAAAGAAAGCGTGGGATAGGCACGTGGGATCTCTTAGAGAGAGAAAGAGATAATGGTTACTGCAGTTGGCAGACTGGAGGGCCATTTGGCCTTTATCTGCCATTATGTTTCTAAGTTTGTTGAAGTATCGTAGTCATTCAAAGTCCCAAGAAACTGCGAATCTCCAAGCGTCTTTGTAAATACATTGTCCTTTATTTGTGCATTTCAAGATCTCTGTGGTAACAGCTTCTGAAAAATAATTTGAATGCCGTCAACGGACTATCTACATTTCTCAGTGCATATCTTGTTGGCCCCGTTATGATATGCATAATAATCTTCCTACCAGATGCTGGCTTCATTGGTTGCTGTTGCCATAGAGTTCCATGTTTGCCTCTCCATGCCACAGACAGTCTGTCTGATGAAGGAATGGTTAGATTCGTCATTCATGAAGTTGAGTGAGGACCTGAACTTCCTCGACCTCTTGATCCCCTAATCCTTCCTCGGCCCCAACCACAACAGATACCAACACCATGACCTATCTGAGAAGGATGTTTTGACTTTCCAGAGATGTAAGTCTGATTGGCTTATTCGCTAGATGACAATTCAGACTGTGAACTGGAAGAGTCACCAGCATGGCAAGAAAGTCGCTAAATTTGTTACCTGAACAGTTGTCTTCTTCCAATGCTGAACTACTTGAATCATCACCTTTGACAACATCTTCCAAAAGTATCCTTCTCACTTCCTCAGTAGAATACAGTGGCCATACGATATCCCAAACTATTGCGTAGCAGCGCGTGAAACTAACAGAAGAGGGTGTCAAAACTTGAAACTGCCCATTATTGGTATTCCCTGTTACAAATAATGGTGTGTTATTGCACACAGTGTGAATTCGTATTGGGTATTTTTAAATGTTTGACATCTTGGCTATTCTGTTATAATAGAAATGTAATTATGTTAACAATGTTACTTTTGTAAGTGGTTAATAGTTTTTGTATAGGAGACAAATTGACCCCCAAAGGGCCTCATTGACAAACTTGCTGCTCAGCGCCACCTGGTGATAATAGAGAAAAAACTTTTTGCAGTACAGTAAAACCTTTGTTTGTAAGCCCATCCCCGGAAGCAGCAGCGGCTGCTGAGACAGGAGCAGCGGCACCGGGGAGCCACCCAGGATGCGGCTCTTCTCCTCTTCCTCATCTGGTGGCTCGGGGTCCTTTTCCTTTTTATTTTATACAGTACAATAGAATATTTTGTATTAAAATTTTTAGGTTGTGGAACGAATCGTCTTGAGTTTCCATTATTTCTTATGGGAAAATTTGCTTTGATATACGAATGCTTTGGATTACAAACACGCTTCCAGAACGAATTATCAAAGTTTCAAAGTTCAAAATTTATTAGAAATTTGATGAATTGCTTATTCATAATTTACTAAGCGAATTACAATAAAATCCAAAGTAAACATACAACATTCAATTTAAAAATTTAGCTTAAAAAAAAGGGGTTGGACGAACAGACAAGCAGACAAGACTGAATACGAAGGAGTAAAGGGGTAAAGTTACAAAATTAATAATTTTGAAAAAAGAAAAGAACTATAGAGGGAAAAAACATAAGGAGGGGTATCCATTTTTTCTTTCTTTTGTTTTTTAATTTTTGGTAGGGAGTCTACTGCACTGTATATATTCCATTCAGAGGTTAAAAGCATCTTTAAACAAAAAAGTTTTTAAATTATTTTTAAAACAACTAATGTCTTTTTCATCTCTTATGTATTGGGGTAGGGAGTTCCAGACCTGGGGGCCACTATTGAAAACATATCATGACATCTAGTGCCAATTACTTTTAAGGAAGGGACTGCGAGTAGTCCTTGGGCCGTAGAACGAAGAGAGCGGGATGTGTTATAAGGAATAAGCATCCTATTTATAAATTACGGTTCGCTCGTAGATAAAGTTTTAAATACTAGGAGTAGAATTTTAAAGGTAATGCGGTGGTTAATGGGAAGCCAGTGTGAATCGACCAAGATTTTACTGTATTTAACTTGTAACAATATATGAAAAGTCATAAAAATATTAAAAGATAACTTTGAGCCATTATTGCACAGCAGACTCTTTTTAATTTTTTTTTAAACTTTATTAAATTTTCAAGGCTAATACAAAGTGCATAAAATTATACATACATGAATAAACAGAATCAGCACTTACAATCTATCAGTAACAATATAAAATGAATTACCTTCTCCCCCCCTTCCAGTACATTCAATCAAGGGATAAAACAAAGGAGATAACCCCCTACCCTCCCACCCTTCCCTGGATGTGTGCATAAATCTAAAGGAAATTAAAGATAAAAGACAACTATACCGAAATAACAAAAGTCATTAATGGACCCCAAAATAATTTGAATAAATTATTATGCCCCAACATGTCAGCGTTCATTATCTCATACTTATAACACAAAGATAAATTTGCCCACCAAAAGGTAAAACTAAGCCGATCCCAATTTTTTCCATTTTTGACCCTATTGGGCCTGCCAGGATTAACAATAAAGGTACCCTAAAGAATCAGACTTTTTTCACTAAGTTTTTCAGTTCTTTAAGAATGTCTATTCTAGAGAATGACATGGTGACTGTTACCTGCGGCTAACCGCGGGTAACTCGGCAAAACGGGGAAGAAAAAAAACTAATTGCTGCGGGTATGAGGACAAAGCCATTCACCACCCCGTGGAGCGGTGAATGTCCTTGTCCCTGCAGTTAAGTATTTTGTGCGCGTTGCCTCACCCCTCTCAATTGCGCAGTCCAGCAGTCCCTTACCTCCTTTTGTCCAGGCATCTCCCTCCCTCCCTTCCCCTCACCTTTGCTGGTGATTTTTCATTTTTCTGTATCCAAGTGGCACGAGTCTTTAAACAACTCGCACGCGGCTGTCTGAAAATGCTCTGATGCAACCGGAAACAGGAAGTTGCATCGGAGGAGAAGTTTCAGTGCAGCAGCATGTGACTTGTTTAAAGGCTCGAGCTGCTCAGAGACAGAAAAATGAAAATCGTCAGCAAAGGTGAAGGGAAGAGAGGGAGATGCCAACTGAGATCAGGAGGGCGCTGAAGGGACATGGCAAGAGAGGGGGAAGGGAGAGAGGAACAGATGCTGAAGGGGAATGGGGAGGAGAGAGTATGAAGCAGATGCTACATGGAAATGGGTAGGAGAGAGGGGAGAAGACACTGAAGAAAAGTGGGGAGGGGAGCACAAACTGGATGGAAAGAGAGGATAAAGAAAAAAGGGTACATGCTTGATTGGAGAGACGGATACCAGATCTGAGGGAAGGAAAGGAGGAGAGAGATGCTAAAAACCACCTGGGGGAGGGAAGGAAAGATGGAAGGGAAGAAGACAGATGCCAGACTATGGGGGGAGCAGAGGGAAGAAGATGGGTGCCAGACCAAGGGGGAGGGGTAGAGGGAGAGATGGAAGGGAGAGGCACAGTTTCTGGTAGAAGCATAGAAATAGAGTAGATTCCATATGGAAGAGGCAGAGAGAAGGCAGACAGTGGATGGAAGGAATAGAATGATGAGAAGATGAGGAAAGCAGAAACCAGACAACAAAGGTAGTAGAAAAAATTCTATTTCTTTTTTTTTTTTTTGCTTTAGAATAAAGTAGTATATTAGTTGTGTTGATAAACATTTATAAAGAAAGCCCTTCCAGCTGAAGATCTCTTCCTCTAGTTCGGCAGCCAGAACTTTGATTTATAAAATGACAATTGTACAGAATATTGTTTCTTTGTATACTTTTTAAAAATAAGCTTAATACAAAACTATTCGAGGCTTGTGCGGATAGAATCAGATGGTTTGTGGAGACAGGGACTGAATTCGCCGGGACAGGGACTGAGCTCGTGATGGGGACAGGGAGGAGAAGGGGACAAATTTTTCCCCCATTTCATTATATAGTCTACTCTACCTTGGTTCTCCCTAGACTACTATTGTAATTTGAATTCTGTCAGCTCCACCGGAAGATTGCAGCTGAACTGCCCACTACCTCCCAGGATGATTAAGCTGCCCTTTAAAGGGCTGCCTGCCATGCATATTCTTAGGAGACCTGACTCAGGGGCTTCAAGGTAAAATAACATTATTCGCCGATGATGCCAAAATATGTAACATAGTAAGTAATAATAATAATAACTTTATTTTTGTATACCGCATTACCATGGAAGTTCTATGCGGTTAACAGATGAAGAGACTGTACATTGCAGCGAAGTTACACTTTTTTTTTTTTTGGCATAGCTACATTTACATTGTCGGCGATGTTACATTTGCGGTGAAATTATTTTCAGGTCGGTTACTATTGCAGAGAAGTTACAATTGTAAGTTGCATATATATAGCGGAGTTCATACAGTAGTGTTACATACAGCGGTGATGTATATTGCGGCGTTCGATAAAGCCGAGCAGAGGCGTTAAGTAAGGGGGGTAAAGAAGAAGGGGTGATTAGTTGGATAGGGTGATCCATTTTGTTAAGCCGTTAGGTGGCAGACAGAATTGGAAGAGTCGAGAGACTGAGGTAAGTCAAGGTCTGAGGGGGAGGCAAGGAAGGGGGGGGGGAGAAGTTAGAGGAATTTATCAAAAAGGTAGGTTTTGATTGTCTTCCTGAACATTTGGTAGGGGGGGGGAGTTGGAGATGAGTGCTGTGAGGCATTTGTTCCATTTGCCCGCTTGGAATGCGAGGGATCTGTCGAGAAATTTCTTGTAGAGGCAGCCTTTCAGGGAAGGAAAGGAGAACAGGTAGGTGTTTCGTGTACGAGAGGGGCCAGCGATTTCAAGGTGCTCGGATAGGTAGATTGGGGAAGAGCCTGCTAGGATTTTGAAGCAGAGGCAGGCGAATTTGAAGATGATCCTTGCCTCCACCGGCAGCCAGTGGAGTTTAGCGTAGTAGGGGCTAACTTGGTCATATTTTTTGAGGCCATAGATGAGGCGGACAGCAGTGTTTTGAACTATTCTTAAGCGTTTGATGGTGTTTTTATAGGATCCCAGGTATATGATGTTACAGTAGTCCAGTATACTTAAGATTAGTGACTGGACCAGAAGACGGAAGGAGAGGTGGTCGAAATAGCGTTTAATGGTGCGAAGTTTCCAGAGGGAGTAGAAACATTTTTTGACCTGGGCGTTGGTATGATCTTCGAAGGTCAAGCATCTGTCTAGGAGGACTCCAAGGATTTTTATGGTGGGGTTGATAGGATAGTCTAGGCCGTTCAATTTCAGGGAGGTGTTTGTAAGTTTATGGTTAGGACTTGCCAGGAAAATTTTGTTTTTTTCGGTGTTCAGTTTTAATTTGAATTGTGAGGTACATAGTTCTAGTTTGGTGAGGACGGAGGAGGTGAGTTGTTCCGTCTGTTGTGTGAGTGAAGTAAGGGGAATGATAATGGTGATGTCATCTGCGTATATGAATGATTTTAGGTTTAAGTCAGCGAGTGTCCGTGCCAGGGGGGCCAAGTAAATGTTAAAAAGGGAGGGGGATAGAGGGGAGTCTTGTGGGACTCCGCAGGGGTTGCGCCAGTGATGGGAGAAGGTTCCATTGCTGTGGACCTGGTAAGTACGGTTGGTTAGGAAGCTTGAGAACCAGTTTAGTACTTGGCCGGTAATGCCGATCGAGTCAAGGCAGTTGAGCAGGATATTGTGGTCGACCAGATCGAAGGCGCTGCTTAAGTTGAATTGGAGTACTAGGGCGCTTTTGCCCAGTGAGAACAGGTAGAGGAGGTAGTTGGTCAGAGCAGCTAGGACAGTTTCTGTGCTGTGGTTTGTGCGGAAGCCAGATTGGGAGTCGTGAAGAATATGGAACTTTTCTAAGTAGTTCATGAGGTCGTGGTTAATAAGGCCTTCCATGAGTTTTTGGAAAAGTGGGATGTTGGCAATGGGTCTGTAGTTGGTGGTGGAGGAGATAGGTTCCTTGTTGTTTTTGAGGAGGGGGGAGACAAGGATGTGGCCAAGTTCAGTCGGGAAGTGACCTGTTGTCAGGCATAGTGAGATCCAATTGAAGAGGTCAGCTTTGAATGAGGGGGGAGCGGATTTCATGATAGTGGGTGGGCAGTTGTCTAATAGGCAATTGGAGTTGGCGTATTTTGAGTAGAGATTGAGAAAGAGGTTCCAGTCTGGGCTTTCGAAGGAGCTCCAGGTCATGTCTGTAATTGAACCTATTGTGTCTGTTGCAGGAAGGTTGAATATTGGCTCAGGACTGGGGGCTACAAGAGACTATTTTAAGGTGTGAATTTTGTTGGCAAAATGGTCTGCTAGGGTTGTAGCAGGGGGTGGGAGGTCAGAGCAGGAGCGTTTGTGTGAATCTATGTCTAGGAGAGAGTTAACTATTCTAAAGAGCGCTTTACTATTTAGAGTAGGGGAATTAATTAGTTGGGAGTAATGTTTACTGCGTTTTTCGTTGATCAGTCTTTTGTATTCGTTGACTTTCAGTCGCCAGTTGAGTCTATCGTTGTCAGTCCCTGATTTACGCCATGTTCTTTCAAGTTTCCGTACTTCGCGTTTTATGGCTAAGAGATCCGCGTCAAACCAGTTGTTTGAGGGCCGAGGGGTTTTCTTGCGAAGTCTCAGGGGTGCGATGGTATTTAGGACTTGGTTGCTGAAGTTTTTCCAGTCTAGGTAGAAGTTGGGGTCTGGGTCGGAGTTAGAAATGCGGGTGTAATGTGACCAGAAATCTGCTGGATTAATTTTTTCTCTTGTCCAGGTTATTGTCTTTGTATGGTTAGGTTTGGGTTTCCTGTCTGGTGGTTTTTTGAGCCAAGCTAGTTCGAACTGACACAGGAGGTGGTCTGACCAAGGGATGTTAGACCAATTTTGTTCAGTGAGGCTTATGTTAGGATTGGTGGGGGTGTTGGAAAGGAAAGTGATCAGGTCTAATTGGTGACCTTTATTGTGTGTTGTGGTTTGGGGGGGCTTGGTAAAGCCAATCGATGTAAGGAAGGAGAATAAGTCTGCAACATTGGGGTTCTCTTCTTGCTCGAGGTGTAGGTTGATGTCTCCTGCTAAGAGGTTGTGGGTACCAGCTGCCGAGTTCGTGAGAAGGTATTCATAGTAGTCTTCTTTTGCTAGGTTCCATTTATTGGGGGGTATGTAGAATAGTGTGATGATAAGGTTGTCAATGTAGTCAGTTTTGGAGATTTTGCAGGTGAGGATTTCCAGGTTATTAGTTGATTTGGAATCTAGGATTTGGAAGTGAAAGTGGTCACGGAGAATGATGGCCAGACCACCTCCCCTTTTAGAGTTTCTTGAGAGGGGGATGATTTTGTAATGTGGTGGTAGAATATCCGCTATGATTACATCCTGGTCGGAAATGAGCCAAGTTTCGGTTAGAAGTACGATTTCTAGTTGGATTTCTTCCAGCCAATCTTTGAAGAGTTGGGCCTTATTTCTAATTGAGCGAATGTTCAGGTAGGCGCCAGGAAGTGTGGATTGTTCTGGGATGAGCGAAGGTTCTGTACTATGTAGATTTTTTAGGGATCGTTTTCTTTTGTGTGTTGGTCTGGGTGGGTTGCGGTAGTGTTGATCACAGGGATGGGGAAAGGACCTGTTTCTGTGACATCATGAATGAGCCGGTGGGGGCGGATGAATTTATCCGGTCCTGGGATTCTAGTCCATGCAATGTAGGTTGGTATAGGTTCGAAGGCTAAAGATTTTGTAATCCAGCCTCTTGTGCTAATCAAGTAGAGGAGGAGGAGGGCAATGAGCTTGTGAGTGGGGATAGACATGTTGGGGTGGCAGTTAGGGTGATGAAAGAGGGAGGCTGGGATGGGAGAGGGGGGCGGGCTGGAGAAGCTAGGGAGGAAAGGAGAAAGTCGATTAAGGGGAGGGGGGCAGATGCGAAAGGCTCAAGGCAGATGAGAGGAAAGGGTCGGAGAATAGATCTATGAACCAAAGTTCAAAATGAGGTTAGTAGCAGGTAAGATGAGAAGGAGTATGAGCAGATCTGTACTAAGTGAGAACAATGTGTAGGTATAATAGAGAGACTATGAACAGGTCGTAAGATGGAATTAGGGTAAAAATCTGTAACAGGTATGAAATAGGAGTCGTGGGTAGATACAAAGAATAAGTATGAACTTGAGAGGTGATGATCAGATCAGGGTGGCCGCAAGTGAGAGTCGAGGAATACAGTACGTGGCCCTCGCGAGTTAGTGACACTGAGTTAGGTGTCGGTCTTTGGCGGCTGAGCCCTTAAGAGGGCTAGGAAGGCAGGCTAGGTGCCGAAGTGGCTGCTGGGGGCGGGGCAAACCGCCGAACGCGATGCTCCTCCGGTGCAGTGAAGGGGGACAACTCGATCTCCCTTCCCCTTCACTGTGCTGGAACAAGAAAAGGCCCGGTCTGCAAAGCCCTTAAGAGGGCTGGAAAGGCAGGCCAGGTGTCAAAGTGGCTGCTGGGGGCGAATAGAGGATGTCCGGAGCAGTACTTGGAGAGACCTCTGAGGAAAGAGACTTGAGAGTTTTGATTGACAAGTTGATGAAGCCGTCCACGCAGTGTGTGGCGGCGGCGGCGAAAAGGGTGAACAGAATGCTAGGAATCACAAACAGATCGGAAAAGATTATCATGCCGCTGTACCGGGCTATGGTGCGCCCTCACCTGGAGTACTGCGTCCAGCACTGGTCGCCATACATGAAGAAGGACACGGTACTACTCGAAAGGATCCAGAGAAGAGCGACTAAAGGAGCTGGAGAAGTTCCCGTACAGTGAGAAATTAGAGAAACTGGGCCTCTTCTCCCTTGAAAAGAGGAGAGTGCATTGGCTGCCTATTGAGGACAAAGTATTTTTTAAGTTTGGGTGTATCTGTTATAAGGCTCTTTTTGGCTTATTACCTTCTCATTTGGTATCTTACCTGAAATTGTTTAATTCATTAAAATGTACCAGAAATTCAGGTATGTTCCTCTTCCCTACCCCAAGGGCCTGTTGCTATAAGACTTTTTTGGATAGGACATTAGAATATCAGGCGGGGAAGTTGAACTCCTGGATGAGTCCGCCTATTCTTATCTTACATTTAGGAAATTATTGAAAACTCATCTATTTGATAAACAAGTGTGTTGATTTCTAAGAAGGTATTTTTTATTAGGCTCTGTAAATGTACTTTTTATCTGATGATGTATTTAATGGATGTAATAGTTATAATAGTTGCATTTTTTTAAATTGTATTTTTTAACTGAAATGTTTCCGTTCTGTTGTGAACCGCCTAGAACTGCTGGTGGGGCGGTAACAAGAAAGGTTTGGACAGTTTCCTGGAAGAAAAGTCCATTATTCTTGAGACAGACATGGAGACAGCCACTGCTTGCCCTGGAATGTTGCTACTATTTGGGGGTTTTGCCAGGTACTAATGACCTGAATTGGCTACCATGAAGACGGTCTGTTGGACTAGATGGACCATGGTCTGACATAAGCTGGCATTTAGACATTTATATTTTTAAAAAAGTGCATATGGCAAAGGGGTATAGTCAGGTGTTCTGGAAACAAGACTATGGCAAGTCATTTCAGAAGGGGAATGAATATTTCCAAAAAGATTTACTGTATTTTTACGCATATAACGCGCGCGCTATACAAGATTTTACAAACATGGATTAAGCATGTGCGTTATATCCGTGCGCGCGTTATCTATTTTTTTACATTCCGAAACACCCATACTGCAGAGACGGCAGGTGAATCGGGGTCTTACATTCATGGAGTCGGACGACAGAACAAACCAATAGAGGAATTAAAGACCCAGGATGAATAGAAAGACCCGTCAAATATAGCCCACAGAGGTAAAAGGTGTAGGGAATAATTGTAATAGGGAGTCTTTTATTTCTTTAGCCCTTAGTTCTGTAGGCCAAAGTCGACCGGTCTTTCCATTCATCATTCCGGATCTTTGTTAATCCCTCTACTATTTAGGTCTGTGGGCCGACTTTATGAATGTAAGCGCCCCTATTCACCCGGTCGAACGCAAATTGCCCAGCTACGAAAGAGTTAATCTGCGGTCCAAATGGAGTGGCGGAAGGAGCATGCGTGGTATACCGAAATTATTTTACATAAATGCTTGGTTCCTGCGTGCTATATGAGTAGGCGCGTTTTACACGTATGCGCATTATTTGCGTAAAAATACAGTACATTGCTACATGGGATGTCTAGGTTTTAGAAAATATTTGAGCAGCGCTGTACTGGAAGGTCCCCTTAACCTCTAGTGGTTAATGTCCCCCAAGATCTTTGTTTGAGCAATTTGGTAGGGCTCTTTAGCTCGTATTGTTTGAGGAGAGTTATTGCCCCAGTTCTTAGTTGGCAGTCTTCCAAAAATGACCCTCTAATAATTTTCAACGTTGAAGATTGTTGAGATTTCTAATACAAAGCTTAACAAAATATATCCGTATGTGATGATTGGGTGGTGAGGTTTAATTTGAGGCTTAGTCCCTGGTTGGTCTCCAGGTCTCTGAGCATAGATATTTTATCATAGAAAATACAGTATAAAATCTAATTATGCACATTTTAATGTTGAGTGAAAGGGAGTGTAGCAAATTTTTGCCGATTCCTCCAATAATTTTGGCAACTTTGGACTGGGTGACTCCTTAAAATTGATGATGGTTATTATTTACTACCCCCCACATTCTGTCAATGGCATCTACCTTTATAGAACTAGGCCAGTCACGGGCCGAACACAGGGCTCCTGTTACAAAGCTGCGGTAGAGGTTTCTACTGGATGCTGGCGAGGCAAATGCTTCAACGCTCGTAGGAATTCTATCGGCCTGCAATAAAAACCTCTACTGTGGCTTTAGTTAGCTAATAGGCAAATAATTGATGATAAATGCATTACGTACTACGGTAATTGATCAAATTTGCCGTGGTGTATGAAACATACTTAGGCTCCCATTCTGTAAACAGCGGGCCTAACTGTAGAGGAAGGCTTTTCTGACTTTATAGAACAGTTGCATTTTGGAAGTTTGGATGCCTGAGTTCAAGGGCTCTTTTTCATTTTTTTGTGCCTGTCATTGTTAGACATTGGTACCTTGCAGCCTTCATTTGCAACTAATCCACCTTTCCTCCCTCTTTTTACAACCTCTACATAGCCCAGGCAGCAGCTCCCAGGGTGAACAGTCACAACACTTCCAATGTCAGTTATAGACTGCCAAGACAGGGCCATATCTGCTCTTCTGGAAGAGTGAAGCGAAATGGGCTTTTTAGCAGCCATTCGAAGAGCCAGAAGTATTTAAAGAGGTTTTCCGGTTCTATGTCTGTTGGAGACCTGAGGCAGGTGTTTTACAGTCTTGCGTAAATAGGTAGATGGGATTGACTTTTCTCTGCAATGCAAGATATTCCACTACTCAGCGCCTGCATTTAGTAGTTTGGAAAGAGGTTATGCAGAACACTGGTTCTGTGGTTTTGAATGTGCATTTATTGCTTTCAGTAGCTTACTGTTTTGGACCGCATCATATTCCTAATTATGTTGACTTGTATAAGGAGTGGTCATTCCACTTTTCTGTGCTGCATTAGCTGTTGTGTACATTTTGTGATTTCAGACTTGCTTCTAGGATGAAAGAGAGCAATATTTCATAAATTTTCATGGCTGAGAAAATGTATCCCTATTTCTCAGTCTTGTCTCTTTTGTTACACAAAATATAGGGTTTTCAGTGTCCTTTGAAATTCACTCCCTGAATTTCTGTAGAAAAAGGGACATCAACTTTCAAAATGCTGGTTGTTCAAGCTTGAGATTGAACTATTATCTGCATTATTTTATTTTGTAATGTAGATGTTGTGGTCTTCTTGGCTTATGATTAAACTAGTTTTTTAGCCCGTTACATTAACGGGTGCTAGAATAGATGTGTAGACTTAGGCATTTCTTTCTCTCTTTCTGTATGTGTGTCTTTCTTTCTTTCTCCCTGCCCCCCTTTCTTTCTGTCTTTAATTTCTGTCTCTCCCCCCTGTCCAGCAGTAGCCCTTTTCTCTTCCTTTTACCTCCCCCTGTCCAGCAGTACCCCTTCCCTGCTCCCCCTGTCCATCCGTAGCCCTTCTCCCTTCTTTTTACTTACCAATATTCCCATTTCCCCTTTTACCTTTCCTATTTCCACCCCATCCAGCATCATTAGAGTACCTGTTCCATTGTTGGTGTTCCGTGTCTCCTCTGCCTTGGGTCGGGAACGACTATTGTGGGCCAGGATTGCCAGGGGTGCCCTGTGGGACAGGCAGGGCAAGGGTCAGCAGAGTTGGGGGAGTTCTGGGTGACAGCGTGAGTTCACTCTGGTGCGGGGCCTCTGCCGGGCCGCGGGGAGCTGGTGTCTGCACTTCTAGCCACTTCCTCCAATCTCTCTAGAGTCCCTACTGATCTTCTGTCTCACTCCTCTATGCTTCCTGTCATCTCTTTTGTCCAATCGCCTTCAGCCCTTGGACAGAAAAGACAGCTTTGAGCATCCTCCCATTCCCTCTTCCACAGCCGCCACCACCAACATGTCCGCCCAGGCGAGCCGCAGCTATAGATGGTCATTAAAAGGGGAAAAGGCATCCATTTTCTGAATGTGATAAAAGATGGCCTTAACTGCAAGAAAAACCTGCATAAGGATGCACCACAGTCACTTTCTTAGTTAAAAGGACCCCTTAAGTTTGGCTGAAAACAGGGCATATAAATTTAAGAACTTGTTTTGAATATGGAGCCCAGGAATAATCACACATAGAGCGGCATGTGGGGCCCGGAGGAGTTCATCCATCCATTTCTCCTCTGTCCCGACCATCCGTTTCTCCTCCCCCTGTGGGCGCATTTGAAGCTTCCGTTCGAGACCCTCCCACCGCCGGCAAACCTCGGGACTCCAGCCGCGTAGGCAGCACTTTAAACACGCTGCTTCGCGGCCTTGTACTGGTGATTTCCTCTGCCGCGTCTGTCTCCGATGATGTCATCAGAGACGCGGCAGAGGAAATAGGCAGGGAAGGGCGCGAAGCAGCGTGTTTATAGTGCTGCCTACGCCGCTGGAGCCGGGAGGCGACGGAGAGGGTAGGGGGTGCTAGCGGCCGGCAGCCGCCGCTCGGCAGGTGGAGAGCAGGGAAGGACGCGTATGCCACTTAGTGAGGCCAGACCGTAAGCCGCGCATGCGCACTTTCTATGTGTGCTACAGCTCATGGAAAACGGACGCACGCATAGGAAGTGCGCATGCGCGGCTTACCGTTTTATTATATTAGATGTGATATTTCTGTAATCTGGATATGATGCTTACTTCAATCTTCTTCTGGTTAAGTTAGTCTTACCTGTGAATTATTTTTGTTTCTGTAATCAGTTATCAGATAGTTGAGAGCTTCACTTGTAAGAATTATATTTTTAGTCACAGAATATGACTAATCGCTGTAATTCAAGGTTATAGCTAGACAAACTTTGTTTAGGGACTTGTTTTGCTTTTATGTTTTCTGGCTTTATTAAATTTGTTTTAATTTTACAGTATATACATGTAAAATATATCACAATATATTATATTTTTAGTTGTTAAATTGGAGCTGATTTTTTTATTTAGATATTTTTTACTCTGATTTGTAATTGATCTTGAACTGATATGCCAGCTAAGCAGTCCTATAGAAACATGACGGCAGATAAAGGCCAAACGGCCCATCCAGTCTGCCCATCCGCAGGAACTAAAACCATTATCTCTTCCTCTCCAAGAGATCTCACATGCCTATCCCAGGCTTCCTTGAATTCAGACACAGTCTCTGTCTCCACCACCTCTTCCGGGAGACTGTTCCATGCATCTACCACCCTTTCTGTAAAAGAGTATTTCCTTAGATTACTCCAGAGCCTCTCACCTCTTAACTTCATCCTATGCTCTCTCATTGCAGAGTTTCCTTTCAAATGAGACTCGACTCATGTGCATTTACCCCATGTAGGTATTTAAACATCTCTATCATATCTCCCCTCTCCCACCTTTCCTCCAAAGTATACAGATTGATATCTTTAAGTCTGTCCCCATACGCCTTATCACAAAGACCAAGCCTTCCTTTGGACCGACTCCAATCTTTTTGAAGGTGCCGCCTCCAGAATTGTACACTTTACTAGTCAGACCTAATGCTGCCAACAGTACCTGAATCATAAAAAGATGGGCGAGGGTCCCCTATATCTGAACTAAAGTTCTGAAACATAATGATGTGATCACACTGCACTTGACCCCTCAGTATTAGCCAAGTAGCTTCTGGGGAGGGCAGGGGGGAAAAGAAGAAGGAAAAGTGCTCCGTTCCTACACTATGGGGTCCTTTTACTAAGGCGCACTAAACGCTAACGCAGCCACTATATCCTATGGACACGTTAGCGTTTAGCGCATGCTGAAACGGCTAGCACGCTTTGGTAAAAGGGCCCTTATATCCTTTATCAGATACTTGATTGAGTTGAATACTTATGCTGGAATTAGCAGTATATCAAATAACTAAATAAATAAGGGATACCAGAAAAGTGATGAAAATTCCTCTTTTTTTTTTTTTTTTTTTGACCCTTGCAAGCATCCTTTAGTTGCAGCAATTCTAGTGCTTTTAAAGAAGCAGCTGTGCTACGCTATTCAGTTTGGCTTTGGCCCAACAGTGCCCCAATCAAAGCCCCGTGGATCATTTTCACAAGTAAATGTTAAGTAGAGAAATGAAGAAAAGAACAGATTGCCTGCTGTCTTTATCCTGTTGCCTTCTCCTGATCTCCAGACCGTGCCACCGAACATCCTGTCTGAGCACAGCAGCACTTCCTGGTTAGGCTTTCTAGGGGCGGAGTCAGTGGTGGCACCTGGAAACCATCCAATTAAACTTAGGACAAGCCTGTCTTAAGTTAACTAGGTAGCTTAGCTAGAAACCCCTACAAAATGGCTACTGCCTTACTTCCTGTAGAGAGTCGGCCGACTGTTGTATGGGTTTCCACCGCTATTAATGAAACTGCTCTCTGTTTGTTGAAAGATAATCTCTTCTCAAAAAAGAAAAATGGAGTAACCTCGACCCTGAGGAAAATCTTTTTGAAACATGGACATGTTGGCAGAGGTGATCCAAAACATGGCATGATTTAGATAAGCGGAAACAAATAAATTATTTATAAATTTGAATAAAAAAAATATGAGCAATATAGATAAAATATTTAAAAACAAGATCCAATGACGAGTGTGGCTGAAGCATTTAGTAACTAAATTTGTTGAAAGCCTGCGAAGCCAGCTGAGGATCAAGAAATCAGTACCTAATACAACTGCATAACAGACAGACGCACAGATGGGTTACTGCAGAAACAATTATTCTCACATAAGAGGGAGATTCCATCAGGAATATGCTGAAATTTTTGGAGTTGTGTGTGTAGTTTTTAGCTCTGTGGATATACAAAGATTCTTTTTGAGAGAGAGAGAAAGAAATGAAGTGGATAGAGCAATCCTCTTAGCAACATTTACTTTTTCCCAAGATGTAGATACGATTGTGATCTTTGCTTTCATTGATGTCAACCTTTATTTCTGGATCAAAGGATCTGGATGTTTCTCAATGTTACTAAGCAAACACAGGCTCGAACACTTGGCATGTCATTTTGTCTTTGATTTTTCCTATAGTGTTTAAGTTTGCTAATACTAAATGTGTTTCCTTTGGCCCACTACTACTACTACTATTTATCACTTATATAATGCTGAAAGGTGTATGCAGTGCTGTACATTTTCATATTTAGTAGATGGTCCCTGCTCGGAAGAGCTTACAATCTAACTTGGACAGACAAACATGACATATGGGGTTAGGGATTCAGAACCAAAGGTGAGAGGAGTTAGGAGTTGAAAGCAGTCTCGAAGAGGTGGGCTTTTAACTTGGCCTTGAGCACTTCCAGAGACGGAGCCCGACATAGGGATTTGGGCAGCTTATTCCAAGCATACGGCACCTAAAGGTAGAGGAGACATTGGTTGGTGTTGGCAGAGGAAGAGCAAGTGAAAGTTTCACTAAACAGTCAAACAAATGGTAGGGAGAACGAGAGGGCACTCTCTAAAATTGAAAGAAGCTAGATTCCATTCAAAGATTCTGTCATAGGGGAAAACACCCTCCAGGGATTCAAGATGAAGTTAGACAAGTTCCTGCTGAACCGGAACGTACGCAGGTAGGACCAGTCTCAGGGCGCTGGTCTTTGACCAGAGGGCCGCCACGTGAGCGGACTGCTGGGCACAATGGACCACTGGTCTGACCCAGCAGCGGCAATTCTTATGTTCCTTGTGCAGTAGTTACTAGGAAGAAATTAGAAATTTGGAGCATGATGGAATATTGGTTACAAATGCTAGCTATGCCTGTACCTCCAATTTCTCATTTTCCCCCCTGTATTTCTATTTTATATTACTTGTGGACTGACAAGTCCTAAATGCTTAATTTGTTTCTTTGTGTTTTTCTTTTTTATTTCTTTATTAATTGACATCTTTTGCCTTTTTTCTTGTTTAGGGATTTAAACTTATTTTTTATTTATGAAGTTTCCCTTACTGGCAATTATATGTGAACTTTCATTAAAAAAAATGATACATTCACACCCAAATTCTGTTATGTCCCTTCCGGATTCCATACACTAGGTGTTCATTCTCAACCCGCAATCGAGGAGTTGCAGAAATTCCACACTTTTCTGAGCACATGCACCACCCCCTTAGCCTGAGAACTAGAAAACATATCCAGTTACAATTTCTGCAAGCAATCCTGGTAGAAGTCTTTTGTAGTTGCTCTGCTTCTTTTTCTTGTTTTCACTTAAAGTTCTCTATTCTCGATGGCTTTAGTGCCTTGAGACCCCTTCCAGGTGGTTCCCTATCAAAGGAAAGGACACAGTCCCACGGGGCCAGACTGCTGCTTGGATATGTGGATCTGTGGAGCCACCCTACTGTGTGCCACCCTTCCTAAACTCGGGGTCCATTCCCCTGGGAGTTTGCTGGTCCGCTGACCTTGTCACAGGTTTCAAGTGCAGGCTGTATGCATCTGGAGAGAAACCCTGGGTTTCAAGGTTCAGGCTGCCTTTCCCTCTGCCTTTATGAGCAGACTTACTTTCAAGGGCCAGCTTCTAGATGTCCTCATTACCAGTGATGCAGAGTGCCGCCCTAGTGCTTTTGTTCTTCCCCCCAGGTATCGTCAGAGATCCTTAGGTTGTTCCTCTCAGAGGTATTCCCAGGGCTACGCCCCAGTTACAATAGTTTCAATTTTAGGCGTCCTCAGGTGCCCGTGCAGCGGCTGTGCCTAAAAACCCCAATGCTGGCAGGGGTCTGGCGGGGCTTCCTCATATCGGAGGCTGTCTTCTCAGTTTTATTAGGAGTGGTCTTGACTTTCATTAGATCCATGGGTGCTGGCCATCATTTGGGAGGGGCACAAGTTTGACCTCTTTTACCTGCCTCCTGATTTGTTTCTGGATTCTGGCAGGTCAGCTGGAAAAGGAGTCCAGGGTCCGCGATACTCTGCAACGTCTCTTAGATATCAGAGCGATGGAACCCATTCCTGAACACAAATCGACATTGGGCCACAGAAAGGCTCAGAGGATTGGAGACCCATTCTGGATCTACAGTCGGTCAGTCGCTTTTTGCAGATTCCTCATTTCCGCATGGTAATGGAGCACACAGTGTACAACAGTGGTTTGGAATAGCCTGCTTCTTTCTGCCTCAGTTATTCTCCTTACAGGCTTGAATACTTTCCAGCCAGTTGACAGATCATGTGGGCAGTTTCCACTTCTGTGAGTATGTTTACCTGAAGTCTATCTCATGTGGGTGCTCGTTGCACACAGCAAGTTAGTTCTACGTTTTTCCTCAATGTGTTGCTAGAATGCTTTTGTACCTGTTTATTACTTGTTTCATGTTTTGCAGAGCAGACCAGTTCAAGACCTGTTTGTGTTGCTGGGAATCTTCCCCCGAACCCCCTTGTCATGGATTTGGAACTTAACTGGATAAAAGGGGTGGAACATGTGCTCAGAAAAGTGTTGGATTTCTGCAACTCTGGATTGCGGGTTAGGATTGAACGCCTAGTGTATGGAATCCTACAGGGACTAACAGAGAGAAGATTATCGAAGGTTTCATAATCAGCGCCAATAATTGACATTATTCACTAATTAGAAGTTGCGCTCACAGTTTGGTAGGCACATTTTATAAAGGGCTCAAGGGTCTCTCGTACGAAGAGAGACTGAACAAATTGCAGCTCTACACTCTCGAGGAACATAGGGAGAGGGGAGACATGATCGAAACATTTAAGTACCTCACGGGACATGTCGAAGTGGAAGATGATATTTTCTTTTTCAAGGGACCCTCGGCCACAAGAGGGCACCCACTCAAACTCAGGGGCGGAAAATTTCATGGCGACACTAGAAAGTATTTCTTCACAGAGAGAGTGGTTGATCATTGGAACAAGCTTCCAGTGCAGGTGATCGAGGCAGACAGCGTGCCAGACTTTAAGAATAAATGGGATACCCATGTGGGATCCCTACGAGGGTCAAGATAAGGAAATTGGGTCATTAGGGCATAGACAGGGGGTGAGTAAGCAGAGTGGGCAGACTTGATGGGCTGTAGCCCTTTTCTGCCGTCATCTTCTATGTTTCTACTAGTCCTAGCATGTGAGTTGTGGCCAGAGGAGGTGCATGGGCTTTCCCAAAATTTATGTGCACACCAGATGTACGTATAAGTTAGGTGCAGGGATTTAGGCCTGGCTTTCCTTGACCTAAAAGTTGTGCCACGAGCTAGCGCTTAGTGCGATTCTATAAGACGTGTGTAATTATGCTAAGCACCATTGGAGTCTGTGCCATATATAAAATGTGGCCCTCACTATATGACTCTTGTTGGGGGGAGTTCAAACTCAGGGCTGGATTCTCAAAACTTACTGTTCCTTTAAGGATGGTCGCTAAACCGGTTCCAGCTGATTTGGCGTGCCGGTATTTTACCGGCCAGTTGTCAGAATGGCTCAATGTGGTCTTTCCGAGCTTCCTAGCAGCCTCTAACACTGCCATGCAAATGTAATACAATGAGGTCATTAATATTAAAATTGTAGTTAAACGGTCTCATTAATATTTAAACAACCACTCTGGGCGATTCGCCATCATTGCCAGGTGATTCTCCAAATGAAGTGCCATATTTTAATGGTCAAAAATTACTGGCTGGTTCGGAGGTGCCAATACTGTGAAAAATCACATCTTGGTCTTGTGTTTCTGGCTGTGGCTTTTGATGATAATTAAAGAAAACACAATATTCACATAAATTATAGCAATATAGCAGGGATCTCAAAGTCCCTCCTTGAGGGCAACAATCCAGCCGGGTTTTCAGGATTTCCCCAATGAATGTGCATTGAAAGCAGTGCATGCACATAGATTACATTACATTAGGGATTTCTATTCCACCATTACCTTGCAGTTCAAGGCGGATTACAAATGAATTATCAAAGAAGTATTACAACAAGAACTTACTAAAAAAGAAGGAGTTTGGTCGTTTTCAAAGAGTAAGAAATGAGTATGGTTATTTGTTTAGGGTAGTTGGCTTTAAAGAGAGGTGGTGTTTGAAACTTGTGGTGTTATTTCTTTTTTCAGGGCTTTCTTGAAGAGTATGGTCTTTATTTCTTTTCTAAAAGTCTTGTAGTCGAGGGATGCCGTCAGTAGATTGGCGATTAGGTTGTCTAGTTTGGCTGCTTGAGTGGCCAAGAGGCCATCATATAGTTTTTTCCATTTGATTTCCTTAATTGGGGGGGTATGAGAATGGGGTATGAGTTTTCCTGTCTGGTTGAGGTGTTGTGGATGATCTCATGCATATTCATTTTGAAACCCCTGCAATATAGTGATAGGAATAAAATCGAACACGTGTATTAAAAGGCAGCTTTCAACAAGTGCATATAAGACACACCTTTAATACAAGTGCTCGAGACACAAGCTTTTGAGATTTTTCCCCCATCAATATGTTACTATAATTTATGTAAATAGTGTGTTTTTCTTTAATTTTTGTCGTGAGCCACCTCCCCTCCATCCAGTAGCATTGGCATGAGCTTGTAAAGGTTTTTGCCACTCACAAATGGAAGATTAGATTAGATTGACACAAAGTAGCATTTTGCTGGTTGTTCTTCACCCCTCCTATCTACCCATGCCTCGTTCTGTGGAATATTCTGTGCATCTGCCGATTGCTATCACCAACGACTGAGCTCATGTAAATTTGGCGACCCTCTACGAACCTCATTTGCATGCACGGTTCTTTTATGAAATAATTAGATTTGCGGCTACTACAGCAACCTATCGGATTTTACCAGTGATATTAGAGAATCCAGCTCTCAGTCTTAAAAGCTGGAGCCTTCTATTGTGGCTGGAGTGTATTTATTTCTTGAATAACCTGTTGATTATCACTTGAGTGCTGTCCAGTTGGAGTACAATTTTAAAACTCATTAAATTGACTGCATATCTGAAAAAATAACAAATTTATGTGAAATTACTCCTGAGTCTATCTTCATCCTATATCTCCTCTGCTCTGATTGTGTGGATATCAAGCTTCCCTTGTGCACTTGTCTTGACACTGTGTATATAAAACAGATCTATACATCGTCCAAAAGTAAAGGAATTTAGCTTAGTTCCAGTGAATC
Source organism: Geotrypetes seraphini (assembly GCF_902459505.1). Classification (NCBI taxonomy): domain Eukaryota; kingdom Metazoa; phylum Chordata; class Amphibia; order Gymnophiona; family Dermophiidae; genus Geotrypetes; species Geotrypetes seraphini. The sequence goes on from NC_047091.1 coordinate 24,602,941, forward strand.
ACATATGTCGTGAGCTAGATCTTAAAATTGGGACCTCGGTATCAATAAAATCTTACTAGATGGATTTGTTCCTTGGAGTACTGCGTCCAGCACTGGTCGCCATACATGAAGAAGGACACGGTACTACTTGAAAAGAGAGTGACTAAGATAGTTAAGGGGCTGGAGGAGTTGCCGTACAGCGAAAGATTTAGAGAAACTGGGCCTCTTCTCCCTCGAACAGATGAGATTGAGAGGGGACATGATCGAAACATTCAAGGTACTGAAGGGAATAGACTTAGTAGATAAGGACAGGTTGTTCACCCTCTCCGAGGTTGGGAGAATGAGAGGACACTCTCCAAAGTTGAAAGGGGATCGATTCCGTACAAACGTAAGGAAGTTCTTCTTCACTCAGAGAGTGGTAGAAAACTGGAACGCTCTTCCGGAGTCTGTTATAGGGGGGAAACACCCTCCAGGGATTCAAGACAAAGTTAGACAAGTTCCTGCTGAACCGGAACGTATGCAGGTAGGGCTAGTCTCAGTTAGGGCGCTGGTCTTTGACCAGAGGACTGCCGCGTGAGCGGACTGCTGGGCACGATGGACCACTTGTCTGACCCAGCAGCAGCAATTCTTATGTTCTTATATAGATGTAAAAGCTTTAGTGTCTATATCTTGGGTGCAAATCCATCTACAGTAAAGAATTTGATAATATAAAATACATTTTAAGGCTAGATATGTCTTGTCATTCATGGGTCACAACCAACAAGTACTGTTTTGAAAGATCAACAGATGTAGAATCTTCTTGACTGTCCCCATTTTTAGAATTTGACATTCACCCACTGGTAGCCAATTCTTTGGGGGGTTTTACTTTTGATATGAAGAGAGGAATACAAGATTGACCTGAAAAAGTTTCCCATTTGTCTGGTATTTTTATGGAGGAACTCCGTTGCCAAAGGATTGAGTTGACTTATTAAATGAATGGCATGCTTTGCATTTATGGGCTTTCTGATAATTTACAAGCATTGTATCATGCTACAAATAAAGAGCCAGTTCTTCATCAGACCCATTGTTGAACCGGCAGCTTAAAATTGAATTGTGGTTTCCTTTTTCATCCAGGCTGATGAGTGTTATCTCTTCCTGCCAGCTGAGAGAGATAGAAAAACTGATCTTTCCCAGTAACATCACCAGTATAACCTGCTGGTGCTTAGTGAAAAGTTCCAGTATTTCTCTACTTCTCGCTGAGGGTAGATTGTGCAGGCTAGTGCTACTTGTCCCTGGTTTAGCTTCCAGCAATGCAGGCTATGCTCATCTCCTTAAGGCAGCCGTTGGGTGAGGCTTACAAATTGGCCCCACGGGGCGCAGTACAGGTCCTCATCCCTTCATGGTGCCCCCTGCAGCTCCAGGCAAACAAATTAGCTGGATTTGCCCAGTCTAAGTTTTCCCCTGCATGGGGTTGTTAAGCTGTTAAAAGGTAAAAACAGAAGCTGATTTTGCAGCCTTAGAGCCCCCGGAGAATCAAGCATGGGGGTGGCAAAAATGCTGGAGTCCCGGGCCTCATTCGGCCCATGTGAACCAGCAGGTCTCAGCATGCCAGTTATAAGGCTGGATGTGCAAACTGGACAACGCTGCATGACCCGCAGGAGACGGCAGCTCAGTATAGATGCCAGTCTTCTGACTGACTGTTTCCACCTTCAGAAATGGTCTGAGGGTCACATCCCAAAGTCTGTAGAGACTCCTTCCTCAGAGACAGCAGTACTGGCAGATCTGCTGTCTTTGACAGGAACAGCAACTATTTCAGTGCAAACTTTCTTTTTCTGCAGCAGGAGTCTGCGCAACCCCATCAGGACTTAAGGGTCAGAACTGAGTCTGCTGCCCCACCCCAAGGTCCATCCATCTGTTTAGCTCCAGCATCTTGTTTTACTAGAGGCACAGTCGGGACTGGTGGGACAGTCTCCATCATCATCTAGGCTTCTGGACCTGCTGGATTAGGTGGTGGTAACCACTGTTTCGAGTCTCTGCAGTCAGATTGTCTAGTGGAGTTCCTTTCCCTGGTTTGAGGAAAGGAGATCCAGGTGATGAAGAACAATACCATGGTGATAGCCTATAACAAAAAAAGATGGGACCAGAAGTCCAGCAGTGGCCCTGGAAGCTGCTGATGCCCTATGTCACCGGGCAGAGGCAAATTTGCTGGCCTGACAGCAGTCAACATCACCAACAGACATAATCTATTCTAATCTAATCTCCAATTTGTGGGTCGCTCTATGCCTAAACAGGTTCAAGGCGACGTACAATTTATGTGTTAATGTTCATGCGGACTCAGACAGTCAATCTCTCCTGGATCCAGGGGAGTGGGAGCTGGGGCAGGATGCCTTTTTAGCTGCTCCTGATGGAGCCCCTTGTATGATAAGCTAGGTACTGCACAGGACTGTTTGTCATCCCTTTCTAATGCTCCTGGTGGCACTGGATTGGTTCCAGAGACCATGCTACATAGACCTAGTTTCTCTGAAGGGCAGTTCATTTCCTCCCAGGGGTTGCTGATTGCTCAGGCAGGGTTCCCTGGAAATGGAGGATCTGGATCCCTCTGTTATATGGTTTGGTCCTTGAGAGGCATTGCCCTCAATAGTTGCTACCCTGATTAAGGCATGCTTGTTTTCCACTTCTCTGGCCTGTGTCCGATTTGGAAGGTCTTTGAGACCTGACTGCCCACCACTTACTTTTCCATTATAAGGTGCAGATTCCTGAGGTGCTCTGGGTTTTGCAGCAGGGGTGTGACTAAGGGCTGGCACTGAATCGGTAAAAGTTCAGCTGATGGCTTGCTCTTGTTTTTGTGGCAAGATCCTATGCTGTCTCTCTTGCTTCTCATGAGGATATTGCTTGATTTTTGAAAAGGGTCTTTCATTCGCTCCTTCTGTTCACCCGTCCCTTCTCTCCTGGGATTTGAATGTTCTTTCTGGGCCTCCTTTTAAGTCTGACTTAGTTAAGGACCCCACTCTGAAAACTGTATTCCTGATATTGATTTTGTCAGCCAGAATCTATTGTGTTGAGACCCCCATCTCTTGCATTATTCAGTGTTCATCTGCACTGTTCCGTTCTCTCTTCCTTTGTGGGTGGGAGTTTGGATTCTATTTCCAGGAGGACTTCCACAGAGTTCTGTGAAGATACTTGCAAGAGTTAAATGAGTTTTGCCTCTCATTATCTTTCTTTCCTCTTCCATACTTATTGACATTTTTATGATATCCCCTCCCTACTGTTAATCCCTTGACTGTTCTCTTTTCTCAAAAATATTGTAGTTCTTCCCCTTTTTCCCCTTTGTTTCTGTTCGTCTTTAGTCAGAATATTTCTTTTTTTCCCCCTGTTCGTTTATTGTCAAATTTTACATCAGTTTTATCATTGTAATGCTATTTTATTGTACACCGCTCAGATGTCTGATTGAATGGTATACAAATTTTTTAATAAACTTGAAACTTGATGGCCCCCAGGAAGGGTCAAGTGGCATCCATGGTTTCCATTGTGCCTTGGGTAAAGGTGAACATTGAGGCTGCTTACATCTACAGGGGCAAGAAAGTGTTTGCAGAGTTAAGGGCCACTTGACTCGGGTGCAAGTGACCTCTCCATAGGGCATCTATTAATAATAATAATAATAATAATAATAATTTTATTCTTATATACCGCCAAAGCCATGAAAGTTTGTGGCGGTTTACAACAAGAAGCGTTGGACAATCAGCGAAGAGGTCACAATTCAAAGTCATCAATACAGTCTTACATAATGGAAGAAAAGATTCTCAAAGTCATCAATGCAATCTTACATAATGGAAGAAGTGGAAAGCTATATAGATCTTAAGGTTACGTGTTGAATTTTCAGAGGTATAAAAATTCCTTAGTTTACAAAACGATTGAACAAACTCATTTTTACCAATTTTCTAAAATTGAGGTAGGTTGAAGAATGCATGATGATGTTAGTCAGCCAATCGTTCCATTTGCCTGCCTGGAAGGCAAAGGTTCTGTCCAGGAATCTTTTGTAGTGGCAGGCCTTTATTGTCGGATAGGCAACATAGTCATCACTACAGAAGAGAACAAAATTTCTACTGCTCGAAAAGGACAAAACTCCAACCATAACAGATATAGAAATAAAATCTACCATATACCCCATACAACCCACCCTAAAACTTCTCGGGGTGATGATAGACAGATGTTGATTTGCAATTGCATGGTGCAGCAAGACCATACAGAAATCCTTCGCAGTCATGTGTAACTTAACGACAAATACAAAAATTCTTCGATAGAGAGCAATTCCGACTCCCTGGTCCAGTCACTAGTCCTAGGACTACTAGACCAGTGTTTCTGAACTCGGTCCTGCAATACCTCCTTGCCAGTCAGGTTTTGAGGATATCCACAATGAATATGCATAAACTTGATTTGCATACATGGCCTTCATTGTATGCAAATGTCTTTTCTGCATATTCATTGTGGATATCCTGAAAACCTGACTGGCAAGGGGTACTGCAGGACCGAGTTGAGAAACACTGTACTAGACTACTGCAACGTCCTTTACCTTCCATGCCCCGCAGGCATGATAAAACAAATACAGACTGTAGAAAACACGGTGCTCAGACTGATCTATTCACTAAGCAGATTCACATCACTGCCGCATACCTAGACACACACTGGCTCCCAATGCAAGCACGAATATTATTCAGATTTTATTGTCTACCAGTCAAAGCCCTAAATGGCGCTACTCCTACCTACCTGAACGATTGCCTTATCCGGAACAACTCAACCAGGCCAATGAGAACTCTACTCCATTTAATCACCTTCAATCAAAGGCAGACAGCGCAAGAAGATGTACGACCGACTACTAGCAACTCGGGCAGTGAAACTAGACCATCGTCTCGCCCACTTACTGATATCAACGCCTGATTACAAAACCCTCTGAAGGGTCAAGACAAACGAATGCCATACCTAAGTACCCCTTATTTTGGACTAAGTCACAGTCTTGTAATTAGTACCTGATCCTGTAATTCTCCTGGAAATGTCCAGCTTACCTCTTTTGTAATCTGCCTAGAACTGCGAGGTTAAGGCAGAATAAAAGTCACTAATGTAATGTAATTCCTTTCTGAAGCACTGCAAACTGGATGTGCTAACTAGAGCCCATTTGGACTTTGGCAGGGTTATCATTCAGGGGGCCTTGTCTTCCCCCACTCAGCAAGTACTGCTTGGGTACATCTGTCAATCAGGATGATTCAACCTGGACTAAAAGAAAGGTGAAATTTAGTCATACCTGTTCCTTTGGTCTAGCTGCATCATTCTGAGACTTTCCCTCAGAAGACTGGGGCTACCGGGACTCTTGGGAGTTCTTTTTCTCTGTACAGTGCTGTTCCAATTAAAATAAGATACATTTGCAATTCTTTAAAGCTGCGTGGATTCATGGGGCATGGGTGTGATTTCTGGGATCTTTTGCTGTTTTGGCAAAGGCATATTGGAACTTTCCACTAAGCACCAGTAGTTTATATTTGTGATCATAGGTGTAGCCAGTCCTCCATAAGAACATAAGAATTGCCGCTGCTGGGTCAGACCAGTGGTCCACTCACGTGGTGGCTCTCTGGTCAAAGACCAGTACCCTAACCGAGACCAGCCCTACCTGCGTACGTTCTGGTTCAGCAGGAACTTGTCTAATTTTGTCTTGAATCCCTGGAGGGTGTTTTCCTCTATAACAGCCTCCAGAAGAGCATTCCAGTTTTCTACCACTCTCTGGGTGAAGAAGAACTTCCTTACGTTCGTACGGAATCTATCCCCTTTCAATTTTAGAGAGTGCCCTCTCGTTCTCCATACCTTGGAGAGGGTGAACAACCTGGCCTTATCTACTAAGTCTATCCCCTTCAGTACCTTGAATGTTTCGATCATGTCCCCTCTCAATCTCCTCTGTTTGAGGGAGAAGAGGGCCAGTTTCTGTAATCTTTCACTATATGGCAACTCCTCCACCCCCTTAACCATCTTAGTCGCTCTTCTCTGAACCCTTTCGAGTAGTACCAAGTCCTCCTTCATGTATGGCGACCAGTACTCCTAGGGAAAATGCTTGAGTACCTGATTGTAAAACCGCTTAGATAACCTTGATAGGCGGTATATAAAAACCTAATAAAACTTGAAAAAAAAACTTGAAACATGAGGGTGCACCAATTTTTTTATTTGGGAGGAGGGGGGCAAGGGGTGGACTGGAGGGATAACGCATTCCCTACCCCACATATTAAAAATACCTTTGCTGGCAGGAATGCCAAAGCCCTGCCAACCAAAGAAATTTGGGGTTGGAGTCACCACCTCCTTGTGTATGACACGGTGACAAAATTCATCACTGTTCCCGTCCCCACGGATAACCACGGGAAACAATCCCATGTCATTCTTCAGTGTCTAACTGAACCTCAGTCCTTCTACACCAGCGTTCCTCAATGCAAGGCTTGAGGATCAGTGGCTGGGGCCCATTCTGACTCTGATTCTTCCCTCTCTCCTTAAAGAATGACAGGGACGGTGATGAATTTTGTCACAGTTACTTCCAAGTACAGCAGCAGCACAAGAAAGAGGTGAGTGGCTTAGACCCCAAATTTGTTTGGCTGGTGGGGCTTCAGTATCCTTTCCAGCCATTTAATGGGGCACTGCAGATTTGGAGAGGGTCTAAACCCCTTTCCCTCCCTGTGGATATGCCACTGCCAGTGATATCACTGCAAAAGATCGATCTCCCTCTGCTGACAGGAAGGAATAACTGTGACCATCAGTCAGGATGATGCATCTGGATTAAAGGGAAAGGAAATTAACAGGTATGACTAAATTTCACCATGTGCTCTCTGTGTGTTTATATGGAGGGCATGTCTGAGTAGACTGCATGGGTATTTCTCCCACTTGTACCTGTAGTAATTTGCAAAAACAAACTACTCTGTGTAGTTCCTCTAAAGGTATGTTTGTTAAAAGTGCACCTAGAAAAAGGGGACATGTCTACTGTTGATAATTGTGAGTCCTGAACATAACAATTGCCCTACTGGGTCAGAGCAATGGTCCATCAAGCCCAGTAGCCTGTTCTCACGGTGGCCAATCCAGGTCCCTAGTACCTGGACAAAACCCAAGGAGTAGCAACTTTCCATGCTACCGATTCAGGGCAGGTAGTGGCTGCCCCATGTCTTTCTCAATAACAGACTATGGACTTTTCCTCCAGGAACTTGTCCAAACCTTCCTTAAAACCAGCTACGCTATCCGCTCTTACCACAACCTCTGGCCAAAATGCCCAGCTAAATTGCTTTGAAAATGGCTCTCCTTGTGAAAAAAGCAATTATTAGGTTTTACCCCAAAGATTACATTTTCAGTAGCTGAATTTTCTACAAGAGATGAAAGGCCTTCACATTCTCCCAGCATCTGTATCCATTTTGGGCAATCATGCTCCCTAAACTTGCAACGTACCTGACGCATCCCCTGGGCTGTCTTTTTTTTTTTTTTTTTTCTTGCCAGGTATTTACTTTACAGTCGCATGTCTGAGGAACTTTTGGAGGTAATTGAATGAATAAGTGAAAACAGCTTTGGTACATGTGCCAGCTCCCTATGTCTGAAAAATGACAGAAGTAGATAAATTAACCAATTTGCGACATGAGCTCTCGAAGGCTACTTTGTCAGGAAGTGGGTAAATATACCTGAAGATGCATGTGGCTGTTTTTCCTCACTGTCCTCCCCAACCCATGTATCTTCATGTATATTTACCCACTTGCTGAACTACACAGTTTTGCATTTCATGTAATAAAGCTCTTACCTCAATAAATTAGTCTAGAAGGAGCCACCTGCCTCTGTCTTTGCCTTCAAAATCTCTCCAATTTAACATTATTTTGTAACCGTTCTTTTTTTCACAGTTATCAGAATGTCCACCGATGGAGGATTCGGTGCTGGAGGCAGCAGTGATGCACAGCAGAGTCTTCAGTCTTTCTGGCCTCGGGTCATGGAGGAGATACGCAATCTTACTGCGGTGAGCAAAAGGCACAGAGTGCTGAGGAGCTGCTTTGTGAAAAATTGCATGGGGTCACTAATGTCTGTTGGGGCCCATGAAGAAAGCTTGTGGCTGGGTTTGTACTCACTTGATACCTTGTTGGCCTTATTCACTAAGCTTTCTTCTCAAAGACACAAAAGCCATAGTGAAAGAGGCTCTAAGGATGAAATAAAAGCCAGAACCAAAGTGTCCAAGTTGCATTTTTCTGTAGATTATAACACTCCTAATATTGTATTTTCTGTAAATCTGTGAAAACCTTATTTGGTAAATTTGTTCCATCTTAAGTATATTATATTTAAGATTTCAGATGTTTTTCTAATTATTGTAATCCACTTAGAACTATAAAAGTATGTAGCAGAATGTACATTTTAATATGTTTGTTGTTGGAAAATGGTAGAAACTTAACTTGGATAACTTACAACCCCCGACTCTGTTAACTACAGCTTAGTAAAAATCTTCATACCTAATTTGGAAAGGGAAAAGATGAACAAATAATGTGTGAAGTTTGCTTGGCTGGGTGATAGCCAGAGAACATACCACGTTTGTCTCGAGTCCTGCATTAATACATACTGAGCTGAGAAAACAGACTCATGGGACTTATACTAGAGTGGTAGCCTAATGTTTACAAACAGGGAAGCCTGTTTTAAATCTCACTGCTGATGCTTGTGATCTTGGTCAAGTCATTCGACCCTCCATTACCTCGGGTACAAAAAATTAGATTGTGAGGCCTCCAGGAACAGGGAAATAACTAGTATACCTGACTGCAACTCATCTTTAGCTACAACTGAAAAAGGTGTGAACTAAGTGGAGGATTCTCAGAACCCACTCTGCCTTTAACGATGGCCGCTAATCCGGTTTCAGACGGTTTAGCATAGAAATATTCTACCGGCCGCTTCTCAAAAGGGCTCACCATGGTCTTTTCCAAGCTTTCTGTCAGACCCCGACTCTGCCATGCAAATGTAATAACAATGCGATCATTAATATTTAAAGGAACACTCCAGTCAATTCTCTATTATCACCGAATGATTCCCTAACCTTGCTGTCCTATATTGGTGGCCAGAATTTCCTGGCAGGACTGAGCTTGGTATGCAGACTACTTTTGTCTCTTGGCGGATCAACCTCATATACCAGGACCCGATCAACATGGAAGATTCGTCTTGCTTTGATCTTATGGCCCAGCTCTTGAAAAGTAGAGGCTAAGGAAGAAAGGATATATGGAGGAAGTAATCGCTGTGCTACTTCTCATTCACAAGCGTTCTGTGGCTTAAACGAGGGTGTGACGAACCTTTGAGGCCTGGTGTTCACAGAGAAGTATTTCTCCTAGGGCCTCGTCCTGGATTCTTGTCTTATTGCAGGAGGACTGTGCTAAAGGGCTGGCCCTCGCATCCATCAAAGTTCAGGTGGTGGCATTAGCATGTTTTCATGGCCATCTATTGTGTACATCGCTGGCAGCCCATCCTGATGACGTACAATTCCTTGAGGGTATGGCATGCCTACATCCTCTGGTTCACCTTCCATGTCAGTCTCGGAATCTTAATTTGGTCCTTCAAGCACTCCAGAAACCTCCGTTTGAACCTCTGCGCTTGATCACATTGAAGGATCTTCCCATAAAGGTGGTATTTTTGGTAACAATTACTTCAGCTCATCGAGTGTCGAATTGCAAGCTCTTTCCTGTAGGGATCCGGTTTGTTCTTTTTCGGAGGGAGGTTTCTCCGTCCGGACAGATCCTTCCTTTCTACCTAAGATGGTATCCTCTTATCAGCCACTGTTCTTACCTTTCTTGCAGGAGGAAGATTATCCAGATCAATTTTGTCTCCTTCGGTATCTGGACATCAGCAGGACTCTTCAAAATTACCTGCAGGAGACTAATGAATTTTGCAAATTGGATCATCTGTTTGTATTCTTTGGGGATCCTGCTCAGGGGTGGCAGCGTCTAAGGCCACAATGGCTAGGTGGATTAAGAAGACCATTTTGTCAGTCTATGTAATGGCAGGGAAGCCAGCTCTTCTCCCCATAAAAGCGCATTTGACCAGGTCCGTAGCAACATCATGGGTGGAGTCCCAGTCCTTTTCACTGAAAGACATTTGTCGTAAGGCTATGTGGTCTTCACTTCATACTTTTGCCAAGCGCTATCATATGGATGTGGCCATTCAGGCCAAGGCTTCGTTTGGAGCATCTGTATTGTTAACGGCACTAGCTAAATCCCACCCTTGGTGAATAGAACTGCTTTGCTGTATCCCATTTGTCTGCTGCTAACAAAGAAGGTAAAATTATGTCTTAAAAGATCATTTTCTTTCCCTTTGTCATAGCAGACGAATCCAGAGCCTGCCATCTGAGGTGAAACACTGCCATTGGTTTAGTTTACTATACAAAGAGATTGCTTTCTCTGGCTGTTTGTTGCATACTGTTTATTCTTTCCGTTGTATATAGTTGGTTTCCATTAGGAGGCAGGACTGGTGCTGCTCCCGATGCCTGGGCAGCCAGGAAGCGTACCATCCTATATATCACAGCTCAGTACTCTCTATCTCCACCTGCTGGTGGATGGACACAACCCAATTGTCTGAATTCATCTGCTGTGAGAAGGGAAAGAAGATTATCAGGTAAGACATAATTTTACCTTGCTGTCAGTTACAGTGTTTATGGTGGCCAAACTTGTAGGTGGTTGTGTAATAACATTTCTGTGTACTTCAATATAAAGACAAAAGAGCAGATCTCTAAGATACATCTTTTAACCCTTTCAGGACCAAGGGACATATTTGTCCCATAACTTTAAAATCCTATAAATTTTGATTGGGATAGTCTACAGTTCTAAATTTGATATGTACGGATTCCATATGATACTGCCTTTATGTAAACAAACTGGTTCCGACATTCATTCATTAGCGTCGTTGCCAGATTGACGAGAAGATTCACTTGCCACACTGTCCATAAGCCAGAAGTGTGATTTTTTAAATAAAAATAATGATATTTCACAAAAAAAAATCAATTTTTTGGCATCTGCAAGCCCTTTTTACCATAAAAATGTCGTCAAAACCACAAAAATTGGCCTACGATCCTTATGGTCCTGAAAGGGTTAAAGAGCTGGGTAATGCTAGTGACTTCTCTTCCACATAAATTTAGAGTAGTAGACAAGAGATCTGTGACATGGGCTCTCAATTGGCCGGTTCTGACAGGCTCCTCGGGGGAGCCAGAACACTAGATGCTCAGGCAACAGTTTTTTTGTGATGGACTTGTAAAGGGAGGGGGCATCGGAGGTGAATTAAATAGGGGAAATAGATCTTACAAGCTGAGATACTGCATATCCTTAGAAGTATGAACAGGGTATTTCCATAGTAGATACCCTGTCTGATTTTTCCAGGAATGTCTTAGCCTAGGGGATCTCAAAGTCCCTCCTTGAGGGCCACAATCCAGTCGGGTTTTCAGGATTTCCCCAATGAATATGCATGAGATCTATGTGCATGCACTGCTTTCAATGCATATTCATTGGGGAAATCCTGAAAACCCGACTGGATTGCGGCCCTCAAGGAGGGACTTTGAGATCCCTGTCTTAGCCTTATATATATCTGATTCTTCTCTAATCAGCCATATGCATACATAAGATTATGATTTTGTTATTCTTCATTGCAGAAAGATTTCCGAGTTCAGGAGCTTCCGCTGGCTCGCATCAAGAAAATCATGAAGCTGGATGAAGATGTGAAGGTCTGTTAACGTCTGCATTCTGTTTACAGGTTGCACCTGAGGCACAGGATGGAGAACTGCAGAATTTCCTGCACTTGTTTCTTTAAGCTATATAGGGATTGGTCAGTGAGGAGAAAAGGTGCATGTGACATAGTTTGAATTTACATGTACATTTTAAGTCCCCGATTAAGCTGTTCTTATTTAATCTGTAGCAAAAATGAGTGAAATTGTCCAATCAGAAAGGTGCACAGATAAAAGTGTCTTTCAACTCATCTGATTGATCTTTATTCATCCAAAGTTACTCGACCCGACATGTACATGTTTCGGCCCTAAGGCCTGCGTCAGGAGTCTTGAAGATCTTTGGGTATATGAACAATAATGTAAACCACTTGGAATGCCGTTTATGTCAAACCGCCGTCATGCCGCGACCTTGCAGTAAAATGAAAATCTGCAAGGTCGCAGCATGACGGCGGTTTGACATAAACGGCATTCCAAGTGGTTTACATTATTGTTAATATACCCAAAGATCTTCAAGACTCCTGACGCAGGCCTTAGGGCCGCAACATGTACATGTCGGGTCGAGTAACTTTGGATGAATAAAGATCAATCAGATGAGTTGAGAGACACTTTTATCTGTGCACCTTTCTGATTGGACAATTCCACTCATTTTTGCTACTTTGTCCTCTGTGGATTTGTTTCCCCTGTTATTTGCGCTTATTTAATCTGTATACATTTGCTTTTTTCATTCGTCTCCTCTTTTTTTCCTTTCTCTTGTTCTCTTGATCTTTTCATTGTTAACCCCTTTGCTGTATTTCTGCAAAAGGTGGTATTTCAAGTTATTGTAAATAGGTTTTAAAGATGCATAATATACCTTCTGTGCAAACCACAGATCCTCTTAATAAGGCCTTCATTGGGAAATCTGAAATTAAAGTGTTTGAGCAATTGTCAATGACGCATAGTAATATACATCAGTACAAAGAAGTCCGATACTAGAGAATTAATCCTAGTCCAAAATTTGTACGCGCAAATTAATTTTTCCTGTATAAATGGCATTTCTTTTTCTTTGATATCTGAATCATGTACCCGTGCCATCCCATTTCTTTAGTAGGTAACGCATGCTAGGCTATATCAGTATGAGCAGGAGAAAGAGATGTTCTAGAATAAGAAAATAAAGAGCAGAGGCCATTTGGACTGAGGAACAGGACTGTATTGTCATAGTTAATGCAGCAGTCTGTGATCCTAGGGAACTGGGTTCAAGTTTGACAAGTCCAAAACTCCACCTCACTCCGTTAGAGAAGAAGATTAAGGCTGAATCTACAAATTTAGAACAGCCACCTCCAATATATTGCACATTGAAAATTTAGGTAAACAGTCCTCTTCAAATCCAATCAGAAGTAAGACAAACCAAATATATAGGATAATTCATTCATTTATTTCTTCCATACAGCAGATCTAGCTTTAGAGAAATGAGGACGCTGGAGAAAGAGCGCCCACTGTGAACCCTTGAAAAGCCCTGCTCAGGCGAAACGGGTCCCGTCGGTGATATGCTAGTATCTCTGCTGTATGGAAGAAATAAATGAATGAATTATCCTATATATTTGGTTTGTCTTACTTCTGATTGGATTTGAAGAGGACTGTTTACCTAAATTTTCAATGTGCAATATATTGGAGGTGGCTGTTCTAAATTGGTAGATTCAGCCTTATATCTTCTTCTCTAACGGAGTGAGGTGGAGTTTTGGACTTGTCAAGGTTGATTTACCTCACTTGCATCTTCTTTTACCTTTTGAGCTGGGTTCAAGTCCCACCACAGCTCCTTGTGACTCTGGGGAAGTCACTTAACCCTTTGTTGTCCCTGGTACAAAAATTTATGATGTGTACAGTGTAACCCTATGAAATGATTACTAATAGGATCTCCTCCAACTCTTGTTTTGCAGATGATCAGTGCTGAAGCGCCGGTGCTGTTTGCTAAAGCTGCACACATTTTCATCACAGAATTAACACTACGGGCTTGGATACACACGGAGGACAATAAGCGCAGGACGCTGCAGGTGCCTGCTTCATCCACCTTTGAAGCATCTGCTTTTTCATTTCACCTTGTGTCTTTTATCACGTCTAGATTTCCTATTTTGTTGTTTTTTTTCTCTTATAACAGAGAAATGACATTGCAATGGCAATTACAAAGTTTGATCAGTTTGATTTTCTAATTGACATCGTCCCTCGAGATGAGCTTAAACCTCCAAAACGACAGGTAAGGAGGGGGGGAATTTACCGTGTCGGGTGAAGTGCGCTGCATTGACACTAATGTTTACAAAGTGCTCTGCAGTCTTTCTGGGTAGCCTTTGCGACTGTAAACATCCTTGACTGGAAGCTGTAAAGTTTCGTAAAGAGCTTTCAGTCAGATGTTTACAGCGGCAGGTTGCCACAGTCACTCTGAGCAGGTGCACCGCCTGCTTTTTCGAACGGATAACTGGGACACTGTACGTCACTATTTCCCTGTTGATAAGCTTAGATTCTGAACTTATTAACGTCACAATTACATGGAACCAGTGTTATATAATATGATCCAAGCCAATATATAATAATAATAACAGCTTATATACCGCAATACCGTGAAGTTCTATGCGATTTACAAAGATTAAGCAAAGGTACAAATTGATTGACTTTAAGAGGAGAGGAAGAAAGAGGGTTAATAGGACAGGAAATCCATTTTTGAGGAGAGAGTGATCAATAGAACAAGTTAATCGCTATAGAGGGGAGAGAGAAGAGAGGATCAGTTGTCTAGATACTTTAGGAACAGGTGTGTTTTCAGACGTTTCCTAAATTCCTCATAAGTAGTGGGCGAAAGCAATTGTTCTAGGTCTTTACCCCATGATGCTGCTTGGTGCGAGAGAAGATGCTCATGGTGTTTTTTCAGTTTACAACCTCTCGCTGGGGGGGGAAACGAAGTTGGAATGTGAGCTTCTCTTATGTCTGTTGGCTGAGAAGATGAAAAGGTCAGTTATATATTTAGGGGCAAGTCCGTGTAGTGCTTTGAAGCAAAAGCAGGCAAATTTAAACTTTACGCGTGCTTCCATTGGCAGCCAATGCAGCTGCCGGTAGTAGGATGTCACGTGGTCAAACTTCCTCAGCCCAAAGATCAGTTTGACCGCTGCATTTTGCATCAATTGTAAACGCTGCATGTTCTTTTGGGAAATTGCTAAATAGGCGATGTTACAGTAGTCAAGTAGACTCAGTACGAGGGATTGGACTAGGGTTCTGAATGCCACTGTATCGAAATAAGCTTTAATGGATCTGAGTTTCCAGAGAGTGAAAAATCCCTTTCTGATCAAGGAGTCCACCTGGTCTCTCATGGTTAGGCACTGATCCAAAGTTACACCTAGTATCTTTATGGTAGGTTGGATAGGGTAATTAAGATTATTGATACATAGTGGTGATTTGGTGTCAAGCGGATGTGGCGAAGATATTTATTTTCCTCTCCAAGCCTCATAATAAGCAATAATAAATGTACAGTCAAATAGCATTTCCACAGTCTCATCAAATATAACAAAATGGTAGGACGCGCATGCGCACTAAAAAAATCGTGTTCCCTGATCCCGTCGCGGAAACACGAGTGCGCATGCGCGCCTACTACGTCACCACAGCCTGCTCTCCACCTCGCACCGCTACAGGCCCCACACTCTCAACTCACACATCCGCTGTAGCCTAGCAACTCCGACCACAACCTTCCACCCTCAACCGCCTAGGAGCTGCGGCGGGGGCTTTCAGAACAGAATATGATTACCATGTTTCTTTAGGCAGCCCCGGTTGTTTACTTGGATTCAATGTCAGCATTAGGGTTCGCCGGACGGCAGCCGTGAGAGCCGGGTGAGGAAGGCCGCCGCAGCCTCGCCGCTAGGTAGGGGGACAACAATGGCGCTTATGCTCAAGCCGCCGCCACGACTCCTCTCTCGAACCGCACCAGGATCGAGAGAGGAGCTGCGGCGGGGGCTTGAGCATAAGCGCCATTGTTGTCCCCCTACCTAGCCGCGAGGCTGGGGCGGCCTTCCTCACCCGGCTCACATTTAATCCAAGTAAACAACCGGGGCTGCCTAAAGAAACAAAGTTTCACAATGCTTGGCCTGCCAAACAATTCCTGCCGTTGCCGAAATTTGCCCCACCATTCCTTCCCTTCCTCCATCAGGTACAGTTCAGCTCCGCCTATGTTAAAAGGATCTGCTTTGAAATTGGAGCCCTGCCGCCAACGTAACACGTTCCCTCTGCCGCGGTCCCATATGTCAGAGAAGGGGCGGGACCAAGGCAGAGGGGAACGTGCTACGGCAGTGGCAGGCCTCCGATTTCGACGCGGCTCCTTTTAACATTGGTGGATTTACTGCACCTGATGGAGGGAGGGAAGGAAAGGTGGTCGGGCGCTGTTGAGCCCCTCTTTGCCCTCAGACCCTCTCCTAACTGCTCCCTCCTGTCTCAGACCACTGGGGGGAGGTTCCTGTCTTCAGCTGCAGGGATGGAGGGAGGGAAGAAGAAAGAAGGGGCCCTGGCAAGCGAGTTATCAAAAGCCAACCATAGCCTGGGACCCCTACATGATATGAATAATGACCAGACAACAAAAGGTAAGAAAAATAATTTTATTTTCTGTTTTGTGATTACAATATGTCAGATTTGAAATGTGTTTTGAGGGAGGCTATTGCTGCGGCTTTGGACAGAGGGGTACCATTTTTGTGGGAGCCAGCCTTCGGAGAGGCTTGGGACGCGGGGATGGATGCGGGAGGGGCTGCCACTGCGAAGGGCTTTGGTGGGGGAGCCAGCCAGACCGCGGGTGTGGGGACGTTGTAAGCACGGATTGGTCAAGGAGCCGCCGCTTCCGAGGCTTTGAAATTGCTCTCCCACCATCACTCCCTCCCGCCCCGGCTCTGCCTCTGCCCAGGTTCAAAAGCAGGAGAGGCGGTCATCTAGCACCCGTTAATCTAACGGGCTTAAACACTAGTTTAGAATATTATGTCTCTGCAGAAGCTCATTGGAACAACCAGGCCATCTTTAATTTCCCTGACCTTAGATATGTACACATTCGAATATCCTTTGTTAAAATAGGTTTAGTCCGAGAAGGTAATCTCCTTTCTGTTTGGTTTCTGTTGAGTTTCTGGTCTTTGATAAACAACAATCGAGACTGAAGGGACAAACACCAAGTGGGAGTAAAAGTTACTCATTTCCGAATTGTAAAAAGTGAAACGCCAGTAAGCACATCGGACTGCAGAAGCTATTCATGCTGGAATAATTTTCCAAAAGATTATTTCTGGTGCTGGGGTTTACACAGTCACATTCTTGGGATGAGAAAGGAAATCAACTGAAGATTGTTGGGGCGGGAGAGGAGAAGGAGGATGCTTGTCTTCCTTGTGGATGGTGAACTAAACTAAACCTTAAGTTTATATACCGCATCCTCTCCATAATTATAGAGCTTGGCACGGTTTTCAAAAGTTTAATAAAGGAAGGAGTAGCATAGAGGGGTTGGATGTTGAGTCCAGGGGGGAAGAGAACATTACAATTTTGTGAAGAGCCTAGTTTTCAGGTGCTTACGGAATAATTGGTGAAGGGAGTGCACCTCAATAGATTGAAAACGGTCTGTCTTATGTGACTATATGAATGGGAACTGTGACATCTTGGGGAAACTGGCACCTTGAAATCTGCCATGCTGTAGTGTGTGTAAACATCCTACACTCTCAGCTGTGAATTTAAGGTAGCTGGGAGAAGGGCGTTTACCCCCCCTGCCATGGACTGAACAGCACAAGGCTTATGCCACTGCCTTAATAAACCAGTTTCCAGTGGAACAATACATAGTTTACAAGTAGCTGTTCCCGACCGGAAAACAATTCTTACTTGTAGTGTTCCATATTCTCACATTCATTTTATTTAGGAATACATTTTGCACGAGAGCTCTTTGCCAAGAGATAGTTCCTCAAAAGAGCTGCACTTCGTTGTCCAGTAGAAGCTGCAGAATGCATGCAGAGTGCCAGCCTGCTGTTGAATAGCCTTTGGGCCTTGCTGGGCTTACATTCAGCACCTTTGGTGGGGCTGAGGAACTGAGATGCTGAATAGTGAATGTGAATAGCAAATGAAGCAGGTTTTATGTTCCTCATCAGTCACTGTGTTCTCAAAATGCAGAAGTTTTGTTATTCCATCCACATCTGAGGTTCATTTGTCTTGCCTTGGGACAACATTGTTTTCAGTAGGAGATGCTGAGTTGTGGTTTACAGATGGAAGAAGATAGAAAGCCATTTTTTCTCAATTGCCTCTTCTTGAATTATGAACTATAGAGTTACTCCTGATTTTTAGGGGTTTTTTTTGTAAGTTTGGTTTTATTTATTGTGGGGTTAATATTCCAAACAGTTTGAAATTGCCAGGCCTTGGCTGTTTAAATCACTTATACGGGGCAATTTAGGGATAATCAATGGCACTAACCAGTTAATATCCCCTTTGACAGCCTATGCGGAATCAAGACGTATGCGGGCAGTCTAGGGATGGAGTTGGGGCAGAGCGGAAACTTAGCAGGTTAGCAGTGATTTTCAGTCCACTAACCATCTAAGTAACTCTCTCCAGAGCCAAATATCACCCCTATTGCTTGTTATTGATATCTCTGTGTTTTATGCCTTATTATGCAATAAGTAAATAAACAGTGTGCGACATGTCTCCTGTCTTTATTTGGCAAGCATTTGTGCGCTTGGACTCTTGACTCTCTCTTCCGCTGGGCCTGTATTTCCATATTGCACTTTTTCAGGAGGAGGTTCGCCAGGCCGTGACTCCAGCTGAGCCTGTCCAGTATTATTTCACTCTCGCGCAGCAGCCAGCAGTGCAGGTACAAGGCCAGCAGCAAGGCCAGCAAAGCAGTACAGCCACCATCCAGCCAGGACAGATCATCATTGCTCAGCCACAGCAGGGCCAGGTCAGTGAGGTCAACAGCAGCTCCCCAGGTCCAATTCAACCTGCACTTCTCAATCTTAAAGTAACGAGTACCTGCTTCAGAGGCAGGAAAACATTTGTAAAATTACCTCCCCATCCCTTCTGTTTAAGATCATAGTGACTAGCTCAGGGCACTTCCTCTTCGAAACGATACTGGATACTGAACACATTTGTTCCTTGCTCGTTTTGAAGAGGAAGTGCCCTGAGCTAGTCTCTATGATCTTAAACAGAAGGGATGGGGAGGTAATTTTACAAATGTTTTCCTGCCTCTGAAGCAAATTTTACACACACAAATAGGCTTTCAATAAAATTGTTTGGCTGTATTTTGTACATCGGAAGGTCTTGCATAATGTGGCCGATGTAAATTTGAGGATTTTTAAGTGCTTATTTTAAAACAAGACAGGCCTCTTTAAAAAAAATTTTTATTGATGTATTGGGCCTCTTTATAAAAGAGGCTTAAATTACTGTAGGATTCTTTGGGGACTTTTCATTTAGACTCTCTTAATGTCGCATCCTCTACTCTAGGCTCCTCGGTCCCAGCCTTCCCAGATTGCCTTGTTCAAAGTACATTATGAAAATTGAAATCGATAGAAGCGAAAGTATTGGAGCCATTTGAGTGCAATATCATTTGCCTCGCTTTTGTTGTATCAGTGAGGCGGAGATCTTTTGGCAACTGCCATGCTACTACTTGTACAGAGGTTGAGATGCTTCATGCTGAGACATGTACATTTGTGTGTTTGGTTCCAGAGCACCCCACTTACCATGCAGGTAGGAGAAGGCCAGCAAGTGCAGATAGTTCAAGCACAGCCACAAGGACAGACGCAGCAAGCACAGAGCAGTACCGGCCAGACAATGCAGGTCATGCAGCAAATTATCACTAACACGGGAGAGATTCAGCAGATACCGGTAAGCTAGTCCCGCAATCCTGGGTAGCAGCCTAGTATGCAGTCCTTGCTTTGTGTAATGTATGCAGTCAAGTTTTCTATTAACTTTGTTTTTTGAGCCATAAAGCAGAATTTGGGCTATAATAGCATTTTATTTATATTGTATTAGTCTCAAATTTTTTATAACTTGAGTCCTTATTTTCTAATGTCATTTGAAGTGGGGGAAGGGGGATGGAGCAAGGAGGTACATGGAACTGTCTGTAATGCTAATTTCATTCAATTTAACTCTACCATGTGAAAGCATGAGTGACTTTTAAATTAGAGAGCTGAATGGGATTGCGGGAATCCTAAGGGGATTGAAATAAGTTGCCATGGGAATCCCGTAACAGTATAATCAAAATCTCTGGTGATTCCAAAATGAGGCTTGGAATGCACTGAGATGGGCAATTGGAATGCCAGAATGAGGCTTGGCGTACCTAGAGAGGCAGCTAGAATACCAGACTTGAGGCCTGGAACACTCATTGCTTGAATAACGAATACCAATCAAAAAACCATGAGAGGAGGTTGTGAGGAAACAGCTTTGAGCAAGTAAATAGTGTGTACTCCTCCTGCAGGTATGGGTGGGGATGGGTGAAATTTCTGTCCCCGTCCAGCTCTCTCTCTTTTAAACCTGCTTATAATTGTTCTGTTTGGGGGATTGATGCAGTAAGAAATATCTGTAGTACAGGGTGGGCCAAAAGTCGGTATACAGTATTCATTATTGAAACCATCCCAGGAAACACAAACTCTGTATTGTAACACCATTGCAAAAGCTTGTGTAAACCACTCTGAATCGACTCCCCCAGTCATTAGCAGCATTATAGAAGCTTTCAATAAACAATTATTTCTTTTTATTGTACAGGTATTGAATAAGTAAAAGTGAAACAATTTAACTGATACGACAACTGTACAATAAAAAGAAATAATGAATAAAATACTGTATACCTACTTTTGGCCCACCCTGAATATAAAGCTGGAGTGTTTGGGACGTCAGGAAAGTTGCTGCTTCTCATAAGAAAAGAGGGCAGGAATACGGCCAAGGTGCCCCTTGGTTGTTTAATTCTAGTCTAGAAGCCCTGGTGTTCAGCAGTGCGTGTGCTCTTTCTCCATATCTTTACTGTGATTTCCAGGGCTTGAGCTTCACATGAAGAACTTCTGTCTGGTTTCTAGGTTCAGTTGAACACTGGTCAGTTACAGTATATCCGCTTAGCTCAGCCGGTATCAGGAACACAGGTGGTACAAGGACAGATCCAGACTCTAGCATCCAACACACAGCAGGTAATAATAATAATAATAATAACAGACAGTTCAGAGCGGTTTACAGAGGAAGAGACTGTATACAGACAGCGATATTACAAAAACCTTTTAATCAAATTTTTCCTGGAAGTATTTTAGAAGTACATCTAAGCAGAAATGGAGTCAGAGAAATTTATCAAAAAGATGAGTTTTGATTGACTTCCTAAAAGTTTGATAAGAAAGTGTGTTTGAAATAAAGTTGGTTAAACATTTATTCCATTTGCCTGCTTGGAATAATAATGTTCGATCGAGGAATCTCTGGTAAGTCTCTCCCATACATGAGAGAGGGTGTCGGTGTATGGCTGTTTGGTGGGGGATGGGCTGGGGAGGGCTTCAGTGGCTTGGAGGGTGTAGATGGGCTGGAGTAGGTTTTAACGGAGATTTCGGCAGTTGGAACCTAAGCACAGTACCGGGTAGAGCTTTGGATTCTTGCCCAGAAATAGCTAAGAAAAAAAATTTAAATTGAATCAGGTTGGGCAGACTGGATGGACCATTCGGGTCTTTATCTGGTGTCATCTACTATGTTACTATGTTAGGCTTTGTTCCGCAGTATCGCAATCCCTCTTTACTGCTTTTATTTTGGTTAGTGTGGACAAAGCTGTCTCTCTCTAGTTGTATGTATTAAAATGCCTTGCAAAAGCGACAATAACAGAACATAGGGCTCAGATTAGCTCAGAAAATTTTCAAGCACACCTGGATAAAGTGCCAGAGGAAAGTTCATGGTAGACACAGAAGTATCTTTTGTGAAGAAGAAGATATTAGAGAATGACACGGTGGCGGTTACCCGCGGCTAGCCACGTTTAGCCATGGGTAACCCGCCGAAACGGGGAACAAAAAATAGTGGCCTCTGCGGGACGGGGACAAGGCCATTCACCGCCCCGTGGAGCGGTGAATGGACTTGTCCCCGCAGTGAGGCAATCAAGATCGCGCGGTCCCCGCCATCTCCCTCCCTCCACCTCACCTTTGAACTGAAGAGCAACCGCCGGTTGAATTTCTGCCGGTCCGCACGAAGAAAAAAAAAAAAAAGCCTCTCCTTTTCTCCTGCTCTTATCGCCATGCTGCAGCTACTAAAGCCGACAGGAAGTCTTTCCAACGTCAATTCTGAACTTCAGCCAGAACTTCAGAATTGAGTCGGAAAGAAGACTTCCGGCTTTAGGAGCTGCAGCATGGCGGTAAGAGAAGAGGAAAAGAAGGGAGGCTTTTTTTTTTTTTTTTTTTTTTAGCGGCAGGGAGGCAGCAGGCTGGCTTTGGCTAGGGAGGGAAAAAGGTAGACAGGCACAGGTAGGCAGGCAGGCTTCGGGGGTGTGGGTGGGACAAAGTGTGGAAGGCAGTGAGAGGGACATAGGAAGGAGGCACCGGGGGCACTAAAGACATGGGAAGGAGGCACTGGGGGCACTAAAGACAGAAAGGGGCACTAAGGACATGGGAAGGAGGCACTGGGGCACTAAAGACATGGGAAGGAGGCACTGGGGGCACTAAAGACATGGGAAGGAGGCACTGGGGGCACTAAAGACAGGAAGGGGCACTAAGGACATGGGAAGGAGGCACTGGGGGCACTAAAGACAGGAAGGGGCACTAAGGACATGGGAAGGAGGTACCGGGGGCACTAAAGACATGGGAAGGAGGCACTAAAGACAGGAAGGGGCACTAAGGACATGGGAAGGACGCACCGGGGGCACTAAGGACATAGGAAGGAAAGAGGGAGGGAATAGAAAGGGACAATTCTTGGGCCTGAGTGCAGAAAGAAAGAAATGAAAGAAAGGATACACAGAAAGAAGGAAACGCAACCAGAGACTCATGAAATCAATCACCAGACAGCAAAGGTAGGAAAAATGATTTTATTTTCAATTTAGTGATCAAAATATGTCAGTTTTGAGAATTTATATGTGCTGTCTATATTTTGCACTATATTTGTCTATTTTTCTATAGTTACTGAGGTGACTGAGCTTGCGGAGATGGGGCGGAAACAGGGTTTTAAAATTTTAGTCCTAGTAGTTTGCCGGTCCACAAAATAATTCTTTTATTTCTGCTGGTCCACGGGTGTAAAAAGGTTGAAAAAGACTGATGTAGAGTATGCTGGCTTTCTTTTTCGCCCAGCCGCATGCGTTCAAAAAGCCGCGCTCGCGTTGATCAATCTTCTCCTCTCTTGCAACTTCCTGTTTCCGGTTGCGTCAGAGGAGAGTATTGAACAAATGAGCACCCGCACATGCGGCTGGGCGAAAAAGAAAGCCGGCATACTCTACATCTAAGGTGAGATGGAGGGAGGGAGATGGCGGAACTCTGCAGTCGGTCGGGTGTCTGCTATTTTTGTATCACTGCCTGCCTGCGCTCACGTTCCAGATCCTCCTGCATTTTTAGTGTGCACAATTGACCTGATTCGAGCTATAGGTGAACATGGGGGACACGTCATTGAAAGAGAGGACAAGTTAATTGATTTATTTTATGTTCGGTTTTTACTACAGGGCAGAGGCACTGAAACAGATTCTCAGTGCAGTAGTAGTAGTGGCAGAACTCTCTTCTGTCTTCATGGTTTTTCGCAGTACTGAGGCTTATATGGATGCTGCGGGGACGGTGACGGGGCGGTGAATGGGATGGCATTGGCGGTGACGGGGCGGTGAAAGGGATGGCGGTGACGGTGACAGGGCGGTGAAGGGAACGGCGGTGACGGAGCGGTGCAGAGGATGGTGGGCCGGGGACGGTGCAGTGACGGGGACAGATTTTTTCCCCGTGTCATTCTCTAGCTGATATCTTCACTACTGTGCAATTTACTCCTTCAATGAACCTTGTAATTTCTTTGATTTCTTTAAAAATCAAATACAAAAATCCTGACATGATAAATATTGTAAAGTTCCCCTGAGTGGCTGCTGCTGCCCTCTAAATCAGTGGTTCCCAACCCTGTCTTGGAGGACCACTAGGCCAGTCAGGTTTTCACGATATCCCTAATGAATATGCATGGAGCAGATTTGCATGCCTGGCACCTCCATTATATGCAGATTTCTCTCATGCATATTCATTAGGGCTATCCTGAAAACCCGACTGGCCTAGTGATCCTCCAGGAGAGGGTTGGGAACCACTGCTCTAAATCACCACACCTGTATTCTTGCTGATCATATGATATACCCTGTTGGCTCTTTCCGTATTTACATTCAAGGTTGCAGTGTTAAGTACCTTAGTGTTCCTGCCCCAGGCTTTTCTTCTCTGCTTATTAATCTGCACAGAACTCTGAGAGTGAGTACTAACCGATCCCTCTTTTTCCTTCCAGATTTCACAAACCGAAGTCCAACAGGGCCAACAGCAGTTCAGCCAGTTCACAGATGGACAGGTACTCGGCTGCCTTTCAAATGAGCCCTGTTTGCATGAGAGGTTGGGGGAAGGGGATAGAGTACGGGCCTGTAGACCAAATGGCAAGAAACTTCTCAGCCAAGAAACACATGTTTGTTTCCACTTTACTTTCAAACACCACCACTGTGATGCAAAGAAGAAAATTCTCACCCAAGCGTTTTCTGTGCTTGGGCTTTGGATGGTGGTCTGAGGTGGCTGGAGCAGAGGATTAGGAGTATGTCTCGCACAGATATCAAATACTCTGTACTGGGTGTTATTGCTACTCCTTCTCACTATCCTGATCAAAAATGCTTCCATAGCATCCTGGCACAGATGGGTATTATGCACTTCTACCAGCAGATGGAGACTGAGAACTACTGAGCTTCGATGTACTCTATAAGTGAGCTGTGCAGTCCCCTGAAAGCTAGTCAGTTCTCAGTCTCAGCAGATGATAGAAGTGCTAAGCTTGTGCAGTCTCTCTCTTGGGGAATTTTTTTGTTGTTATTTACAGGTCAGTGTTTCATAACATAAGATTTTAGAGTAGACATGCCGGATGGTGTGAACAACATGAAGAAAGACCTGACAAAGCTTGAAAATGGTCTGGAATTTGGCAGCTAAAATTTAATGCTAAGAAATGCAAGGTCATGCATTTGGGCTGCAAAACCAGAGGGAATGATGAACAACTTATGTGCACGACAGAAGAGCGGGACTTGGGTGTGATTGTATATGTGATGATCTTAAGGTGGCCAAACAGGTTGAAAAGGTGACGGCGAAAGCTAGAAGGATGCTAGGATGCATAGGGAGAGGTATAACTAGTAGGAAAAAGGAGGTATTGATGCCCCTATATAAGACTGGTGAGACCTCGTTTAGAAAATTGTGTACAATTCTGGAGATATCAAAAGGTTAGAGTTGGTCCAAAGGAAGGCTTGGTCTTCGTGATAAGGCGTATGGGGACATACTTAAAGATCTCAATCTGTATACTTTGGAGGAAAGGTGGGATATATGATAGAGATGTTTAAATACCTACATGGCGCATGAGTCGAATCTCTTTCATTTGAAAGGAAGCTCTGGAATGAGAGGGCATAGGATGAAGTTAAGAGGTGATAGGCTCCGGAGTAATCTGAGGAAATACTTTTTTATGGAAAGGATGGTAGATGCGTGGAACAGTCTCTCGGAAGAGGTAGTGGAAATAGAGACTGTGACTGAATTCAAGAGGGCTTGGGTTAGGCACCTGGGATCTCTCAGAGGGAGAAAGAGTTAATGGTTACTCTGGATGGGCAGACTAGATGGGCCATTTGGCCTTTATCTGCCGTCATGTTTCTATTTATATACTTCACAAATAATTTTCCTTGATGTATTTTTGTTGAAAGGCGTTAACATTAAAGACAGATTAAACCTTACCACAGCACATAGATATTCCCTGTCTGTTCCAGACGGGATCACAAGCCATGCTTAGTAGCCTAAACAGTAAATGGTAGGAAGAAGAAGAAGAAGAAAACAGTATTAAAATCACAGAAAAGAAGAGAAAAATGGAATGGGAAGGAAAGCAGAATGTAATCGAAATTAAAATAAAACTAAAAAAAAAAGTTCCGCTCAGTTCAATGTAAGGCAATCGGGGGTACAATGACACAGCCGACAAACACACTGTGGCCACCCAGCACAGCAAGCAGGCCAAAGGAAGAAGGCAAGCCCCAGATGATCCCTTGCTGTCAAACTACCATCAGCAGAAGGAGGAGTCGAGCCAATGTCGGAGCCCTGGTGTTGCCGACAGAGGGGAAGACTCAGGGACACATAGCCATCTGCTTCCATCAAGGCCGATCCTCCAGAATGCATCACATCTCTATCAGCGATCTCCTGACATCAGATGCTTTGGCTCTGGAACAGGCCAGTGGGCCACCGTTGAAGCAGACCCTGCCCGATGTGCAGGGCAGGGCCCAATGACAAGGCCAACAGTGCGGATGAGTGGAGATCTCCTGCTGCCGCCCCAATCTCTCGCCATTCTCATCTCTCCCACCGAGAAAGGAGGCCTGAAGCAAGACCTCAGCCCACAGTGGTGAGTAAGGTCGTAGAATGCAGCCGTTAACGGCCAAGAACGGGTGTTTCGGTTAGGGACATAAAATGAATAAAGAAGGATAAAGAATCAGACTAAATGAAAACAATAAGAAAAAAAATAACCTAGAATGTTAAAAATAAAATATAAGGATACAAAAATAACAGAAAATAATACAAATAAAACAAAAAAGGTGGTAGGCATTAGGCACAGCCTAACCTGCTGCAATCTTGAAAAAAAATACACATTTTTGTGAATATCTTTTGTTTTATGAGAAAATCAAGGAAAATTTTTGTTGTTTACCTGCAATTACATCACTTTCTTTTCCAGAGATAGATTAAAAAAAAAAAGATTTGACATCGATATGTGAACATTTCTTAAGAAAGAACTGAATATTTCATGGGTGTCCTAATTTTTTCACATGACTGTATCTAAAAAAATGTCTTGTTCCCCTGTTATACCATGTTGGCTATTTTTTCTTCCATTTGCATCTTTTCTTTCCTGACTACTTGACCAGCCTCACTTAACTTTTCCAGATATTTTGCCTGTCTTCCTGTTTCTGCGATCTTTCTCCTTACCTTCTCAGTTACTGCTTTTGAGAACCAAAGTGGCCTTCTTTTCCTCTTACATTTACTTACTTTCCTTACAAAATGGTTTTTTGCCCTTGTAATAGCTCCTTTCAGTTTTGCCCACTTCTTTCCTATTTGTTGCAGATGTTCCCATCCAGACAACAACTCCTTGATGTAAATCCCCATCTGAACAAGTTAATTCTTTTAAAGTCTAGAACTTTTGCTTTCAAATAAGCCTTCTCTACACCTGTCTTAATATATCATGTGGTGACGACTGGATACCAGATGATCACCCACTATAACGTCAGAAACATTTGTATGCACAAAGTCCAGGATGGCCCCATCCCTCATCAGTTCCATTACCAACTGCTGGAACAGTTCTCCTTACCCCGTAATAGAGATACCCCTTAGTTTTCCCATTTCATTTTAATACCAGCTTCTTGATGAGGAAAAATAGACTTGTCTCTGGTATTCCATTCTATGGAAGAAGCAATAGACGCTTTCCTTTGTGTGAGAACAGAAGTGGTCTCTTCCAGCGTGCTTGTATTTCACCCTTGGAACCTGATGCAGAAAGCTGTGCATTAATTGTATGATAATGAGCAAAAAAAAAATGTGCCAGATGCATATGCATATAGATTTGCTTTATCCGTTTATTTAAAATTTGATATTTCGCCACAATAAAATACATTAAAAAAAAAAGAATGCAATTAAATATAGGAAAGTACACTATTTTCATACAAATAAATAAAAAACATACATGGTTCATCACTGCAAAAAGTGTTCTCTTCTGATTAACAATTTAAGAGAAACCACATTCATAAAGGTAAGTCTTCAAAAGTACATGGAATCGAATATATGAAGGTTCCAAACGTAAATTAATTGGTAAAGAATTCCATAAGGATGGTGCAAGTGCAAAGCAAGCTGAGTTTCTGGTTCTCTCCCATTTTGGTTTTTAGGGGTTGAGAAATCACTAGTCTATTATCTAATAGTGAACGATGAACCCTTGCTGGAGAATACGGAATGATTTAAAGAAGCCAGATAATCTGGAACGCCCGAGTGCAATGTTTTATAAGTCAAGGTTAAAATTGTAAACCATATCTGGGAAGGAATAGACCACCAATGCAGCAGTGCATAAGAAAATTGTATCAGCACCCGGTGTTTCACGCATCCCTGCACACACATGTATAAGCAGCCCATGCACACAACTGAGTGTCACGCTGCTGGAATGCTCTTCTGCACGTACAACAAGTTTTTCAGTACTGTTTTTCAGGTGCAGAGTGGCATCCATCATATGTGTGCAGCAACTCTAGGGCCTGATTCAGAACGATCCTGCATTTGTTTCATCTTTCGGATACTGCAAATCATTAAAAGATATCTTAAGAGGATTACGTGGTAAAAGAAAATAGGAATTGTAGGGTTATGAGTACACGTAATAAATACAATGAAGGGCAATCAAAGGGATTAAAATGGCCTAATGTACTTGTAGAAGCCATAAAATCTGAAAGTGGGGCTATGGAAGCAATAATGGCAAGGCAGTGGGGCATGAACCATACTGGGATTAACTAAAGAAGGCAGAGGATTCAGCTCAGATATATAGCCAAAGGCAGGCTAGGAGTGTTAGGAACAGTCCAGTCATACCTGTTGGTGAAGCTTCCTCTGTGCAGCTCTACTAGGCTTTCCTAGGCCAGGTGCTGATGTTCTGGAGGCAGGAATGTACGATTTTATTCTGTACTTTGTGGGGATGTGAGGGGGGGTCAGTGAAAATGGGGGGGAGTGTGTGGGGGTCTTTACTTTGTCCCTGCAGTGGTTATCTTGTCCCTTTGGTTCCCTTTTGGGGGCTTATACCTGTCTTTACATCGTCTAACTCATAACCTATAAGTTCCGTCTAGGCAGTCTTGTCAAACATTCAATTATCCCTGCAATATGACTAAGTCTAGGTCAGCCCTAATCCTGCCTTAACCGCTCCTTCAAAAACGCCCCTTTCAGCTCTGGGCACACAGCAAGATTCAGAAGCCTAAAATGTCCCCGGATATGTCCAAAAAGCTGTTTCGATTATTGGCACTTGGACGACCTGTCTTTTAGATCGTCTCAAGTGCTGACTTGGACGGGTTTTTAGACGTATTTAAGTTTCGATTATGAACCCCATAGGCTGCTGACAACCCTGTGTACAAAAGTCCAGCACACCTGACTCATCAGCACTTTGCTTGTATTGATAGGAATTAGCCGTGAACAAAACATTTTTAATTTTAGGGTTTGAGGCAGAGATGCATAAGTTTGCTTCAGCAGTTTGTAGCTTGAGTGGAGAAAGACACACAGATTGAAATCCCCGCCAAACGCAGGTGCAGTCACTGGAGAAGGTCAGGGCTATAGAGGCTGAGCATATGTTTTTGCATTTGAAAAGGGGTTTCATCTGTTGCTAGAACTGTGCAGTCACCTGGTTAAAGCAAGATATCTGTTTCCCTGAGTCTTAGTTAACCTAATTCAGTGAGCATCCTATGGCATGGCTGGTGGCTGCACATGTTCCATGTGTAGAATTTCTGAGATACAGCTGCCGATTTGTTTTTTTTTTACCTTTACAGCAACTCTACCAGATTCAGCAAGTGACTATGCCTGCAGGCCAAGATATCACTCAGCCCATGTTCATTCAGTCCAGCAGTCAGGCGTCAGACGGAGCAGCTACACAAGTTACAGGGGACTGATCAGCAGTTCTGGGAGTGACTCGCTCTCCTACATCATCTTCTCTTTCTCGTTCTCTCTCTCTCTCTCATGCACACACTTCTTGCCAGTCAGGTCCCAGGATAGCTTCCTGTCTTGTATTTCTGTGCTTAATGCGAAAGTCCCTGCCAGAGCATACCGTTATCTACTGGGAGTGAGAGTGTAGCCCTAACGTTTTACCAGCAGCTGCGATGGGTTTATTTTTAAATGTATATTTCATTACGAGTGTGACATTCTTGAGTTCAAACTGAAATAAAAGATAATAGAAAAGTTGAGGTATCCGAGTAAATGGCAAAGCTCTGGCGATGCCAGTGGGGACCTAGAGAGCAGCTGTTTGCCACAGTGTCTGCAAGGTAAATTGGAACCAACTCCTTCATGCCTAAGTAGGCAAGAATTTCATCTCTCTCCATCCAGTCCAGATATAAATGTATACACACTCAAAGGCATATCCCATCTTTGTAGCCGTGAAACTCTGCTTGATAAAAGCAGAGTAGCTCAGCACGGTTTCCAGCTCAGTATTAGTTTCTTGGTTGGCTCTTAAACAAATTTTACAATCTACTTTTTCTCTGTTTGCATTCATCTGGACCGAAGTCAATACAAAGAAGCTGAGTTCATCTTGATCTTATCTGTCATATGCATGTTATATTTATAGACCACTATCCCTGAAAAAATGCAGCTCAAAGTGGTTTACTATAAAGCACATGAACAGTAAATCATAGCATATAATGTGCCTATAAAGAGACACATCAGTTAAAATGCATGTGGTACTGCAAGCATATTTTGAACACGAGGTTTGCCTTTCAAAATGCAGCCAGCTGATAGGAAGGAAGATCAGATACTTGGGGGCTCCCCTGTCCTCCAGTGCATGCAAGGAGTGGAGGTTGGGTTATTTTCTGAAAAACTTTCCCACCCACTGGTTAACAGTTTAGCATAGAAAAAGCTGAAAATGGAAGTGTCTGTTTCCTTCGGAAAGCCAGAATTTGCCTTCAGTGGGACATGTTGATCTTGGTGAGGCAACGAATGCACTCGCAGTTGTTGAGTGCACCTTTTGCTGTGTTCTACATTATGGGCCAGCCACGAGTCAAATCGCGCTTAGGCGCCATTTAAAGAATCACTGGGCCAGGGCTTTACTGGCCTGAATCACATCTAACGGTGTCTGATGTCATCTCTGCCCCTAACCACGCCTGCTTTGATCTGCTTAGACATGGTTGGTTATGAGGCCTACCTTCATAGGCATCTACTGCTGCCTACTTTTTTTTTAATGAGTTTATAATCAGTTTTTAACGGCACAGCCAATTACTGATTAAAACCAATTAAGGTAGGCAGTAGTTCAGCGCCATTTATAGAATCTGGCCCTATGTGCACAGTTTGACATGTTGCTTTCCGAGTCACCAGCTCCTTTTGAAGTGGCTAAAAGTATCTGTCTGCCAGCGAATGTTTTTGGAGCAGTGAGACCTGGTATTGCAGCCCACACACAGATTAATTGTATGAACGAGGTGCTAACATTTGTGGGTCCGTAGAATACTAGTATACATGCACGGAGGTGCACGCATACGTGAATTTGCAAGGGGAGTATGCCTATGGGTAGGACCTAGGTGGGACTCCCACTTAACATGCAGACTTATAGAATACTGTAAGCTGCAGCTGTCCCTGCCACATTTGGACCGATACTGGCCTTTGCTGGTATTCTAATATGCACCCACAGCCTGCCCTCGAGCCCTGGTTCTTGAATTGCCTTCATACTTGGTGTAGAAGGATTTCTTTCCCTATATGTCTGGTTTTGTTATCTTTTTCAGACAATCCTTGTCCCTTCTGTTCCTCTCTTAGAAACTGAAATGTTCCTAGCCCAGGCTGGAAATAGAGCAGAGGGATTTCAGAAAGGGATTATTTTGTGGGTAGGGGTATTTTTAAGGGTTGTGTGTGGTTTTTTTTTTATATTGTGCTAGTGGAAGCATGTATAATACTGTGCATGAACAGCAATAAACTTCATTTTAGATACAGTGGTTTATTTTATTTTGGTTGTCTGTCTTGATCATTTTCCTAATTACCACTTTCTTATGAGAACTGTATTTTTAGATGCTCAACCAGCTTTCACCAAAATCTCACCTTGTGCTACTAATTTCTACCAGTTAAGCAGTATCCAATCTGGTAACTATTTCCTTCTGTTCCTGATCATGTTTGCATCTGTATGTCAAAGACTCATGACAAACTTCAGGTAAATAACTGCCACCTACTTGGATCTCAGTCAGCAGACTTGGAGGGAATATTCAGGGGCACATTACCAGGCATTACCACTGGATATCCCTTCTAACTACCAAGTTAGTGCCAGGGCAGTCAGGCGTACCTGTAAGAGAGGCAGACATCAGAGATATTCAGTGCCAACACCCCACATACATAACTGGACAGAGTTATCTCTGCCCACTTAGATATGCAGGTAATGGCATCCCTATAATTTCCAGGTCCATCGAAGACCCAGATATTCAATGGTTCTGCCCAGACATGGCCCAGCATTGAGTGTTTGGGTTTGATTCAGCCCATGGCTGTTGGCACTTTCAAAACTGCTGAGCACCTCAGGCTGAATGTCACCTGGTTCGTTTACTCGTTCTCCCTCTTGCTGTCTCTGGTGGGATAGACTGTGTTCATGTATTTGCACTAAACCCATTTCTCACTTCTAAAGTCTCCTCTCTCTAATGGCTTGAAGGAACCCAGGTGATTTTTAACAACTGTGTGAAATAATGTCTTCAATGCCTGAGAATTGCTTCAGAGACAGGCTCAGTTTCAAAGCACTTAGACACACAAAGTAGCATAGGTTACTGTGGTACTTTGTGTGTCTAAGTGCTCTGAAATTGAGCTCCTTTATCTCCTTAGGAAGAGTGAGACTTCTTAACTGTCAAAAAAGTACAAGAATCAAAGGAAAGCTTGTTATTCCACACAAATACCCAGTCACTATGATTTCCTTTAGTTTGACTGGAATATTGTGGATATTAGTTTGAAATAGGATCTTCCTATACTTGGAGATCCACAAAGCATCTCATTGCTAAAAATGAATGGAAACTGATCCTATTTGGTGTGTAGATCATTTCTGAAGGAAAGATCCTGGTTAGGTGTCATTTTGCTTGTTGTTGAGGCTGCTGAGGTATGGGGTACCATACTGGTCCGTTTTATCTCCAAATTTATATAAAACCGCTTGTAGATCCAGGTTCCTAATCAAGGTTGCACTTTCAAATGTAGTAGGCCATATTTAATTATGCATCTCTTTAAAATTAATTGATGAATAGCAGGCTTGGGCAATCATGAAATAGATGGTTTTTAATAAGCTTTCATGAAATCCAGTAAAGAGAAGCACTTCATCACCTCATACTTTAGTACAACTTGCATCTCACACGTCTTCTACTAAGCCATCTCTCTCCCCTTTAATCTGTTCAAAATTCTGTTGCATGACCAGTGTCATTACATTGACATTAGCCCTCTCTTCAGGTCACTTCATTGGCTCCCTATCCATTTCTGCATACAATTCCAAGTTTATTTGTCTCTTGCTATACCGGCTATCAGGGACCTATTTAGCCTGCCTGCAGAAAACTGTGGAGCTCGGGGTCTGTATCCGTAGTAGCTTAGCTCGCCTACTGAATTGCAGGGGCTTGAGTACAGGCTGTTAGGTATCTGCAGGAGGCTTAATGGGAGTCTTCAGGGTACCAGCTGTGATTTTGTCATCCCCCTTCATGTGCAAGGTTCCACAGGGATTGCGTATCAACCTGACTTTGATCCAACGGGCAGTTTTTGAAGATCTCAGTGTTTGGAGGACTGGCTGATTGAGGCAGGGATACTTCTCCCAGATGATTGCAACTTCTTAGAGCTGAGGCAGGCTGCAGCACCTTCAGAGCACATGTCACAGTCAGTTAAGCTATTATAGCCGATGAGCAAAATCAGGAGGGGGGGGGGGGGTCTGAAAAACCTATTTTTGAAAGTTTCTGCCATATCCTCTAGGGTTCCTCACCTCTAAAATTATGTTTTCTGAGGTACACATGGTAGAGACGAAAGAGGAAGAATTGTTGGACATGAGGTGGAGGAGAGGAAGGGAGAGATGCAACAACGAGGTAGAAAGGGGTGAAAGGGAGAAATCCTGCATATGGTGGAAGGAGGGAGAAATGTTGGAGATAGAGTGGAGGGCAGGGAAAGATGGTGCATGGGGAGAGAGGAAGAAGGAAGAGATATGCTGCATGGAGGCATATAGAGATATTTGACCCAGGGTACATGGAAGGGAAGGTACAGAGATGGAAGATGGATGGAGAGCATGGAGAAAGAAGAAAACATTAAATAGGCTGGAGACCCTGGCAAGCGAGTTAACAGAAGACAAACAGAAACCAGAACCTGGGACCAACTTGATTTGAATAATAAAACAACCAGAAGACAGAAGGTAGAAAAATAATTTTTTTTTTCTATTTTGTGATTGTCAGATTTGAAATGTGTATCCTGCCAGAGCTGGTGTTAAGATTGTGAGTGTGAGCTAGGATATAACAGAGAGATGAAGAGACTACAAAATAAACCCACCAGGCCATTTGAAAACGACACCCAATTGGGTAGGAAAAGCGAATAGAATAAAAAAAATTGATTCAATGGGCCTACTCGAATTGAAAAATTGGGCAGCACTAGTCCCTACCATCCAGAATGGCACACCTATTACAGTAGAAAAAGAGATTAGATTCTTACCTAGCTAATACCTTTTCTGGGAGTTCTTTCCCCCCAGCAGTCTCTTACAATTCTCTGCCTCCCTCTATCCCTGCTGATAGATCCTGGACTGCCTTTGAACTTGTATCCGAATCCCAGATCTCTAAACTTTGTCTCAAACTGAAATCCTGCAATTGCATCCTGGATCCTTTCCCTTCCTACCTTTATGAAAACATTCCCGCACAGGCCATCTCCTCCCTTACCAGGCTTATAAATTCTGCTTTAGTATCGGGCCTGTTCTCCACAGAAATGGGACACATTGCCTTGTCCCCTCTTCTGAAAAAAGCCGATCTCGACCCTTCCTTACCATCTAACTACCGCCCCATAGCAAATATCCCTCTCCTAACTAAACTGCTAGAGGCCATAGTCGCCACCCAGCTCTCTTCTTACCTAAAGAGATTCTCCATCCTCCATCCCTACCAATATGGCTTCAGACCCAGCTTCAGCACCGAATACCTCCTAGTTTCCTTAATTTCTAAGGTGCAACAACTACATTCTCGTAACAAATTTGCTGTCCTATTACAATTTGATCTCTCTGCAGCTTTCGATGTTGTCCACCACATACATACTACTTTATCAACTTTCCGAGATAGGAATTGAATCCACCGTCCTAAAGTGGTTCTCAAACTTCTTACGCTCTCGCTCCTACACTGTCAACACAAATGGCACCATGTCCATTCCTTGGACACCATCTTGCGATGTCCCTCAGGGATCACCCCTATTCTGTTTAACATCTATATGTCCTCCCTGAAACTTCTCCAATTATCCCCCCTTGAAACAATCTACACATACGCTGATGACATCCTTGTCCTCCTTGAGACAGACCAGAACCTCACTAACCTCCACGAGAGCATTACAGCTTGCATAATGAGACTCCATTCTTGGTCCTTCTCGGTACAGATGAAATTGAATGAATCAAAAACAAAATTACTCTGGCTCGGCCCAAAATTAGAACACCTGCCCACCCTCTTCTCACTACTCTCAGGCGCTGCACTGCAGCTTGAGTTCTCAAGCAAGGTCCTTGGCATCATTATTGATTCTTCTCTCTCCCTCAATGACCACCTCAACTCCTTGACTAAATCATGCTTTTTCAGCCTCCACATGCTGAGGAAAGTAAGATCCTATTTTCGCCAACAACATTTCGCCTTCCTTGTCCAATCCATCATCCTCTCCAAATTAGACTATTGCAATGCCATCTACTTAAGGCTATCAAAAAAAGTCTTCAAAGACTCCAGCTAATCCAGAATACTGCAGCCAAGTTGATCTTTGCAAAACGCAAGTCTGACCATGTCTCCCCACTCCTAGCCAAATTTCACTGGCTCCCTGTGATTTCCAGAATCCATTTCAAATGCTTCTGCCTTGCTTTTAAGATCATTCACGGCATCCTTCCTCCCTTAATCCCACTATCTTATAACTCCTCAAGTCCTGACTCTACCAGACCCGCCCAAAGGTATAAATCATCCTTCCCCTCTCTACACGGTATTCGCTATGCAGGCAAACTGGGAAAATCCCTTCTCTTCAGAATCACAGGTCTTTGGAACGACCTTACTACCCCGTTGCGGAACCTGGGCTCCCTCCAATTATTCCGCAAGCAACTGAAAACCTGGCTTTTCACTAAAATGTAATTCTATCCCCCCTTACTCTTCTCTTCTATATATAGGTTCATGTAAACCTTTTTTTTTTCCTTCTCTTCCTATATTTTAAGTTCTTGTAAACCGTGCCAAGCTCCACAACATCCGTAGAGATGATGTGGTATAAAAACTTAAGGTTTAGTTTAGTTTAGTAGATAAGTGTGTCTTCTGGAATCCCACCCTGTCAATGATTTCTCC
Source organism: Geotrypetes seraphini (assembly GCF_902459505.1). Taxonomy (NCBI): domain Eukaryota; kingdom Metazoa; phylum Chordata; class Amphibia; order Gymnophiona; family Dermophiidae; genus Geotrypetes; species Geotrypetes seraphini. The sequence continues at coordinate 24,638,985 of NC_047091.1, forward strand.
ACCTGCCTACTGATTCAATCACAAGTTCAAGTCAAAACTAAGATTTATGATGTTAAGTCAGACCTTAAAAGAGTATGAAGAATAATCTATTGCTATAACACATTGGGGGGCATGTTTGAGCTCCATAAATGTTCCTGATTGCTATATTTATTTCAATGTTCAATTAAAATGTTTTAATATGTTTGTTATACTTTCAGACAGAACAAATTTGTAGCTTGGGGAGTCTCCCCCCATATCCCTCCTTATATAGGGCTATCACCTGCTTTGGTACAAACTGAAGGGGGTAGCAGAGCCCTCTGGAGAATTAGGAGGAGTTGAAAACCTGGAATGGATTCCTTCTCAGTTCGTGAGTACCTTATTGTCCAGAATGAAACACCTATCTACTAGAAAAGATATTTGCAAGGTAAGAACCTAATTTATTTTTGTCCTGTTAGAGAATAACTTGGGGACAGGATTTGTCCCCGTCCCCACGGTTAACTGTGGGAAACCATCCCCATGTCCTCCTTTAGGAAAGAGGGAAGAATCGGCATGAATGGGCACAGCCACTGACCCTCGAGCCTTGCATTGCAGAATGGTATAGACTGTAGAAGGACTGAGGTTGAGATAAATATTAAAGAATGGTGGTTTCCTGCAGTTATCTGCAGGGACGGGAACAAATTCTGTCCCCGTGCCATTAATTTGTAAGCTCTGTTGAGCAGGGACTCTCCTACATGTTTTGTGTACAGTGCTATGTTTGTCTAGTAACACTATAGAAATAAGTAGTATATCTAGATAAAGATGTTTTTCAACCAATCCCCTACCCCCCCAAACCCCCACCCCCCACGGAATACCCCTTGTGAAAGATAAAAGTCCAGAGCATAGAGGTTATATTGTGTGTAAATGCCTCTTATAAAATTACTCCATGGATTATATAAAAGGGTTGAGGGGTGGTAGATTCAAAGGCAATGTTAGGAAATTCTACTTTACGGAGAGGGTGATGGATGCCTGAAATGCGCTCCCGAGAGAGGTGGTGGAGAGGAAAACGGTGACTGAGTTCAAAGAAGCGTGGGATGAACACAGAGGATTTAGAATCAGAAAATAATATTAAATATTGAACTAAGGCCAGTACTGGGCAGACTTGCAGGTCTGTGTCTGTGTATGGCCGTTTGGTGGAGGATGGGCTGGGGAGGGCTTCAATGGCTGGGAGGGTGTAGATGGGCTGGAGTAAGTCTTAACAGAGATTTCGGCAGTTGGAACCCAAGCACAGTACCGGGTAAAGCTTTGGATTCTTGCCCAGAAATAGCTAAGAAGAAAAAATTTTAATTGAATCAGGTTGGGCAGACTGGATGGACCATTCGGGTCTTTGTCTGCTGTCATCTACTATGTTATGTTACATAAAAATGCTTGTATTATAGGACCAGATTGGGGATGCTGAAACTCAGGAAGAGTTTATAAAATATACACCTACCCTCATAATTGTACAGATATTTTGTAAAGCTAAATCGGTGCCTACCTGGCCCTGAACATTCCTCCAGAATAGTTCCTCCAGAAAATAAATAACAACAACCTGAAGTCTTTAGTTAGTCGAAAATGCTGCTCCTAAGGTCCTCATAGGAGTTAAGATTCAGAGGGAATGTTACCCCCATTTTCAAGAGTTTGTGTTAGTCTTTCACACCTTGTTTAAGGCACAAATAACCAAGGCCCAGTGTCCCCTCATGTTTGCTAAGATCTGATTCTCAATTTGTCTATTAAGGATGAAATCCGATGTTAGAAACATAGAAAAATGATGGCAGAAAAGGGCCATAGCCCATCAAGTCTGCCCACATTAATGACCCACCCCCTAACTTTGTCCTCTTAGATATCCCATAGCCCATTAAGTCTGTCAACTCTGATGACCCTCCCTCAAATTTACCCTCTTAGAGACCCCACATGTGCATCCCATTTATTCTTAAAATCTGGCACGCTGCTGGCCTCGATCACCTGCACTGGGAGTTCATTCCAATGATCAACCACTCTTTCGGTGAAGAAATACTTCCTGGTGTCGCCATGAAATTTCCTGCCCTGATTTTTAGCGGGTGTTCTCTTGTGGCTGAGGGGCCTTTAAGAAAGAAAATATTATCTTCCTCCTCGATACGACCGGTGATATATTTAAACGTCTCAATCATGTCTCCCCTCTCTCTACGTTCTTCGAGAGAGTACAGCCGCAATTTAGTCAGCCTCTCCCCGTATGAGAGATCCTTGAGCCCCGAGACCATCCTGGTGGCCATTCGTTGAACCGATGTTCTACTCGATTGCGTTACTGTGGAAATCCCTGATGGTATTATGGCACTGCTGAACAGTGGAAACCTAGCTGTTCTGTACAGCAGGCCCTTTATGAGTTTGTCGAGGCTTTAGTATTAATAAGTAATAGGTAGTATTCTTTTGGTTTTGTGCTATTCTTTTTGATGTTTTAATATCGCCTACTTTATCCCACCTTGAGCACTTTGTGAGAAAATAAGTATGTAACAAAATAAATGGTGGACTGCTTGAAAAAAGGTCACAAACTTAAAAACCAAACCTACCCCCAGAGCCTGGTATGTTTGCTCTGTAATGCAAAACAGGCCGCTGGAGGGCTCTCGAGCACAGCTCCAATGCTGAGCTACTTTGAGAGGATCAAAACTGTTGTGCAGTATTTAGGTGGCCCAATATAAGCACCTCCAGCTCCTTTTCATCCTGAATGAATTTGGGACAAGACCTCTTTATTTTTATTGAGCCAGCCTAAGAATTTGAGCTGTCAGGACGCGAGAATCCACTCAGTGGGTCCACAGTAAAAAGGAGAAACAAAAGAACAAGAAACAATGGTGGAGAGGATGATCTTGATGTAAAAATGAAATAATCTTCACAAATAAAAAGCACTCCAGACAAATGTTGAATCCATATAACACAGAAATATAACCACAGAGAAAAGGGAGTTTATAGAGCACACGATGGACAGTTTGAGCCAATGCAGAGCAATAAGAGTTTCCTTCGTGCTAGTGCTTAGCAAAAATAAACCTATGGCATTCAAACAGAAATGTGCACTGGGGTGCTGTTGAAAGTTGCAGAAATGGAATGGAAACCATGGTCTGAGCGGTATGGGTTTATTTCATAATGCTGCCATAGGGGAAAACACCCTCTAGGATGCTAAATTGGTGAGACTGGACTCATTTGGAGCACTGGTCTTGACCTAGTGGCCGCTGCGTGAGCATGCTGCTGGTCAGGATGGAACACTGGTCTGACCCAGCAGCGGCAATTCTTGTGTTCTTATGATGGAATGAATTAGGGAATAGTGTGTCTTTTAGGCTGCGATGGGACACATTATGGCCTCGTTTCTTATTTAATCATGCTCAGGGGTAGGCAATTCCGGTCCTCGAGAGCCACAGGCAGGTCAGGTTTCCAGGATATCCACAATGAAGATAGATTCATATGCACTGCCTCCTTGGGATGCAAATCTATCTCATGCATATTTATTATATTCTAATGGACCTATTGACACTATAAATACACACATATAAATATTTTTTGTATTTAGATATCATCGTAATAATTACCCATTCATCAATAAATATTTCCACATATACATGTAAACATAAAACATCACACCGTAATCATTGCCCATTCATCTTTATAGATGAATGGGTAATGATTTTGATGATATATAAATGCAAAAATTATTTATAGTTCTCTAGCTTCATTAGAAGAGAATTATTTAACCATTAGGGGCTATTTACGGGTGGAAGTGGCTCCAGATTGAAAGTATTTGATGCATATTTATTGTGGATATCCTGCCTGTGGCTTTCGTTCTGAAAATTCCTTAAACAAGTTTAAAACACTCCTTATGACATGCTTAAGACATCAAAATTCCAACTGAAGTCCCAAATAAAAACGGGGCAGCAAAAGCGCTTCCAGGAAGTGTTACCCATTTTTCCTCTCGTTTTATTTTTATTTAGACAATGTAATTTAAAAACCTTCCCTTCCCTTTTCTTTCTTTCCATATCCTTTATTAGCAACTAGGCTAATAAAGGGTATGGAGGACCTCTCATATACTGACAGACTGAGAAAGCTGGGGCTTTTCTCCCTGGAAAAGCGGAGACTTAGAGGAGACATGATAGAAACCTTCAAGATCATGAAGGGCATAGAAAAAGTAGACAGGGACAGATTTTTCAAATTACGGGGAACCACAAGTACAAGGGGGCACTCAGAGAAATTGAAAGGGGGTAGGTTTAGAACAAACGCCAGGAAGTTCTTTTTCACCCAGAGGTTGGTGGATACATGGAACACGCTACCGGAGGATGTGATAAGCAGGAGCACTCTACAGGGCTTCAAAGAAGGTTTGATAGGTACCTGGAGGACAAAGGGATTGAGGGGTACAGATAGGAGTAGAGGTAGGTTATAGGGATAGGATTAGAGGTAAGTTATAAAATTAGTCAGGGACCACTGTTCAGGCAATAAACCTGATGGGCCGCCGCGGGAGCGGACCGCTGGGCAAGATGGACCTCTGGTCTGTCTCAGCGGAGGCAACTTCTTATGTTCGTATCCTTCGTAATCAAGTCTTTGTATCGACATTATCCCCCCTATTTTTATTTTGCTTTTTTATATACAACTTTTTTATAATTTTTATCTCTCATTATTGTAAACTGACCAGCTATTTGTGATGGTATATCAAAATACAAATGAACTTGAACTTGACTACAATTGCCTCCCCCTGATCATGCTGATTTAAGGTTCTTTCAGGGCCACTGTGTATGGAGATGATGGATCATGCCTTGAAGCCTTTGACTTCTTCGTATGGCCCAGTCTGCCTTGTGTTCATAAAGCATCGACTGAACCCAGTATCCAAACCTACCCAATATCTACCTTGTATTTCCTTTATTTCTATGGAACAGTCTAGTAATGAAACTAGCAAAACTCCATCCTTGATTCCTGGGGACGATTATCTGAAATGGATTGATGTTAATTGTGCTGATTCGGAGTAGAGAGTTGCGCGGGGACAGAAATCCCACTCGTTCCCGCCAGGATCCTCTCCATCCCCACCCGTCCCCGCCAGGATCCTCTCCGTCCCCACAAGGAATTATCTCCATTCCCGCCTGTCCCCATAAAAAGCAGCAATTACTTCTGAAAGGATCATCAATTCCACAGTTTCTTTTGTGTGTGCTGCTGTTTTCCTTGTGGAATCTCTTTGGTGGAACCCTTTTTTTTGTTTTCTGTTCAGGTAATTAACTTATGAACCCCTTCTTTTACTAAGACTGACGTGTCCATTATATTATATGGACGAACCTTGCTTCCAAAGCCTTCCATCCCCGTGGGCCAGAGGGGGATCCCCGTGGGAGTCCCCTGGGTTAGGGGGGGATTCCCGCGGAACCCCAGCGATCCTCGTTCCCGTGCAGACCTCTAATTCGGAGTCATGTTACTCTGGGCTTTGATGTTTCATTGATTTCTATATGCGCATGCCTTCCTGCCCAGGCTTGCTGTTAGATGATGACGCTAATACCAGCACAGTTTGAAAGGAGAAGCAGAAGCAAATTGTGGTCTAATAGGATTATCATTTGAAAATGAGCACTAAAGATCACAAAATTGACATAGTAAAGCTTGTAACCTGTCAGGAAATATCTGGAGCCATTCCTGAAATCCCAGTAAAGAAACAAGTCCAAGCTGAGCTGGGATTACTTCTGTTTCTCTGCTCTGCATCAGTGCCAGTTCTAAATAATTATAACCTGACTCCATTTTTCCCTGACACATGAGTTTGTCCAGGTTTTGTTGGAATAACAAGTCCATGCATGCACTGGAATAAAAGTGGGCTTGGACCAGCTGTTCCTTAAACTCGGGGGCCAATGGGCAACTCCTGTTGAAGGCTACAGAAAACCCTCTTTAACTTAATAATAATAACTTTATTCTTTTATGCCACCATAACCAAAAGTTCTAGGCGGTTTACACTAAAAAGAGCTGGACAATCAGCGAAATACAATAATAAAGTAAAAAAAATACAAATATTTGTAAAATAGAATTTCAATAATAAAACTCATTGTCCATCTAGCCCAGTGTCTTGTTTCCAACAGTGGTCAATCCAGAGTTACTGTGTGCTATTCCTTTAGTGCAGAAATGCTGTTAATGTATGTTGTTTTACTGCAAATCCAAATCTAATTTTATGCACTAGGACCTAGTTATCAATAGCATGCATTGGTGCTATTAAGCCCATATGAGAGCAAAGCCTTGCATAAGATTTCAATTGTGATCACTGCCTGAAGTCCCAAAACAAGGCTAAAACTGCAGATGCAATATTTACTAGACAGGTGCACAAAGGGCTGCTCTTTAGTTTGATTTTTTTTAATATAGAAAAAAGTGTAATTTGGAAGATGTCGGGTGATTCGGGAATAGGAAAAACCGAGATGTACGGACCCAAGGAAAAGACGTTCAATATATTTGTAAGCGATCTTGCTGAAGGGTTAAAAGGAAAACCGTGCCTTTTTGTAAATGACATGAAAAGACTGGCAATAGCGTGGAGACCCTGGAAGGAGTGGAAAACAGGAGACGTGAAGAAATGTCAGGTGATGCGTTTGTGGCAGAAATCCAAAGAAGCTGTAGGCCATAGGCACGGAGCAAGAAAGTAGAAAAACAACGGGAACAGCTCCTATGCTCATAAGAATTCTATGAGTGTCGGAGCTGTTACTGCCGCGGCTGATGCTAAAAACCGTGCTATGCTTTTGTGAAAAGGGGGAGGTGAGGTAAGTTCAGTAATTTATTGATACTATTTTGTACCATAATTATGGAAAAAGGAATCCATTCAAAACGTTTTACAACAATAAAAGTAGGAAACCATTTAGAAACATAAGAACATAAGAAGTTGCCCCCGCTGAGTCAGACCAGAGGTCCATCTTGCTCAGCGGTCTGCTCCCGCGGCGGCCCATCAGGCCTAGTGCCTGAACAGTGGTCCCTGATTAATTTTGTAACTTACCTCTAATCCTATCCCTCTACTCTTATCTGTACCCCTCAATCCCTTTGTCTTCCAAGTACCTATCCAAAGCTTCTTTGAACCCCTGTAGCGTGCTCCTGTTTATCACATCCTCTGGTAGCGCGTTCCATGTATCCACCACCCTCCTGTGTGAAAAAGAACTTCCTAGCGTTTGTTCTAAACCTCTCCCCTTTCAATTTCTCTGAGTGCCCCCTTGTACTTATTGATCCCCTTAATTTGAAAAATCTGTCCCTGTCTATTTTTTCTATGCCCTTCATGATCTTGAAAGTTTCTATCATGTCTCCTCTAAGTCTCCGCTTTTCCAGGGAGAAAAGCCCTAGCTTTTTCAGTCTGTCAGTATATGAGAGGTCCTCCATGCCCTTTATTATCTTAGTTGCACTTCTCTGGACCCTCTCAAGTACCTCCATGTCCTTCTTGAGGTACGGCGACCAGAACTGAACACAGTACTCCAGGTGCGGGCGCACCATAGCACGATACAGTGGCAGGATGACTTCCTTTGTCCTGGTCGTGATACCCTTCTTAATGATACCCAACATTCTGTTTGCTTTCCTTGAGGGGATTATGTGGTGCAAAAAAAGACTCTAGCCCTTTAGGGGAAAAGTGATGGAAATGGTCTGGGGTTTGAGAAGAGATTTGAATATGTTACACCCAGAAGACAGGACAGACCCAGGAGACTTGATACAGACAGAGAAGCAACAGCAAATGAAATGAAGTTACAAGGAGGGAACTTAAAAGCAAAATCACGAGATGGTGGATGTTGAAAACAATGACATCATTCAAGTGCGAGATAAATTGGAGAGGAAAACGGTGAACACAGCATCTCGAATCAGAAAATAATGGTATATATTGAAGAACTAAGGCCAATCTTGAACGGTCTGGGTCCTGTCTAGTTGAGGATGGGTTTGAGTGAGTTTCGACGAAGACTCCAGTAGATGCACAATACTGGGCAGAGTCTGGGTTTCTGGGCCAGAAATATCTAAGAATAAGAACAATTAAATCATTAACTCTCTGGAATTCGATTCCTGATTAGTCTCTGGCTTAGTCATTTCATTTCAAAACTGGAAAGCTGTTCTTTTGAAGTACACCATTTTATGAATGATTTTCCCTCCGTAGCTAAATAATATGGACCAAGAAATTGAGCTGCCAAAGCCTTCCCTTGACTAGGATGCTCACTTTCAGCAGAGCTTTTCAACCCAGCCACTCAGGCTTCAGGATACCCGCAACGAATAGGCAGGAGACAAATTGGTAGGTGCTGCCGCCATTGTATGCAGATCTGTCTCGTGTCTATTCATTGTGGCTAGCCTGAAAACCTGAGGGGCTGGGTTGCAAAACCCAGACTTATGGCTGTGACCACTTTCCTAACCAACCTTCACCCCCCCCCCCCCCATGTGTATCTTAAATACTAAGTAATATTGAACTGTTTGGAAGGAAAACAGCAGATTTAGAAATGGGACAACTGGGGAGGGGGGAGGAGTTGCGTCATTAGAGTAAAGTAGGGGGAAGGAAGCATTGAAGCAAGCAGGGGAAGAGCAGATAACATCGCTGGTTTAAGAAATGTTTGGAGGATTTCCTGGAGGAAAAGTCAGTAGGCTGTTATTGAGAAAGACATAGAGGAAGCCACTGCTTGCCCTGGATCGGTAGCATGGAATATTGCTACTCCTTGGGTTTTGGCCAGGTACTAGGGACCTGGATTGGCCACCGTGAGAATGGGCTACTGAGCTTGATGGACCATTGGTCTGACCCAGTAAGGCTATTCTTAGGTTCTGTGCATTTTATTGTTTATATTACCTAAGCCCAACTTGTCCCTAATTAATAATCATTTTTAACCTGTCCTGGGGGAGCCCCAGCCAGTCAGGATAACTACAATGAATATTTATGACATTGATTTGCATAACTGCCTATTGCCTATGTTCAGCTTCTTCTTGCCGCCTTCAAAAGGGCAGTACGTAAATCCTAATTAATAAAAGACACAGCCTCCTTGGTATACGATCTATCCCATGCATATTCATTGTGGATATCCCGAATCCCCAACTGGCCAGGGTTCCTCTGGGATAGCTTTTGGGGACTCCTGGCCTAGTTACCTTTTCCTTTGAAATAAATGTGACTTGGGTCGTCGTTACAACCCTGGGCTTCTTTCTGAGCAGCTGAGCAGAGCCATGCTGGTCTTTATCTGCCCAAAATGTGACATACCCCAGAAAGGAAGACACATTTGAAACAAACAAAATACTTGACTCCTCTACCAATGGAAGGGCGGGACAGGTGACCGCAGCCTTTGTATGATGAATAATGATTGACTTGTCTTCTTGGCTGACAGAAAACCATCAGTTTTTTTTAAAGTGCCAGCGTTTATCTTCATCAAAACTTCTTTTGTTGCTGTTGAAGTGTTCTGCTGGAACGTCACAGAGCTGGCCATGTGGACCTGCTGGTCTTTATGCTTATTTATTTTGCATTTTGATATATCACCCATTGACACAACCTAATCAGGTACTCTAAGCATTTTCTCTCTTGGTCCCGGCATGCTCACAATCTGACTATGGAGGGTTAAATGATTTGCACATTTAGTATGTGGATTTCCTGATGGCTATGATACTATTTATTTAGTCCATTTCCTATACCATTCTCCCAGGGGAGCTTAGAACAGTTTACATGAATTTTATTCAGGCGACAGAGAAAATGACAGCAGATACAGACCCGGATGGTCCATCCAGTCTGCCCAACTATACCCAATCTATAAATTAATCATTTCATTTTTTTCTTAGATATTTCTGGGCCAAGGGCAATGGAGGGATTAAGTGACTTGCCCAGGGTCACAAGGAGCAGCGTGGGATTTGAACCCACAACCTGAGAATGCTGAGGCTGGAGCTTTAACCACTGCACTACTCTAGAAATCAAAATGTAGTAAAAGTGAGCCAAGTAAAGGACAATGAAGCCATTGTGACATCACTGATGAGGTTGGCTCTTATTGGTGGAATGAGGCATTATGAGGTCACAGTACCAGCTCTGGTTATCAGAGGCTGAAACTTTTCACACTATTTATATATTCAATTTTCTATCCCATTCTCCCTGGGGAGCTCAGAACAGTTTACATGAATTTATTCAAGCATTTTTCCCTGTCACAATCTATCTAATGTACCTGGAGCAATGGGGGGATTAAGTGACTTGCCCAGGGTCACAAGGAGCAGCGTGGGTTTGAACCCACAACCCCAGGGTGCTGAGGCTGTAGCTTTAACTACTGTATCACACTTTAGTGAACTTACACAAGCTACTCGATATCGTATTGAACTTGTTCCTTGCTGTTAAGGTACAACAGCTTTTGCTTTCAAAGTTAACATCTACAGGTCTGGTTCTTCTGTATTCACCTGTTCACTATTTCATTTTCCTCTTGCTCGAATCTGAGAGTCCCTGTGGCTGTAGGGAAATTTCCAGCAGGCATATTTGATGAGGGATAGAAATTTAATATTTATTTATTTTAAAAAATTTATAACCTGCCTATAAACAAAGCGGTTTCCATAAAAATAAGCATATATAATTTTGAACCCAAGACAAAATTACAATTCCATTAATTTCTTTCTAAAAAAAAACCAAAACCCTCTCACCCAGCAAACCAACAGAACCCAGCCTAAAGTCTCCTCCAGGCAATTTATAACAGAGGCACTTAATAATCAGTCCATTTAGCGACTCGAACAACCAGAGCCAAGACAGAAACTACATTTTCCAGGAAACAAATTACAATGTAGGCTGGTACGGCTCTGCAACTAAGCGTCCACAAACAGTTTTTTTTTTTTTTGAAACTACAGCAGTCAGTGATTAATCTTAGATGTCCCGACAACTTATTCCAAAGTGACATTCCAGCCACTGAAAACATCTTAGATTTCGTAGCTACAAATCTCACACTTTCTTCAGTATTCGCTAGTAATCTATAGACCTTTCAGAGTGATTGAAAGCAGAAAGGGGCCAATTGGTAATAAATACATTCTTTCACAATACACACACATTTTGCAAATATTCTGGCAGCTTTTGATTATTTTGAAGGCTACATTTGTATTAGAAAAACAATCCTGAGAGGTAGTATTCAGCCTTTCATTTCTCCTTAAGAAAACCTCCAAATTAAAGCTGATCTATGCTACTATTTCTTAGATCTGCTTCTACAAAAAAATTCTGCCAAGCTGGAGCTGGGACTGCAGCCTGATCTTATCAGAAAAGTCTCTTTGAGTGGGGGCAGGCTTGCAGCCCTGGTGCTCACGGTAGGGTGGGAGTATCACTGCCCCCATCCCAGTCCCCTGTCTATACGGTGAGAGACTTGATTAAGCAGAATGGGAGAGAGCAAAGTCTGCATGCAGTGCAGTCATGGAGAACTGCAAAGACAGTCAGAGATAACATTTCCCAAAGCTAAGAGACTTGCACAGAAAAAAAAACAACAGCAAAATAGGTGGGACATGCAACGAAGCTACTAAGTAGTAGATTTAAAACAAACCAGAGAAAATATTTCTTCACACAACATGTAATTAAACCCCGGAACTTATTGCCGGAGAATGTGGTGAAATCAGATAGCTTAGCGGGGTTTAAAAAAGGCTTGGCTCATTTCCTATAAGAGAAGTCCACAGGCCAATAGGCCAATAATGCTAGCTCCTTCCCACCTCCCTATACCACTTCCAATACCTTCCCAATTTCCCAGAACAACCTCATCTACTCTTTATCTCCTCTAGAAATTACCAGATATCTTCTTCATGTAATTCTTTTGTAATTCGCCTTGAACCACAAGGCAATGGCGGAATAGAAATCTCTAATATAATCATTGAAAAATCCACTTCTTATTCCTAGGATAGAAACTGTTTTACTACTTGGGACCTCAGTTGGCCACTGTTGGAAACGGGATACTGGGCTTGATGGACCTTCGGTCTGTCCCAGTAGGGCAGTTCTTATGTGGCTATCTGTAAATATTGGGAATGGTGAAAATCTGGACAGACTGCCAAGGCAACTTCCAGTCCCTTTCCCACTTGTTTTCTTCTTCAGGTGTTTTCCTTGGTTTTGTGGATTGTATTGTCCATCCAGTTAGTGCCAGGGTGGTGTAGGGGCAGAGTCTGGACAAAGCTGGTTAGTGGCAATTTTTAGTCCATTAACCCAGTGCCCAAATAAGGTTAGGACAACAAAAAGATTGCCCTAACTTTATCTTGGTACCGGTTTGAATATCAGCCAGCACCAGTCAAGACCCAGATCTGTAATGCAGGGTCAAAGTCTACCTTCAGTGATTGGCACCCGACTGCTCTGGGTTAAGTTGCACTACACAGCACTGTACAGAGATTCATAACAGTCACACCCTGTTTCTTGGAGCTTACCATCTATTCAAGGCAAGCGGAAAATTGGAGGACCCGATTAGGCAGACCTAGGATTATAGGTGGCTTAATCTGGCATCTTTAACAGAGTAAAGCTGATACTAGCAAGGCCTGAAGACCTGAAGAAAAGCAGCCATTGTGGAAGGGAGGGAGGGACTCTGTCCTGGAACCAAAATAAGGGCTGAGCAACAAAACACACATTGCAGCTGAAAATAGCAATGGCAGAAAGCATGGCAGCAGTTCTCAACCTCAGTCAGTGGAGGCTGTGCATGCAGCTCTCCCCTCCCCCCCCCCCCCCCCCACTCCCACGTGAACTCCGTCGTGTAAGTCCTTTTTATCCTTACTCTTCTCCTCCACTGCCAGCTCCGGACTCCGTCCCTTCTAAATCGATAACGTCATGCTCCGTCTCTAGCAGTCTTCAAATCCAAGCTAAAAGCTCACTTTTTTGAGACTGCCTTCAACTCTTAACTCCCCCCCCCCCCACTGCTGTCAGATATCATTTCCTCTACCAGAACCTCCCCAACCCTCAGATAATAATAATAATAATAACTTTATTCTTCTATACCGCCACAATCTTGCGACTTCTAGACGGTTTACAATCAAGAGTGCTGGACATTCAGCGAAATACAATAAGCAGATATTCAGAGGAAATACAGAGATCAGAGACCTCAGGAGGCAATAGTATAGAAATACAATTTGCTGAGCGAAAATGTAATATGTACATTTTAGTAGGTAATGTCCGACAGGACCAGTTGGGGATAAATAGCAACGTAAAGTTACGATAAGATGAAGATAACAGATTATATTTATAACAGTGCTGTAAATTCAGGTGGAATAGGGAGGGGGGAGGGAGAGGGAGAGATGTCCTGTCTGTCTAAATTAGATTGGAAGCTCTTCTGAGCAGGGACCGGCGCTACAGAAATGATAACTAGGAGTAGTAGTAGATATCCTTAAAACCCACTTGGTCCCTGCCTCCTGCAATTCGACAACTTCTGCTAAAGTCCACTCAACTCGGAGAAGCCTCCGGCTGCCTGTGCTATTCAGATTGCATTCCTGTTATGCACTTTTTCAGGTTTAGTGCACTAAAAGGTTATTGATTGATTCAACACCTATTATTCCTTAGGGAATCAGTTTCCCTATCAAATTTTCCCTTTCACCGTAGCGAGAGTCCTTAATGCATCTTTGGGTGTCTTTACCTGGAGCCTACATGTAGCTTTTTAAGTTGCCGATGTGGGAAAAAGAGATCCAGTTATCGGTTTATGTAAATTTACTGGACTTCCAGTAGAAAAGATGTAAAAAGTGGAATTAAAAGGGGGAGTGTGCTGGGCTTTTCTGGGCTAAGTGGGAAGGAGAATCCAGTAGTGACTCTCTCTTTTCACATAACGGCCATCCATATATTATCTCTAGCTACAATCGATCTGCTCTCATTGATCTATTATTGATCACTTTATGTCTCTCTGCATGTATGACTACATTCTAATATACAATTATACCAACGTTCCCAGAAACCATAAGTTCTACCGTACAATGCTGCATTAGCTTAAAAGTCATCACACAAAGTCCTGGCATTTTAAATAAAGTTTGGCCAAGTGGAAGGAAGAAAGACATTTCCTTTTCTTCACTAGTTTATTGATATAACTTTCTTCGTTTCCCGACTGGTTTTAGGAGGTTAACAACCTCTTCCTCAAAGATCATGCTGCCTGGACGTTTTCAATATTGTTGATTAAAATCTTTCTCTACAGCCAAAAAGGATCAAAGCGGTTTACATCACAACTAAAACTTATTATCATAATACCACTAAAACGAATATGTAAAATGTAAAAATCCAAATTAATACAAGTTAATACTATTTCTTAATCATTTCTATAGTGCATCTAAGCCATATACAACCCACAAGAGAACAGGCAGAGCCACACACAAAATAAGAAAGAGGCTTATGGGGCATTTTCAAAACACCAAGACATCCCAAAAAACAGCATAAATCAGCTTTTGGACGACCTCTGGATGTCTTACGAGATGTCCAAACTAAAGGGGGGCATGTTAGAGAGGTCTTATGGGTGAGCTTAGGTTTGGACAACCTTTCCCAGGACGGCAGATGGAATTTAGACATTCTGGGCTAGACCTGGGTTTTGTTTTGTTTTTCTGCTATTCAATGGCCACGGATTTGGACTTGGAGGATGAGATGTACAGCGTCAGAATCTATGGGACAAGCCTGGTTTTTTTCTGTTGTCTAGAATTTTTTGGAAGTTAGACAGTTCAAAGTCTAATAGATGCTGCCACTGTCATCTTGAATTAGAGACACTGGATCCTCTGTTGTTCTATTGTCCCTTAATACTCAATTTTTGGAAATCTATACAGGGGTATTAGGTGTTTCCATACCATTATCCTACGACATAGTCCTTTTTGGGACATTGTTAAAACCTAAAAGTCCAATAGATATAAATAAAAACCTGACGGGAGTGGCCATGCAGCTAATATTGAAATACTGGAAGAATTCGGACAGACGAAACCCTTTGTCAAAGTTACAGGTATGAAAAGATGTTATCAGAGCAATTGGGGACTAGTAAAAGGAGTCCATAAGAGGTTTACGATAGACAATAGATTGTTCTTTATTTAAGGTTTCTGATTCCAGGGAGGGGGGTAGGGTAGGATTAAGTGATTTTCTAATACATTTATGTACAAATATAAGCGCTGTGTTTTTATGATATTATTTGTATGTATACTTGGCACTTTTTTCGGTTTTAAAAATGAATAAAGAAAAAAAAAGAGACATTCTGAGCTAGACCTGTTTTAAAAGCATCTAAGTGCCAAAAAGGTATCCAAACTGACCAGCTGACCACTGGAGGGATTAAGTAATGCCCCCCCCCTCCACATTTCTAAATAAACAGTGTATACCTGTTATGGGAAAGCCTCGTAGAGCATCACACAGGGGTCTTAAGTAGCCTGGCCAATGGGCTAATAATGAACCATAGAGAGGCCAAGCCCATAATCCACTTTAACCATTACATTTATGGTGGAAAGTGTGAGCCCACCAAAACCCTACTATAGTGCTTTGTAGGTGCCACCTGCAGCCATAAGGGCTATTGGGATGGTAGACAGGTGGATCTAGTAGGTTTGGGGGGAGTTTTGGACTCATACCATAAATTATAAGGGGTATATGGTGAGATGTACATCTGGCACCCTTTATGTGAAGTTCACAGCAGTGCCCTCTAAGGTGCCCCACTGCTCTTTTGGTATGTCTGTGTGGCCAGTCCATTACAATGCTGGCTCCGCCCACGTCCATTTTGAACTTGAGAAGTTTTTGCGATCAAAAATGGCAAAAAGTTGGACATCCTAAGGTTTGACATCCTGGTGGCGATTAAAAAAAAAAAATGGACATTAGCGGTTTTGATGGCTTTGAAAATGGCCAGTTCTCTAGCCTCCGACTTTGGACAACTTGCGGGAAATGTCCAAAGTCGAACTTAGACTTCCTGTCGAAAATGTTCCTCTTTGTGTCTTAAGAATTAAGCCAGGGGTGTTTTAGGCCAGGTCGAAAGGCAGTAAGAAAAGCACAGGAGCGGATCACAGGTCGATGGGACTCTTCAGGTAATGGCATTCATCTCCTCAACCTGCCCTGATTCGATGGAGAGGGTGAGCTAGTCAAGACATGTCATGAATTAGTGGACTAAGAAAAAGGGCTCACTTTCCGAAATCCTTTATTTCTGCACATTCTAGTGGACTAACAGGGCGAGCAAATGTTTGAACATAATCTATTCTTCTATCGTGTATCAAATGCTCTCCCCAGATCCCAAAAAGTGTGTCTTTGCTTGCTAATATGTTTGCTTTTTTTAGTATTTATAGACTGCACTTCGTTATAACATCAGTGCAGGTTATAAAAATATTAAAAAAAAAAAACAGTTAAATAGTTAACTCAGAACAGACTCCCTCATAAACTAAGTCAGCGGAGGAAAAGCTAAACCACAACGGATAAGAAAGGTCACAACGTCTAATCCTAATCCTATATCCTGCAGCCCGCTGGTCCGTAGAGTCCGGAGCCCCTGCACCCCTCTTTCTTCTCCACCAGTTCCAGTGTTGCACCCTCCGCGTTTCCCAGCACAGTTCGAAAGTGAAGCTGCAGGTGACATTTCGGGAAGTTAATCAAAGTTTCTGCTCTATTGGAAATCATTCAGAAGAAGGAATCACATTGCAGAGGGAAACCGACCATGCACACCTCCAATGGACGTTTGCTTCTGAAAGAGAAACACTTAGATCTGGCTTTTATTTTTAGACGGAATGACTTAACTTTTCCAAAGCCAGGCTCTAGACAAGTTCCAAGCAGGTGAAGGCTTCTCAGGATTGCTTTGTAAAAATTTTATAAGGACTGCCTGTACTATTCAAGTGATTTAATTGTATTCTGAGCATAGTGACTACTTTTGATTGAGACCTTCCATTAACGCAGGCTCGTTCATGATTGCTGAGTCGGCCACTTTCCCCGCACGGCACTAGGTGGAATGCCTTTATGCCTCAAGTCAAGGTTTGCACTTTGGCAGACTGCATTAAGAATAGGCACCATCACAAGGGTTAACAATTGCTGTAGTTCTGAGATACAGTGTGTGTATAGAGGGATTTCAAATGAATCAATCTCTTTTTGGGCTGATACCTTCATATGGGGTTAGTTTTGTACAAACATAATCAAAATACATCAACCTTTCTTTATCCTGCCTCAAAAATAAGCATTAGGAAACTACGGTAGAGCTTTTTACCGCAGGCCGGCGAGGTAAATGCTCCGACGATCACAGGAATTGAATGGCCTTTGGTGCATTTACAGCGGCCGTATCACTACTGCATCACATGCCACGAACTACAGAATTAAAATCAAATTAGCAGTTAAAATAAAATTGTTAGCATAATACTTTACAAAAGAAAAGGTTTTGCAAAGCTCAGATATGCAGAAAATGGTCTCCGATACCAAGTACTACATCGAGAATGTTACTGAACCGGGGGGGGGGAGGGGGAGAATTTTATGGGACCGATGATTGAAAGTGAAAAGCTGTCTTTCCCTTGGACTCCCAGGCTCCTTTTCTCCGCTTTTACTTCCATCATAGTAGTACCTGAGTATAGAGAATTGCAAGAAACATTTGTTCTGTCCGATGAACTCGAGGGTCTGAGATGGTTTAAAGGAGGCGGAGTGGCGAATGTTGCTTGCCAGGTGCTGGTCACTCATGTATTCCAGGCTCTGGACTGTTTTAGGGTTGGAGTGATGTTGGTTGTTGTCACATGTTCTTTTATATTTTGTATACAAATGTGGAACTCGCCCTAGTTAAGGACGGGGGGAAAATAAAGAAACAAACTATAAGAATTATTATCTTTGAACTAACGATTAGCCGCTTTATAATAAGGGTTTGTTTTGGATGCTGGGATAAGCAGAGGTTGAAGTCAGTGGTGTACGAAGGGGGAGGGGCCAAGCTGGTGAGGGTGGGGCACTCCGCCTCTTCCCACTCCTCCCCTCGCCACGCGCACCCCCTTCCCTTCTCCATACCTCTAGTTGTTCACCGCTGCCATCAACAACTTCAACGTGTTCCTCACGACCGCGTCAGTTCTCCCGCTGATGTCACTTCCGGTGCCGCACATAGGAAACAGAGAGCCTCCGGGGTCATGAGGAGCAAGTTGATGTTGTTCCTCGTGGCGGTGAACAACTAAAGCTAGGGGGGAAGGGGGAAGGGAAAAGGGGGGGAACAGGGAGCAGAGATGAGGGTGGGGAGGGGCACCTCAGGGAAGGAATGGGGAGCAGAGATGAGGGTGGGGGAGGGGCGCCTCGGGGAAGGAATGGGGAGCAGAGGTGAGGGTAGGAGAGGGGCACCTCGGGGAAGGAACGGGGAGCAGAGATGAGGGTGGAGGAGAGGTGTCTCTTACCCTCACTATGCCACTGGTTGAAGTCATTGGACTAGCCATCGCTCCTTGGTCTTTCCTGCCTTTTCCAGTTACTTTTGCACATACTGGGACTGCAACGAACCTCACTCGTAAACCAGAGCTTTATGTGGGAGATGATCTTAGTCTCGTAGATCTACTCAGAGTGCTTTTCTTAGTACCTGAATTGTTCCAGCAAATTGATGGTAATTTTGCAGATGGGTGCTCTTATCAACTCAGCCTGGTCCAGCTGCAGTTAGAGCTCTGGCCTGAAGTGGACGCACAGACATTTTCCTGTTGAATATGTGATATGGAACATTTGTGATCAGCAGTCGATGGGGGGGGAGGTGTTGGGGCTGTATTTATTAGGTGTGTTTTATTTTGTAACCCACCTAGGTTTTAGGTGAGAAAGACGTTAAAATAAATAAATAAATAGGAACATACATGCAGCCACTGAACATATTAATCTGCTCTCTGGAGACAGTATCATCCAAAAAGCTGTCAAACTAGCCCACGTATATAGTGAAGTGAAGTGATAGTGGCAGGTGGCAGGTGAAGCTCTACCGAACACACAGATTTACCGAAACGCCAGTGTGTAAATTACCATGACGTGAGTGATTGACCCCCATATTGGAAAATATTTTGGCAGTGGTAGAAGAACCAGGATATTGTAATATCCATGAGGAAGCATCACTGGCAGAGCGTGGGGGAGAGGAGCTTGGTAAATGGCTAAAGTTATGGGAATAAGGAGAGGTCCTTACTACTTATTACTTCTATACCGATGAAAGGCATATGCAGCACTGTACATTTTGACATTTAATATACATTCTTTGCTCAGAAGAGCTTACAATCTAACTTGGGATGTAGAACTCAAGGTGAGAGGAGTTAGGAGTCGAAAGCGCTCTCAAAGAGGTGGGCTGACTTTTATAGACGGTCCCTTCTCTGAAGAGCTTACAATCTAACTTGAACAGACATGACAAATAGGGTTGGGGATGTAGAACCCAAGGCGAGAGGAGTTAGGAGTCGAAAGCACTCTCAAAGATGTAGGCTGACATTTGTAGGCAGTCCCTGCTCAGAAGAGCTTACAATCTAACTTGGACATACAAACATGACATAGACTGGGGATGCAGAACCCAAGGTGAGAGGAGTTAGGAATCGAAAGCACTCTCAAAGAGGTGGGCTGACATTTATAGACTGTCCCTGCTCACAGAGCTTATAATCTAACTTGGACAGACAGTCATGACATAGAGGGTTGGGGATGCAGAACCCAAGGTGAGAGGACTTAGGAGTCGAAAGCACTCTCAAAGGGGTGGGCTGACATTTATAGACTGTTTCTGCTCACAGAGCTTGCAATCTAACTTGGACAGACAGACATGACATAGAGGGTTGGGGATGCAGAACCCAAGGTGAGAGGAGTTAGGAGTCGAAAGCACTCAAAGAGGTGGGCTGAGTTTTATAGACAGTCCCTGCTCAGAAGAGCTTACAATGTAACTTAGACATACAAACATGACATATAGGGTTGGGGATGCAGAACCCAAGGTGAGAGGACTTAGGAGTCGAAAGCACTCTCAAAGGGGTGGGCTGACATTTATAGACTGTTTCTGCTCACAGAACTTATAATCTAACTTGGACAGACAGTCATGACATAGAGGGTTGGGGATGCAGAACCCAAGGTGAGAGGAGTTAGGAGTTGAAAGCGCTCTCGAAAAGGTGGGCAGACATTTATAGACGGTCCTTGCTGAGAAGAGCTTACAGTCTAACTTGAACAGACATGACAAATAGGGTTGGGGATGCAGAACCCAAGGTGAGAGGAGTTAGGAGTCGAAAGTGCTCTTGAAGAGGTGGGCAGACATTTATAGATGGTCCCTGCTCAGAAGAGCTTACAATCTAACTTGGACATACAAACATGACATAGAGGGTTGGGGATGCAGAACTCAAGATGAGAGGAGTTAGGAGTCAATCTAACTTAGACATACAAACATGACATAGAGGGTTGGGGATGCAGAACTCAAGATGAGAGGAGTTAGGAGTCGAAAGTGCTCTCAAAGAGGTGAGCTGACATTTATAGATGGTCCCTTCTCAGAAGAGCTTACAGTCTAACTTGAGCAGACATGACAAATAGGGTTGGGGATACTGAACCCAAGGTGAGAGGAGTTAGGAGTCGAAAGCACTCTCAAAGAGGTGGGCTTTTAACTTCACTGATTTTCACTATTCCTTTATAACAGAGAGAACTGAGTCAGGAGCAAGGCTGGAGTCCCAGCACTTGATTATAAACACAGGATGAATGACAGCAATAGGAGAGTCTGGTCCAGCTGGTGTAAGAGACAAATGGTTTGGATTGCAGGACACTCCTGTATAGTTTGGTCAGAGAGAAAAGAGCCCAAGAACAGCCATGGGTAGAGGATTAGGTATTTTTGTGTAAAAGAGCCAATCTGATCTGACTGGGACCAATTATTACCAACGATATGGCTGAAGTGACACTGCCTCATTTAAGAGGAGAAAAGTCTTAGATGGACTGTAGATCAGTGTTTTTCAACCTTTTTACACCTATGGACCAGCAGAAATAAAAGAATTATTCTGTGGACCGGCGGTTGAAGAACACTGGGCTAAGTTGTGGGCCAGACCCCGTCCATCTCTACCTAATCTCCACCCCAGACCCTGCCCCATAATAGTACTAATTGCACCTTGCACGTCCCGTGCCTCATCTGGAAGCCTTCCCTCTGACGTTGCAACGTCAGAGAGAAGGCTTCCGGTTCAGGCGCAGGACGCCCGTAGGAGCCACTGCCCGTGGCTTTGTGCACTGAATTAGTTAGGAAGAGGGAGCTGGCTCGAAGATAACGCTGCATCGATCTCACCGTGGACCGGTGGTTGAAGAACACTGCTGTAGATCATTTGTATAAAAAATGCACATTAATGATATTCATTGCATTTTTTACACATAGGTTTTTCTTGTAGGGCCCTATGTCCTTCATAGATATGTAGCTTCTATATTGATGATTGTAGTATGATATGTTTTAACGTTATGATGGTCATTTGTTTGTAATCTGGGCCAGAAAAAGGAGGCAGGAAACCAGCTGGCAAGGTTTTAGGTACAACATGGGAAAAAACAGTGGTGAAGTGGATCGGAAATTGGGAAATGAAAGAGGATCCACTCATCCTTAGAATCTGGCAGACAGTCAGAAAGCAATGCAAGGCGAACATTATCATTATCTTCCAAATGAATAATGACCCTGCTGCTGGAAAAAGGAATTGATGGCATTAAAAAAGATACAATAGGGATCGTAGCACAGTGGGGGGTGGGGTAACCGTCTGGTCCACTGTTATTCCAACATTTGTGTGAAAGGGGGAGAAAGCAGGAAAATAGAGAAAAAGGAAAAAAGGCAAAGAAATAGACAACTTTGTTAGAAGTTTGGGTGTCAGGGTTTGTTTAGGCTAAATGGGGTCCATCTCCTATAAATGCAATCAGCAACTGTAGAATTAATAGAGCATGGATAGTCTCCCAGTAGAGACTGTCTGAGTTCAAGAAAACAAGGGACACACACATGCATTCTCTTAGGAAGAGGAGGAGATTATGTATGGGCCATTTGGCCTTTATCTGTCATCATGTTTCTATAACCATAAAGCTCTATGACCTCACAATGCAGGTGTAAAGAGCCTTAGCCTATAGGAAGAGGAGATGCAAATGTTAAGAGCCTTAGCCAATAGGGAGAGGAAGAGATAGTAGAGGCTCAGGATGGGCCATTTGGCCTTTATCTGTCATCATGTTTCTATAACCATAAAGCTCTATGACCTCACAATGCAGGTGTAAAGAGCCTTAGCCTATAGGAAGAGGAGATGCAAATGTTAAGAGCCTTAGCCAATAGGGAGAGGAGGAGATTGTGGATAGGCCGCTTGGCCTTTATCTGTCATCATGTTTCTATAACCATAAAGCTCTATGACCTCACAATGCAGGTGTAAAGAGCCTTAGCCTATAGGAAGAGGAGATGCAAATGTTAAGAGCCTTAGCCAATAGGGAGAGGAGGAGATTGTGGATAGGCCGCTTGGCCTTTATCTGCCATCATGTTTCTATAACCATAAAGCTCTATGACCTCACAATGCAGGTGTTAAGAGCCTTAGCCTATAGGAAGAGGAGATGCAAATGTTAAGAGCCTTAGCCAATAGGGAGAGGAGGAGATAGTGAATGCTGTGAATGGGTCATTCGGCTTTTATCTACCATCATATTTCTCTGTTTCTAATAAGACATTATAGAAGCTCATCAACCAGAAAGGACAAACCATTAACACTGGGGAACACTGCTGCATTAAATGGGGTAATACTTTAGTGCAAAATTACCCCCTAAATCATATGCCTTGGGAAATTCTAAGTCCACATTATGAACAAAGTTAAATGTTGGCTTAGACCATGAGTATAGGTGGTAGAGGTGTATTTAATGAAAATTTGGAGGAACAATGCAGCAGGGCTGTCCCATGACCTTGACCTGCCTGTCCCATGACCTCTGTAGCAGCTGTTTTGGTTATAGCTAAATGTGCTGTTTATTTCAAATATCTGAGGGACTTTGAAAGGGCAAAGAGGAGGTTTCGGTGAAGAATGGAAGGGGAAGAGCCGTCTAGTCACGCTCATACACATAACTCAGTGAGTCTCAGTACAAGAAGCATATCAGATATTTGTCTGAAACAGAGA
This sequence comes from Geotrypetes seraphini, assembly GCF_902459505.1. NCBI lineage: Eukaryota > Metazoa > Chordata > Amphibia > Gymnophiona > Dermophiidae > Geotrypetes > Geotrypetes seraphini. Next base: position 24,661,851 of record NC_047091.1, read on the forward strand.
CCCTGCCCTCCTGGAGCATTTTGGGACTGCATCATTAAATCAACTCTAGGGACCTCTAGGGAGGTTTGTCAAAAATACTCTCCCTCTGACATTTTTAGAGTAGATCAGAAAAGAGAGAGACAGAGACAGAGAAAGAAAGAAAGTCAGATGTAGGAACTCGTGAGGAAGCCCCTTTAGGTCCTTCATTCATATTCTCTGCTAAAGTAGGACCATTCTTCACTCTAGCTGTCAGAGTGATCATGGGGGCAATTCTCAGGATGGTAAGAGGGGGGAAGAAATTCACACGTCTCCTGTCAGACCGTCACTTACTATTGGGTCATTCTGTGTCAAGTGGTCCAGAGCAGAGAATGACATGGGGGACAAATTTTCCCCTGTACCCGCAGGAACTCATTTTCCCATCCCATCCCCGCAAGTTATTTTCCTGTCCCTGCCCCATTCCTGCAAGCTCCATCCTCATCTGCACAAGCCTCAACCACTTGAAAATCATATGTGTTAAAAGCTTGTGTAGTTCAGACAGAGCTTACAGGAATGGAGCAGGGACAGGGGCAGTGACAAAACTCGTGGAGACTGGATGGGGAAATTGAGTTCCTAGGAGGACGGTGACAAATTTGTCCCCATGTCATTCTCTAGTCCAAAGCTCCCCACTCGAACATAAGAACAGCCTTACTGGGTCAGACCAATGGTCCATCTAGCCCAGTAGCCTGTCCTCATGGTGGCCAATCCAGGTCACTAGTACATGGTCAAAACCCAAAGAGTAGATAAAGAACTAGGACATTAGCACTCAGGCTTAATGGAGGGGGGGGGGATCAGTAGAGTGGGCAGACTTGATGGGCTATAGCCCTTTTCTGCCGTCATCTTTCTATGTTTCTATGTTTCTATTCTATGCTGCCGATCTAGGGACCCTCTAATGAAGATATCCAAAGTTTTGAGGCATGCTCCCAACTAGGTCCAGAGTTAGGGGCCCCTTTAATTGAGCCACTTTTTTGTACCCATGGAAGATGTCGAGTGGGGACCCTCCTTGAAATTGGACAAGTTGACATGGCATTACCCTATTCCACACGGGAAGAGCTGCCTTTTCCTATGCATGCTTGAGAGTTATCCAAAGAAGCGCCTTGTTCAAAGACAAGATTGATGGCTTTTGCACGCTTCACCTGTATATAACCTATGAGTGTGACAAGTCTCCTGTATCTTGTGCACCAGTGGCAAGAAAACAAAATAAAGTTGACCTGTTACCTAATTTTAATGTAATGCAGTTGCCACATCAGTCGGTATGTAGTAACAGAGTCAGAAGGGCAAAACGGTCAAGAACTCATTCAGGCATGCCACCGGAAAAAGACCCAGAGTCTTTGCATCAAACAGAAAGAATTATGCTGAGCATCAGTTTATGCAAATGTTTAAGGCCTTTTCGAACGGAAAGATCTACGAAGGATCTTCAAAATGCACAGTGACATAGTAAGGGGGGGAGGGGCGATCCCATCTTGGTGGGGGCACTGGCACCCTCTCCACCCCTGCTCCATGCACGCGACCCTTCCCCGCACCTGGCACAAACAGCAACCCCAACCTGCTGCCACACCAGCTTCAGCTCTTCCTGGACTCACACCTAGGAAGTGACGTCAGAGGCAACGCCAACAGCCCACGCGGGCAGCAAGTTGGGGATGCCGCTTGCGCTGGGAACACAAGAATAGCCTTACTGGGTCCATCGTGCCCAGTAGCCCGTCTTCATGGTTGCCAATCCAGGTCACTAGTACCTGGCAAACCCCCAAAGAGTAGCAATCCAGGGCAAACAGAGGCTCACGTGTGCACACGGCAAGAGGGGGCAGGGAAGGGCCGCCTCTCATCCTCACCATGCCACTGTTTATTAAATATCTCAAAAGCAAATTATACCACTTTTCCACATAATCACCCTGTTTTGCGATGCATTTTTCCCAGTCCTATAAACATACCCTCTTACCTTCTCCCGCCCCAACCACTTCCTGCAAAAATATGAAAATGCGGAAACTTTTTGAAGAACCCTCGTAGTTTCCAAAAATAAATAGCTGATGCAAATGAATGCTGAGAAAACCTAATTAGGTCCATTCACAACTCTTATGCCTTGTGATAAGTGGCAGATAATTAGCTTAGTTAAAGAAGTCAGTTCTTAGAGAAGATGACCATGTTCTGGAGCAAATCTTTGCCATCAATGTAAAATATAAGAGTTGCCGTACTGGGACAGTCCAAAGGTCCATCAAGCCCAGAATCCTGTTTCCAACAGAGGCCAACCCAGCTCCCAAATACCTGGCAGAAACCCAAAGAGTAGCAACATTCCAGAGCTGAGATTGTGATGTCATTCCACCAGTGCCTAAGAGCCAACCTCATCAGTGATGTCACAATGGCTTGACTGTCATATACTTGGCTCACATAAGAACATAAGAGTTGCCATACTGGGATAGACCGAAGGTCCATCAAGCTCCAGTATCCTGTTTCCAACAATGGCTAACCCAGGTCAAACAGATGGCAGATCTCATGAAGAATCATTGCACCACCATCAGTGTCCTTCTAGATCAGGGGTCTCAAAGACCCTCCTTGAGGGCCGCAATCCAGTCGGGTTTTCAGGATTTCCCCAATGAATATGCATGAGATCGATGTGCATGCACTGCTTTCAATGCATATTCATTGGGGAAATCCTGAAAACCCGACTGGATTGCAGCCCTCAAGGAGGGACTTTGAGATCCCTGTTCTAGATCAACCGTCTACATTCAGAAGACCACATACAAGAGGTACCATACTTACCACAGAAGAGAGTATTGCCAATTATCAAGATGGAGGTCTTAACAGCAGCAGCAGTAACATCCTCAGAGATCCAGATAAAGACAGAGGAGGCAACTGAAAAGTCAGTCCATAACTCAGCTAAATCATCTCCAGCATTTGAAAACTTTGGGTATAACCAATCTGTGGAGGGGCCTTTTCAAAACATACGTCTAAGTTTGATTTGGACATATGGCACTAGATGTCCAAAATCGACAGTAAGAAAATGCCTATTTTTGAAAGACAAATCACTATGGGGTCCTTTTACTAAGGTCCTTTTACTAAGACCCCTATATGTCTAGAAACATATATACTCGTGTTCTCCAAAAACAGTACTTGACAGCATGTTTACTTATAGCTTTTCACTCATTCATTGGTCTTCAGAAGTGCCAGTATTTGCCCCTTGATTTGAGTGGCCAATACTGGCACTTCTGAAGACCAATGAATGAGTAAAAAGCTCTAAGTAAACATGCTGTCAAGTACTGTTTTGGGAGAACACGAGTGATAGTATAACAGTACAAAGGATTGCTGCACACATTACGTATTTAGAAACATATATATACATATATATTTTTTTAATCCTCTTTCTGGACATCCAGACCACCAGGACGTCTCTCTTTATACCACATTTTTGACCAAAATTTTGTCCAAGTCCCAAACGCCCAGAACAAGACCATCTGGATATGTGAAGGGCCAGTCCTGTAATAGACTGGCCACCCAGACATGGCCACTGAGCAGTGGGGCTGTGAACTTCACATAAATGGTACCTTTTGATTATGAGCCTGTCTCTAAAGCTTTGTTCTCCATAGGTCAGTGGTCTCAAACTCAAACCCTTTGTGGGGCCAGATTTTGGATTTGTAGGTACTTGGAGGGCCGCAGAAAAAAAATAGTTAATGCCTTATTAAAGAAATGACAATTTTGCATGAGGTAAAACTCTTTATAGTTTATAAAACTTTCCTTTAACCACGCACCAATTATCTTCAATTAATATTTCTTTGTTAGTTCCGTTCATTTTACATCATGGATCATATGGTGGACTTGAGAGATTATACAATATTTGGTTCCTATGTAAATTTATGAGATTCTTTTGTTTCTTTTGTTGTAATCACTTTCTGTACAAGATTTATCTTGATTTGTTAACTTGAAATTTATAAATAAATAATAAAAAAAATAACAAAAAAAACTTTCCTTTAACAGTTAAAAGGAAAGATATATAAACTATAAAGAGTTTCAGCTTATGCAAAATTGTCATTAACTATTTTTTCTGTGGCCCTCCAAGTACTCTATTTTTTCTGCAGCCCTCACATTTAAAGCTTAATATCTTTTCTTTCTCAAAACTGACACATTTCAATCACTATATTGAAAATAAAATCATTTTCCTACCTTTGTTGTCTGCTGATTTTATTTTTCTGTGCTTTCAACTATGTTTCCAGGGCCTTCTTGTCCTTTGACTGTTTTTCTCTCCGTCTTTACTTTCTGCCTTGCATCCATCTTTGGCATTAACTTAATGTTCAATTTTTCTGCTTTCTTTTCAAAATCTATGTTTCCATGTCTTACCTTCCCTTCCTATCTCTCTCTTCTTCCGTCCTATTTCCATGGTCTGGCGTCTCTTTCCTTCCTTTCTCTCCCTCCCTTCCTCCTTCCTTTCTCCTGGTCTGGCATCTGTCTCCTTCCCTTCCCCCATGCTCTGGCATCTCTCCCTCTCCCTCCATGGTCTGATATCTCCTTTTCTTCCCTCCCTCCCATGAACTTGGCTTCTATTGTTCCTCTCCTCTCCCTTGTCTTCCTTCTCCTTCCTTCCCTCTCTTTCCCCAATTGGTGCAGCAGCAACAGAAGCAGCATTTCCCTTCCCCCTTTCCTGTGCAGCAGAAGCATTTCTCTTTCTCTTCCCTCCCTCTCCTTTTCCCTGTACAGCAGCAGCAGCAGCATTTCCCTAGGGTTCCCCTTTCCTATGCAGCAGAAGCATTTCTTTTTCCCCTTCCCTTCCGTTCTCTTCCTTGTGGAGCAGCAGCGTGTCTGGCCGGCTCAGTTGATCATTCCGTTCAAAGCCGCGGGTGGCGGCTCCTCGCAAGATCCGCGCCTGCGGCTGAAGCCTCTCTGATGTTGTGACATCAGAGAGGCTTCCGATGTAGGAGCGGATAGCGCAAGGAGCCGCCAACCCGTGGCTTTGAACGGAACGATCAACTGAGCCGGCCAGACACGCTGCTGCTCCACAAGGAAGGGAAGGGGGAAGAGAAATGCTGTTTTAATCGCGTCCAGACCGCGGGCCGCAAAATAGCACCTGGAGAGCCGCATGCAGCCTGCGGACCGTGTGTTTGAGACCACTGTCATAGGTGGTTAGAAGATTTTATCTATTCAGACATCTTTAGTCAAGTATTATTAGAGATTCAAGGATTCTCAAATATAATAAAAGAGGGTTATTATTTCCATTGATAAATGAAATGAAGTCATTAGTAGACAGGACAATCCCATTTCAACGTAGGGCGTTCAATATTAATCATTTCCCTGCCCCATGGATCTCCACTGAGCAACACCTTATGAAGACGGTGGTATACTGAGCAGAACATAAATAGTGCAAGACCAGACTAGGGTAAGGAAAAATTGATTACAATGTGTGCTGCTGAGGAAAGGAAGAAATCTGAAATCCTTCATCGTGCCCACATTGAGCAATCGTTAAATAGATCTAGAAAGGTACTCAGTGGGGAACCAGCTCAAATTGTATAATCTGTTGAATGAACATTTTCAAAAGTAAACTTTAATGCTTTCATTTGGGCTAGATACTAGTGAACAGAATATTTGGAGTTTGGCTCTGTACTTTGGAAGAAATATGACTGAGACGTTTAAATATCTCCACGGCATAAATACACAGGAGGCAGGTCTCCGAAGCTTGGGAGTGAGAGGGCATAAGAAGTTGAAGGGCGGTTGACTCAAAATAAATACTTCTTCCCTGAAAGGGTGGTGAATGCATGGAACAACTTCCCAGTAGAGGTGATCCTTCATCCAAAATCATAAGAACATAAAACTAGCCTTACTGGGTCAAACCAATGGTCCATCAAGTCTAGTAGTCCGTTCTCAGATGGCCAATCCAAGTCCCTAGGACCTGGCCAAAACCCAAGGAGTAGCAACATTCCATTATCTTAGACTAAGCCAGATTCTGGAACCCCAAAGAGTGCAACATTCCATGCGGAATCCCCAAAGAGTAGCAACATTCCATGGGTCCAGGCATATTTCAGTTCTGATTTTTCAGATTTTGGAATGGTAATGCTAAGTCCAAAAAAGACAGACCATAAAATTGCCACAAACTCTTTTTTTCTTCAATACTTCAACTTTCGGTGCTGTTGAGAGTGATCAACGCTTCCTTTTCTGCTACTCCTGCCCACCCTGAGTGGAATCTGGAGCAATCTTTGCCATTTTTCTAGCCCTCCGACTTGAATTGCGCAGAGAACAGGAGAAACACCCGTACCTGCATTGGTTTCAGTGTGTGTCACATTACGGAAATTGACTGTTTCTGGACTGCGCCAAATTTTGGTTTTTGGAATCTCTGATAAAGGATCTTGTACCTGTAGTTGAATCCAGGAGCATGGGACAGTTATGAGGGATCTCTTAGGAGGAGGAAGAAAGAGCAGATGATATGGATGGGCAGACTGGATGGGCCATATGGCCTTTGTCTGCCATCATGTTTCTATGTTTTGCCAGTTGGGACAGGTAATAATGGCTGTGAACCTGAAGAATTTAATTCAGCTATGCAATGCTAGGAGCTTTTTATTTGAATCAATGTATCCTCTTTGAAGGTTAGTCTAAGATCTTTGGGATCTATATGTCAAATATTGAACACGTGTCAGGCTCAGTTGATTGGGAGTATAACGGGTGACTCTTTAGAGAAGGTAAATTTGAGAGATGGCATTGTCCCCGCTATTCCTAAAGCTGAAAATGTTACTGTCCAGTTGCTAATTCCTTTTCTTTTTGGTAAGGTTATCACAAAGGCAGTGGCATCCCAGTGATAGACTTTCTAAACAGAGAGAAAATTGTAGATGAATTTCAGTCTGGGCTTCTGGAGCATCACAGTATAAAGAATCTACTGACCTTTTTTGAATGATTTCTTGAGGGATATGGAGATGAAGGAAGATTATGGTGGTTCTCTTATAATGTTTTCTTGAAAGAGACCTAGGTGTGTTGGTGGATACAACAATGAAAGCATCGGCACAATGTGCAGCAGCCTCCAAGAAAGCAAACAGAATGTTGGGTATCATCAAAAAGGGTATCATGACCAGGACAAAGGAAGTCATCATGCCGCTGTATCGGGCAATGGTGCGCCCGCATCTAGAGTACTGTGTCCAGTACTGGTCACCGTACCTCAAGAAGGACATGGAAATACTTGAGAGAGTCCAGAGAAGAGCAACTAAATTGATAAGAGGTATGGAAAATCTTTCATATGCTGACAGGTTAGAAAAGTTGGGGCTCTTCTCCCTGGCAAAGCGGAGACTTAGAGGAGACATGATAGAAACCTTCAAAATCCTGAAGGGCATAGAGAAGGTAGACAGGGACAGATTCTTCAGACTATGGGGTACCACAAGTACAAGGGGGCACTCGGAGAAATTGAAAGGGGACAGGTTTAGAACAAATGCTAGGAAGTTCTTTTTTACCCAGAGGGTGGTGGACACATGGAATGTGCTCCCGGAAGTTGTGATAGGGTAGGGCACGCTACGGGGTTCAAGGAAGGTTTAGATAAATTCCTGAAGGATAAGGGGATTGAGGGGTACAGATAGAATTAGAGGGTACAGATAGATTTAGAGACAGGAAAAGGCAGGGACCACTTAACAGGTTGTGTTGGGCCGCCATGGGTGCGGACTGCTGGGCGCGATGGACTTCTGGTCTGACCCAGCGGAGGCAACTCTTATGTTCTTATGTTCTTACATTTGAGGTTAGGACATTGTTTAGAAGCAGTTGGACTGGGGTAGTGGGGCTTCAGTGGGTCCAGTCTTTACACAGAAGGACCACAGGTAGTAAGAACATAAGAAATGCCATATTGGGACTGACCGAAGGTTCATCAAGCCCAGTATCATGTTTCCAACAGTGGCCAACCCAGGTCCCAAGTACCTGGCAGAAACCCAAAGAGTTCCAGAGCTGATATTGTGATGTCATAATGCCTCATTTCACCAATGCCTAAGAGCCAACGTCATCAGTGATGTCACAATGGCTTGACCGTCCTATGATTGGTCTGACCCAGTATGGCTATTCTTATGTGAGCCAATGGTCCATCTAGCACAGTATCCTGTTTTCAACAGTGGCCAACCCAAGTCCCAAGTACCTTGCTAGATCCCAAGTAGTAAAACAGATTTTATGCTACTTATCCTAGGAATAAGCAGTGGATTTCCCCAAAGCCTATGGACTTCTCTTTTAGGAAATGATCCAAGCCTTTTTTAAACCCCGCTAAGGTTAGAATGTTCTCAATCAGTTTCAAGATTTAGTCATGCTGGTGTAGTTCAGGGTTTTCCTTCTCACCTTTTTCACTATTGTGTCTTCTAAGCTCCCTTGTGTACATTGCTCATATCTCTAGGGCTATGTTTTCACATTTTTGCATGATACATATGCAAATAATGTTTCCACTCTAAAATCAAGCTTCAGAAGAATTATCTCTAGTGAACACTTGGTGGCTGAAACGTCGGTTTCTACCTGACAAAGACGCAATGAGACCCAGAAACCTGCAACAAGCACAATGCCAGCTGCGGAAACCCTGAGAGAACATCTAACCCAGCTCCACGAGGAGAACATCTTTAAACCTACCAGAGACTTTTCCATTCTATGGTCTTTCACAACAAAATTCAAATTTCTGACCGACTTTCCCGCCAAAATTCAAATTGGTGGACTGCCCTGTTTGTTCCCAATCAGGTCAGTGAACCCACTATTTCCAAAGTCACACTGCAGACTTCAGAGCATACCCTGAAGAAAGCCACCGCATGGTGTCTGAAACGTTGGTTTCTACCTAACGAGACGCAGCAAAACCCGCACTTGTTTGTTGGTCCTGAATGTAAGTGAATCAGAGAAACTTTAGGTACCTAAGTCAGAGTTGGAGCTTGGGATTTTGGTTTATTGATCTCAGAATTTGGAAGTCCTCTTGGACTTGGTTTGTCTCTAGTCCCTCAGGTGTCTGCCAGGATGCCTTTTTTCAACTGCATCAAACTCATGGTTTCTGTTAACCAAGGGTTATTACTAGTCTAATTTATTGACCCAGTAAGGCTTTCTTACGTTCTTATGTTTAGCAATGAGAAGAAACTTGCCTTTGTTCGTCACACTACAACACTTTGGAACGGTATCGTACGACCACCGTCTTTTTAGAAACCAGATTAACATTTGACTATTTGGTCTGGGATTTGGATAATCATTATGACCAGACATCAAGTAGAGTCCCGTTAATTGCATTAAGGTCCAGGAAATGACAGAGGGCAAGGAGGGATTTCTAGGCAGTTTTGTTTTGTTTGTTTTGGGGCTTGTATTAGATTAAGATGTCTATAAAGTAGTTAATGTTTTAATTGAATGCTTATTTGTACAAAACATTAGTTTTCTCTGGAAGTAAACATTTATCCTCCCTTTTACTAAGTAGAGAATTCTACTGTGGCCTGGAGCACTAAATGCTCTGATACTCATAGAAATTCACTCTTGCTTGCACAAGATTACAACTAATCTTCCACGAAATGTTCTCAGTTCTTCGGAGCAAAGTAATAGCTAATCCCAATATCCAAGACGGATTCTAATCTGGATATAAATTGAGAATCACGAGACCTATTCTGAATCTACAGAACCTCAACAGAATTGTGGTAAAGCAGAAATTCAAAATGAGTAACTCTGTCAAACATACCCTTCCAGTTATGTCCCCCCGTTTTTGGATGACCAGAGAGTTGGATCAAGGAAGTGCTAGATGTGGTCCACCTGGATTTCAGCAAGGCCTTTGTTAGTTTAAAAATAATCTGATTGCCCATGGTATGTCCTTAAAGTTTAGAAACTGGTTGGGTGGAAGGCAATGAATAATGGTGGAGGTCACTCCAAGGAAAGTGTCCTTGGCCCACTACAACACTTTTGTAAGCAATACCATCGAAAGGTTGCTTGTTGGCAGATATCAACATCTGCATCAGGGTACATCCAATGAAGGTGTGGGAAACATGAAGAGGGATCTAGAACCCAACCCTGTCCTGGAGGACCCCCAGGCCAATCGGGTTTTCAAGCTAGCCCTAATGAATATGCATGAGAGAGATTTGCATACAATGGAAGTGAGAGGCAAGCAAATCTGCCCCATGCATATTCATTAGGTCTATCCTGAAAACCCGATTGGCCTGGTGATCTTTCAGGACAGGGTTGGGGACCACTGATCTAGAACACTGCTGAGCAACTTCTAGTCAGTAAGGTTCAGAATATTTGCAATGAGAGGCCTATCACGAGACATTGAAATATCTCAAAAATGCATAAGACAGGAGGCAGGCCTCTCTCAAAGGAAAGAAAGTTCTAGAAATGGGGGGGGGGGGGGTAGAAAGAAGGTGAAAGAGAATAGACTAAGGAGTATTCTAAGGAAATACATCATTCCATAAAGGGTGACGGATCCATTGAATACAGCCTCCCGGTGGATCTGAATTTGAAACAAGCGAGGGAGAAGAAGGATTGTAAAACTGAATTCCTGGTGTATCTGGACACCCTAGATGACTGAATGGCTTTGTCCTACCATCATGTTCTCTGTCTCTGTGCAAGGGAGGGACTTTTCCATGTGGTACAAGAAGAGAAGGAGGCAGAGACTGAAAGAGGAAAAGAAAAAGAGGCTGGGAGGGAGTGAACGAGTGTGTTTGTGTGTGAGAGAGAAAGAGAGTGAATGAGTGTGTGGAAGTAAGTAGGAGAGAGTGGGAGAAAGGAAATGAGCCTCAGGCCGGGAAGGAGTAAAACGCGGACCTCACGGACCTGACGGACCTTGCAGATCTAAACCCGTACGGCCTTAAAAATCTGAGGTCCGCATCGGTCCGTGTCCGTGGCGTTTGTAATTGCTGTCGCTGACAAACCTGGATGAGATTTTTGCACTGACGGATCCGTCTCAGCATAGGGAGGGAAAAGTGTTAGGATCCGTCAGCGCTAAAAATCTCTTCCAGGTCTGTCAGAGCCAGAGACTTGTGCTGGAGTTTGGAGACTTCTTTTCCATAACGCACGTCCAAAACCTATGTCCCCGCTCTCTTGGCTTCTGCTCTGCCGCTCCAGCACTAGTCTCTGGCTCTGACAGACCTCAAAGAGATTTTAGCGCTGACGGATCCTAACACTTTTCCCTCCCTATGCTGAGACGGATCCATCAGTGCAAAAATCTCATCAAGGTCTGTCAGCAACAGCAATTACAAATGCCACGGACACGGACCGATGCGGACCTCAGATTTTTAAGGCCGTACGGGTTTAGATCCGCGAGGTCCTTCAGGTCCGTGAGGTCCACGTTTTACCCCTTCCCCCTCAGGCCTGTTTCCTGAATATTTGTTTCATTACTGCTACTTATCACTTCTATAGGGCTGAAAGGCGTACGCAGCAACGTACATTTTGACATTTATAGGCAGTCCCTGCTTGGAAGAGCTTACAATCTAACTTGAACGGACAGGGTCAGGGATGTTGAACACACTCTCGAAGAGGTGGGCTTTTAACTGGGCTTTGAACACTGCCAGAGACGGAGCCCACCCGTAGGGATTCGGGCAGCTTGTTCCAAGCATAGGGCGCAGCAAGGTAGAAGGGACGGAGTCTGGAGTTGGCAGTTGAAGAGAAGGGCACAGAGAGGAGGGACTTACCAGCGGAGTGGAGCTCGCGGGGGGGGGGGGGATCGTAGGGGGAGAGAAGTGGAGAGAGATAGCGAGGGGCAGCTGAGGGAGTGCAGTTGTAGGTCAGTTTGAATTGTATTCGGAAACGGTTGGGAAGCCAATGAAGCGATTTTAGGAGCCGAATTCTGGACAGAGCGAGATGGCTAAGCGGATGCCTGAGAGTAGCGAATTGCAGAGAGGAAGGGTCAGATTTTGATCATATAATAATAATAATAACTTTATTTTATATACCGCAGTACCACAAACAGTTCAGAGCGGTTTACAGTGTAAGAGACTGTACATTTACAGCGAAGATACAATGAGGACTGTACATAATTTAGTAAAAGGTGTTTATACAGCGAAGAACAATGTAGATTTAACATGCAGGAGACTGTACATATAGAGGAAGAAGTGGCAGGTTTTAGTGATAGGTTGTATCTGGGCGGTGAAGGAGAATCAGCCAGAGAAGCCAACATAAATTCTTGGTTCCTACCTGCCTTCACCTCTTGAAGTTTGTGAAATGTTTGAGGAGCAGCTGTGAATGTGGGATATTATGGGGGGGGGGGGGGGTAAAAAAAAGTACCCCCCCCTAGTCAGGGAGGAAAGAGCGCTGTGATTGTGTAGGAAACTTTCCCCCTCTTACACCCACTGTAGTCATCAGATTTCAGGTGCACCATGCCAGTGGGGAAAAGTCCAAGAAACTCAGATGGGGTTTGGCAAATATTTTAATCTGCTGCTATATTTGGGGAAGGTTACTGTCTGGCTATAAATAGCCCTGTCCGATCAGTTTTTCCAGAAAGAGGAGCAGCTGGAAGGGGGCATCAGGGCAGGGCAATGCCCCTGTCCTGGCTCTCCACCCCGCCTGATTCCGGTTCTTTGTTGCAATGCATTGTTTTAGTAAACAGAAACCGGATCCCAAAACATCTCTCTCTGTTTGCAAGGGAAAGCCCGGCGCGTGGAGCATGCAATAAGTGCTGTAGAGGATGCTTGAGCTCTAATGCTTCCGCGCCTCAACTTTTGCATCGCTGCCCGGTGGACCCCGGAACTTTCTTGCCGCCCCCTCCGTCGCTCCTTTTGCACGCTTCAGTCGGTGCATTTCGGATGCCCGGTTCCTTTAAAGGGAGGCAGAGGGGGCAGGGGAGGAGCAGGAGGAGGTGCAGGAGGCGGACGGGAAGGGAAGGGAAGGAAGAGTTTTCTGCAGGGAGGGAAGATGCCAGCGCAGGGGCGGCCGAGGCTCCCTTCACGGCTGCCTGCCTTTGACTCTGTCCAGCCCCAGCCGTTGCCCTGCAAACTGCTTTGAACTTCGCAGCCCCGGGGGCAAGGAGAGAGAGAGAGAGAGAGCTCGGACAGGAGCAGAGACAGCCTGAGCCTTGGCACAACTTTGGCTGGGAGCTGGAGGGCGATGCCCACTTTGGAGAGGGCGCTGCAGAGGCGGGGCGACCCATGGGAGCGATGAGCTGCCCCGGCCTCAGCCAGGGACCATGAGCGGTGGGGCGGTGGCGGTGCCCCCGGGCTCCTGCGACGAGAACCGGGTTGAGTTTGTAGCCCTGACGGCGGTGCAGACGGACAGCCCGCGGCGCCTGGGGCTACTGGGGACACCCCGACCGGCACCCCCGGGCTCGGCTGCCCGCTCCTCCGCTTCCCATAAGCGCTACCGACGACTACAGAACTCCTTGTACAACGTGCTGGAGAGACCGCGGGGCTGGGCGTTCATCTATCACGCCTTCATGTGAGTACCCCTCGCCTGGGCAAATAATCCTTCCTCCCTGGCATCCTGGGTCTGCAACCTCCCTTCCCCTGCACCGTCCCCCCAGCACCCTGCAGGCTTTTGAGGTCACATCTGTCAGAATTGTTAGTTTAAGTTGGGAAGACAAGTTTGTGTTGCTTCATGTTGATGTCTATTCATGAGCTCACCATCTGCTCCTGAAGGCCCTTGGTGGGGGTCGAGGTCATAAAGAAAGGACTATGTTTTCCACCTAGAACCCACTAGTGGCTTTCAGGCTCAGAAAGATCCCCTCTAGTATTTGGACCTTTCTTCCCCTGTCCGGAGAAAGTGCAAAATCTGAAGCTGTCCATGATCAGTCCAAAAGCCCCAGACAAATCAGTCTGCAGGCCAGTGTCTCAAGACGAGCTCCGAGGGTGACCGAGGTAGGACTCAAATGCTGTTCAGGAGATCTGCCCCTGAAGTGTTTAAAAATGAACCCAACACTGGAGAAAGCAGGAGCCCTGGTGGGCTGCAATAGTTGATATGGGACTAGCTGAGGAATTGTGTGCAGTGCACAGCCTTTCACATAAGACGTAGCAGGTTGCGAGTCGTAGTCAGCACAATTCACAGTTCTCCAAAATGTAAATCTTGAGGGTCAGAGCTGAAAATAGTGGATAATAGCTCAACATACCGGTAAGTTGCTTTATGCTTATGGTAGAGTCTAACTGATCTGGATATAGAGTAGGACTTCTATGCTAACCGTGGTGGTAACTTCCGCACCCTCTAACTGCCCTCTTAGGGGACAACATTTGATTCCATTGTTGCCAAGTGTCACTAGTGGGACATTATCAACAGCCACGAGATTTTCTAAGCATTACATTACGAGGGGCTGCTGAAAAGTTCTCAGCCCAACCAACAAAGTTGGGACAGTCTTCATCGAGGGCTAGACACTTAGTCCAGTGATTTTCTACTTCTTTTCGTTCTGTCAGAAGAATACGGGGCGAAAAAAGTGGAAAATCCCTCAATGGAGACTGCCCCAACTTTGTTGGCTGGGCTGAGAACTTTTCAGCGGCCCCTTGTAGACCGATTGCTCTGGTTAAGTGAAGGGATGGGGTGAAAGAATTCACGAGAGCTTGTTACTCTGAAGTAGAGCATATTGGGCCGAAGAATGGAAAATATTATTTGGCCGGATACAAAAAAATGGGCATTGAGCTTTAACATAAGAAATATTCAAAGAAATCTGAGCTCAAAGGCTGATTTTGGTAGCATTTACCCAGATTCTTCATATTGGAATTGAAATCACTATTCGGCTAAATATGAGTCATGTATTTGGGGCTCAAACACATTACTGGGTCAATAACCCCAAAACAATTGAACTTAATCCTGGATGGACCATTCAGGTCTTCATCTGCCGTCATCTACTATGTTACTCAGCAGAGCTGTGTCTGAAGCGTCTTTCTTGTCATTTTTAATGTACCTCTGTTTAGTTTCACTGGAAGACAGGAAAAGTGAACATTTACAGAGTTTTCTTGTCCTAAAAAGCCGATCAGTTGCATTGGGATCAAATCGGTGGAAAAGCCCAGCTATTAACTTCTTCCTGCAGTTTTCAGCTGTTCCCTAAAAGTCCCGTCCCGTGTCCCTGCTGAACGGTTTCGGTTCATTGGATCTGATATACCGTGATAAGGGCATTACCGAACACACCCTCGAGAAGCGTCTGTCAGTCTGTCTGTAGGATTGGCATTCCTTTCTTAAGGATGCAGCGCCGAACTTCCCACCAAACATTCATTATTTCTGGTCATCCTCCTCTGGATTATCACATTTCAGGTGACCTATAACATATCTTGGATGGGCTGGGATGCTGGGCTCTCTCACTGGGGCCTTTTCCAGTGGTAGCCCAAGTGGGTATTTTTTTGTCCCATGCCTGGAGGGCTAACAATCCACGGCAATGAAGATGAGGTAATATTCAAAATGGTCCCTCGAACATGGAATTCTCTTCAGTCTTTTTTGTTTCAAGTACAAACTTTCATTTCCTTCGGTGAAAGGGATAAAGCTGGTTGGAAATATCTCTCGCTCCTTTTCGTATATGAAATTCCTAGTTATATGAGAACTCTTTTCTCTCGCCAGATTTTTCGTAAATCGAGGTAAACAATGCTATTTCAACAGTTATTGGGAAATGGTATTAATGGCAATTGTAATTCAGATGTTAGTTAACCTGATTTCCCTGTTTATTGAAGTCTTATGTAAACCGAGTCGAGCCCCCACTTCTGGAGATGACATGGTTTATAAATCTAAGGCTTAGTTGAACATTGTCCCACTCAGCTCTGATCCCACTATTCTACTCCTAGATTTGCCCCATTGTCCTGATTTAGGAGAGCAGGACTATGTGACCATAGATGCCAGGCAGGGTGAGCTTGTACTCTTGGCTTGTACTATCTGCAGAAATAAAGACCTCCTTTAAATGAAAACCCCCAGAGCTTTAAAACATCCTAGAGCCAGTGGAGATTAGGCTAAAGATGGTGAACTGAAGAGTTGGCAGCCTGGCACAAGAGACTTGAACCCTGGCAAAAGACATGTTTGCCCTCAGTCTTATTGGGCTGCCATCCAGTACAGCCCAGACTTTCCAAAACCTGAGATTCAGCAAGATGGCACTGAAAGACTCCCATTCCTGGCTTTGGGATACCCCTTGCTGTTCTTTCAACTGTTAACTTTATGGGTTAGGAAATGTCAGACACGTGTTCTAATCCCAGCTCTGTCACTGAAGCCCTGGATGACTTGGGCCAAGTTGCTTTCTCTCTCTGTACTTATGTTTACCCAACAGGACGATGAGGTTCTTCTAATAACAGCGTTCTTCTGCCCTTTGATAGCTGCTAGATTTTTCCACCCTAGCTGTGGCTGTGTTTATGTTTCTGAGAATTCAAAAGTTAAGACTGCTTGAACAGAGTCTGCACAAAGTATACCTTACATGCGACATGCAAATTGTTAGCAGGGCCAATTAGCCAGGTCGGCGTACAGGTTAGTTCAAGCAGTCTGCAGCCAGTTTCCTGGACTTGGCAGATAACACAAAATGAATGCTCTGTATTCTGCCTGGCCGAGGCTGCCGTGATGGATAAGGCAAAAGGCATCTCATTTACCGAGGCTCGACCTTTTTAGAGGACTATAGACAATCTGCACAGTTTGGAGATAGCCGCACTTCCTCTCTGCCTACCAGAGGGACTGGAAGGGGATAGAAAGAGCTTTGTACACCAGAAGAGTCACCAGAAAGTGAACTTGTCCAAACTAAACCGGGCAGGGGGGAAGGAGCCTTCCTGCTTGTAAGAGAATATGAAGTGTTTATAAGGCGAGATGCTACCCTTTCCAGCTAATTAGTCCAGGCTTCCAATTGTATATAAATCAGAGTAGGAGGAGAGAAATACAGCTATTAATCACATAGCAGGTGTTCTGGGCTCCTTGTCCCAAAGGCACTCTGTTCCCTTTAATTGGCTTCTGTTGGCCAAACAGTTCAGCCTTTTCTGACTGTGTACGATGCCTTTGCCAGGGAAGGACGGAGAAAAGCAATTCTTTGAAAGCACAGGACAGAGAGAGCCTGTCTAAGGCCCCCCAATCCATACCCCGAGTCTAGCTAAACTGGGAATCTAAGATCAGACGTTGGTGAGCGCTGTGAGCTTGATTGCGGAGGGCACCTGAGGGATGGAAACAGGGAAAATCAGGGCAGCGGCTTCAGGATATCCACAATGAATATTCATGGGAGAGGTTTGCGTGCAGCTGTCTCTCGTGAATATTGCTAGGGCCCATCCATCCCAACTGCTGAGCTCTACAGTCCCCCCACCCTCCAGATCCTTTGTGCTTTCGTGAATTCAAATAATGTCATTGTCTGCAGTACTTCTATTAAAAGGATGTCCCACATATCCACCAGCTTTTCTATAAAGAAACTGTTCCTCAGATTACCCCGGAGTCCACCTCCTTTCATGCTCATGCTATGACCCCTTGTTCCACAGTGTTCTTTTCATTCTCTTCTGCATTTATATCATGGAGCTTTTAAATGTCTCTCTCACATCTCCCCCTATCCCTCCATACTTCTCGGGTGGTTTATCTTAAAATCTGTAAGCCTGCCTAATTTCAGAAGCTGAGGATCACTGGCAGGACGCAGGAACAACCCCATTTCTTCTTCACGCTCGCATTTTTCCCGTGTAGGTGATACTGAAATGTAGCAAAACTCTTAGGCAGGACTGTGATTCCAGCTGAAAAGCCATTTGTAACGCGGCTTGTACCAGGTACATATTAGAGATGACGGGACTCTTGCTGAGTCAGCAGGCATAGCCAGCGATTCCCATCAATCCCATCCGAGCTGGGCAACTTCTTTTCTATCTAGTAAACATTTTGGTTTAATATTAAAGTGAAGAGAGTCCAGGGGCCTCCAAGACTCCCAGTTCAGGAAAGGAATTCACAGCTCATGTAATGTCTGAGCAGCCTTCAAAGTGGTTTTGGAGAGAGAACTGAACTTATATTTGAACTTTGACCCCCCCAACCCCCTCTTCCCTCTTGGTGCCATGTTAGTCAAGTCTGTCTGTCAATTCCCCTAAATGTATTAGAATGGAGGAAAAGTCTGGTCTTTGACCTAGGGGCCGCCGTGGGAGCGGACTGCTGGACACGATGGACCACTGGTCTGACCCAGCAGTGGCAATTCTTATGTTCTCATGTTGAGAAAGACCTGGGGGAAGCCACTTCTTGCCCTGGATCGGTAGCATGGAATATTGCTATTCCTTGGGTTTTGGCCAGGTACTAGGGACCTGGATTGACCACCGTGAGAACGGGCTACTGGGCTTGATGGACCATTGGTCCGACCCAGTAAGGCTATTCTTATGTTCTTAATCTAATCTTTTACTGTATTAACTATTTTGTAAACTATCTAGATTCTCAAGATAGACAGTATATCAAGAAATGAATAAACTTGGAAACTAGAACGAATCTTACACTTTGGATACCTGACAGTTTCCAAGAAGCTACAAGGCAGGATTAAGGCATAGGCAAAGATTTATAATAATAATAATAACTTTATTTTTGTATACCGCAATACCACAAAACAGTTCAGAGCGGTTTACAGGAGATGAGAACTGTACATATGCAATGAAGGTACAGAGAATTAGTTATCAAGTGTATGGTATAAACCAGTGGCAATTACAAAATGATCCAATATTGTAGCAAGGGGGGTGCAGAGAGGGGAAAGGAAAAATAACCGGGGGAGAAGGGGAGGAAGGGTAGGGAGGGAGGCGAGGTTGAGATTAGTAGTTTGGTTGGGAGGGCGGGAGTTAGAGAAATTTATCAAAGAGGTAGGATTTGAGAGATTTCCTGAAGGATAGATAAGTTGGGGCAAGAGAGATGAGGGTGGTCAAGCAGTCATTCCATTTGCCAGCTGGGCAAGAGAGGGTTTTGTCGAAGAATCTTTTGTAGATGCATCCTTTTGGAGAGGGGTAGGCAAACAGGTGGGCATTGCGTGTACGGTTAGAGCCTGGGGAGACGAAGTGGCGTGACAGGTATATCAGGGCTGAGCCAGTTAGGGTTTTGAAGCAGAGGCAGGCGAATTTGAAGATGACCCTTGCTTCAAACGGTGGCCAATGAAGTTTTCTGTAGAAAGGGCTAATATGGTCTGACTTTTTGAGCCCACAGATGAGGCGGACGGCGGTGTTCTGGATGAATCTTATAGTGTAGATGACCGGGGGATGCCAAACAAAATGCAAATGATCCCTCTCTGGACACGATGAAAGAGTACTGGGGGCACTCAGCACCCTCTGGCACCCACACAGCTAACTCCTATGCCACGGACCCTCTCCCAAGGCAGATTTTTGCCCTGGTACATCAGCTGTTGGCAGAAAGGGGTGAAGGTGGAAGCACAGAGCCACAGCCGCCCACAGACGTTGGCAAGAGCTGGCATACAGCATGTCTCACCTCCTGCTTCCTCCTCTACAGTCAGAGCCCCTTTAGTGGGAATTTTTGGAGATTATGTGCTTGTTTGCATAGAGTTAATTGTGCATTTGAGGGTAACCTATACGGAGACTGCAGTTACACCTCGGATCAATTTACTCACAGACTGGATTGGGCATTTTGGTCTTTGTTTTCCTTCATTTATTGTGTTAATATGTCTCTAATTTGAAGTCTTACTTGAATTAAACAGAAATTTATATGCAAAAATGACTTCTTTTAAAATTGCTCAGATTAGATGTGAGTAGAACATGTCAGTTTATCTGTCTTATGAGAGGTACTCTCTGGAGCAGGTGGGTTTTATAGCCACACTTTTTTTTTTTAATGCATAGAAAGTAAGATGGGGCACTGCAGTGCCAAGATGGCGGACTGAGGCTGTGAACGCTTTGAGGTGAAGATCTGCTAGAGCTCTTTCTTCGGAATTGTTTGCCTCACCGTTTGATGATGCCTCATTCCAAGCGCAATGGCAGCGCGAAGGCAATAACCATCGCTGCCACCTTCGCAGACATTGTCACTGGTTCAGCAGTCCCTCGATTGGATTTGCAGTAAAACTTTTGAATAAGGCGTTGGGAGGTGGAAGAGGGAGCTTCCACCACCTTGGGACCAGACGTGTCATTGTCCCCACCGACGATTCACCCTCCTCCGTGCTCGGCTGTGGAATGGGTTGAGGCCCTGGTCTCTTGCTCAGCAGAAGTCGCTTTGATCAAGAACTTGGGTGATGGGGCCACACCAAGAGAGCTCTATTGGAGATGCAGCCGGTGGGTATGCGGAGGTAACCTTAGAATCTGTTTGGAAGGCAATCCAAGGTCTAAATCAATCTGTGACTAAATCTACCCAGGAAGCAGAATTGAAGCTCTATCACAATCTATTGACTCTATTAAGTGAGAATACTCAAAACAGTGTGAACAAACTGAAGGAGATATTAAACAACTCAAAGAATCGGCCTTAGCCCTCATGAAAGATAGTAATAATACAGTTGAACGGACTGAAAATTTCAATCGAACTTAAGAGTTTTGACCCCAGTGGACCTCTTTAAAAAAAGACTTAGTTAAGATTTTGAAGTTTTCCCCTTCAAATATTCTACCTATGAACAAGGTGTTTTATGCCAGTTTCCTCTAAAAGAAAAACCCCAGAAGCAGAAAATAAAGTTCAGTCTCAACTTCTCAAGTGAATGGAAATATGAGTCAAGAGTTATCTGCTATTTGGGAAGGATCTTTTTCAGTTATATCTGTGTCGTTTGTATTTGAAAACGATCATAATCTGGTTTTGAAACAATTTTTTTTCGTAACTCACAATCTCTTTTTCATAGTCAAAAAATTTGGATATATTCCGATGTAGCAAAATCTACACAGGATAAGAGGAAATTATTTATAGCTCTGAGGGAGGCGACTAGATTCAGCCCACCGCTCAAGTCCCGACCACTTAGCGGCCCGATTCACTAACCTCATGGCCGATCATCCTCCAATCCGATCCGTGCATGCAAATGAGGGGAAACGGCATGTAAAGTAGGAAGGCAGCGATTCATGAACAAAAAACTGGAGCACAGCGTGGGCGACGGCTGAGGACCAGTCGCTCATGTCGTTTCCGACTGCATCTCCTGCTCTCTGCCCCGACTCACTTGGCCTTCCCCACAGTGCGAGCCCACGATTTTAACCCATGAGTTTAGAGCGGGTTAAAACCACGGGCTCGCTATAAAAAGTCAAAAAAGTAAAGTTTAACAAAAAAAAGGTTGCCGCTCTGTGAGCATGTGCAGACAGATGGTCTGCGCTGGCATCGGGATCGCTATTCAGCGACCCGTGCAGTCGGTTGGGGGCGTGATTCCGAGCATCCTCATTTGCATGAGCTTACGGATCGCTCATGGAATTCAGAATTCAATTTAAGATTTTGATGTTGGCACAACCGTCATATCTTTCTAACCTAGGGCTCCTTTTATTAAGGTGCACTAGGGCTTTAACGCGTGGAATAGCACGGGCTACATTGCCCAGCGCTCTAGACCTTAACGCCAGCATTGAGCTAGAAGGGTAGCGCGCGGCAATTTCCTGCGTACGCTAGAAACGCTAGCCCACCTTAGTAAAAGGAGCCCCTAGTGTTGTTTTATGCGCCGAGGCGTTTATTGAGATCTTTACGTGATAATAGAGTAGCTGTTCCCCACATTTCAAAGGCTCATCTTGCCTCGACTAGAAATGGTGCAATATTATGGAACAGTTTACCAGTAGAGTTAAGAAAGGAAGAATCATTTCAAAATTTAAAAAGACATCTAAAAGCACTTTGTTTTTCAAATGGCCTTTTAAAAATTGAGTAGTTGAACCCAGGACTGCAGTGGATTAATTTGAATTTATATTCGTTTCAGCTGTGATACGATAATATGTATTTAGAAATGTTCATTTTCTTTTTTTTTCCTTCTTCCTTTTCTATTTTTCATGGAGTTCTTCACAAATTTGATTGAGTTGTGATGTAAACCGCTTTGATCCTTTTCGGAGTATAGAAAGATTTTAGTAGTTTCAAGTTTCAAGTTTATTAGATTTTAATATACCGACCATCAAGCAAATATCTGGACGGTTTACATTAGATTTAAAATATTGACAGACAAGAGTAGAAACAATTGGAAAAAAAAAAAAAAATTTAAATAATTTAAATAATGTATAGTGAACATTAAAAACAATAACAAGACAGACTTGACAGTGAGGAGAGAGGGAATGGGTGGGTAAAGTTACATTGTAAGTAGAAAAAGGAGAAAGAGGGGTTAAGGAAAAAACATGTTGGATGGGGATAAGATATATTGAATGTTTATAAACCTAAGAGAGATTTGCCAAACGAACTGAGCTTCAGGAGAGGAGTAAAGGAGAGACATTGGGGCGCTACAGAGCAAATACACTTGCAGGTCAATAAGAGGAGTCTGTACAGTGTGCGGAAATGGGGGCTAATCTTTCACACAAGGTGGGTGACCCTCCCAACTAGCTTAAAGAGAAAACCTATACCAATGCAGTAGGGAGCTTCGGGTCTGAGGTCTTTGGAGAGACCAAGATCATTTATGGCCTTTTGATTCATTAGTTTGGCGTTTTGGAAAGTGATCGTTTTAGGTTGCTTTTCGTGTGGTTTGGTGGGTTATTTTGGTGCTTAGTTTCTTGAAGAGGTTTTTTCCAAATGTTATTATTAGACGTCCAAAGGGGAAGGCTGGTAATGCCATTAGTTGAAAACATAGCACCTCTGCAGTGTTACTTGTTATTTTTGTCGTTAAGGGCCAGTTACCACCAGAAACACCCCGATGAACAACAGTGGCTCATGGTACTTTTGCCATGTGCTACCTAATCTCCCCTTATACAAGGCCGCAGTGATATTACAGAATTCCTATGAGCATCGCAGCTAATACCACCGCAGCCAGCGTTTTATCGCACGGCTGCCTACAGAGAGTGCCCCTTGGCCTGGCAGGGCTGGTACAGTTTAATTCACTTGCATTGGGATGAAATGTGGTATCAAATATTTATTGCTTCAAAATACATTACTGAAAATGCCCATCAATAATTGATTTGTTTAACGCCAACCGGTTTATTACTCAGGAAGCTCTGGAAGTTGGTTCTGGACCCACTGGGTTGTTCTTCTGAAGAGGGTTGATCAGAACAAGTGAGGACAAGCTCCTCTTCTGTTCCAGTTAATAGGGATAGTGAAAGTACAGGTGCTCAGTTTCCGCTTAGGCTACTAGTTTTGAAGAAATGCAGATTAATCTATAGAAGAAGAGAAAAGCACAACCACTCTTTCCTGCTGATATCATGCTTTCGGCTCTAGACTTACAACTTTGACCAAAATTCCAATCAACCCTCCCCAACAAGCTCAGAACGGGTTACAGGTTAACATGCATAAGAATAATCTAAGTTGGTTACAAGTTGACGTACCTATAATACAGTTTGTTCAACCTAAATTAACATATACAGTACAGTGTGATCTAGAGCCATATACAATTGTTTGGAAGGACAGGCTGGGATCGTTTAGACTAGAGGAGGAAGTGCTGTAGTCTATTTAACAATGCTGACGAGCAGAAGGCTGGGAGGATAAGACATTCTATCTTACGGGTAGTAGACGAAGAGGTAAGATTTGATTGCTTTGCCACAGTTTAGAAGACCTTCGAGGATCTGATCTGTAGAGACAACTGGTTCCAGTAGCTTGGCAAGAAATGGATCGGTGTTTGTTGAGGAATTCTGTTTGCGTATCACCATTCAGTTGTCCAACTGTAGGACCAGGCAATGTGCAATGATGGACCTGAGCTTTCACTTTCAAAGCTGGTTCCTCTCTCTAGCTCTTCGTTTGTTCCTTGAATCTAAGCACCTGTCAATGGCCACTTTCTCTCACCTTCCAACCAAATTAAACTAAACTAAACCTTAAGCTTCTCTATAAAGATAAAGCTCAGCACAGTTTACAAGAAATTTAAAGAAAGGAAAATATAATAAGAATTAGTGATTATATAGAGAGCAGTGAAATTTACATTTTTGAAAATAGCCAAGTTTTCGAAATAATTAGAAGGAGCCCAAGTTACGCAGCTGGATGGGAAAATGATTCCAAAGCTCCATAATTTTAAAGTAAAGAGATTTCCCTAATTCCGTAGAAGCAAGCGTCCTCTCACCTGAGATCCCCAGAGAGCCAATGCCATCAAATATTTACGAGAGGGAAAAGTTCTTCAGATTCTATGGGATCTGATGAAAGTATTGATGTTGCCACAGGGATAAATGAGCTCCAGAAAGGCCTAAATGAAAGTATCTTGCTGGTGTCTCCAAAGAGCAGAGAGCATTACTCCAGCCTTGAAGCTTCAGTCCAGGCGAATCTCGGTCACACTTCGATTTGTAAAGTTCTGCACTTTGTTGTAATATTTTATACTACTTCATCAATAGTGGTTAATGAAAACTAAGAAATCCAACCCAGTCCCATCAAGAAGAAGGTTTGGTTTCTTCCAGGGAAAATGGAAAACGCAAGAGAAGCTTCCGAGATTTTTTAGTGTTAAATTCTAATATGTGCCCAAGTTTCATTTCCTAAATATAACCTCCCTTGCCTAGAGCACTGTGTAATCAACAGGGAACCATCGTCAACTACTGCAGAGCACTGACAAACTCTCTGCGATGTTGAATCTCAACAAGGGGATTCCTCACCCAATCTCACCCCAAATGAAGAAGAAAATGAAAATGGTCTAGCCTGTGCAAATTCTCTTTGCTGGAGGGCTCTACACTTCCTCCCCTGAAACCAGAAGGCCAGTGTCTTCTTGTACCTGATCATTTCACAAACCCCAGTTAAAGGACAATCAGGAGCTGCACCAGGAACAATACCTGGATAGAAAATGGACTTCACCGCTGATAAAGTCCTAACCAACATCACATCCAGAACTTCCTGTCAGAAAAAGTAGCCCAGAACTTTTGAGTTTGCAACAGCCTTACAGGAAGACCATGGATACATCTCTACATATTAAGAGAGGAAGAGCAGATTCACTGCAGGATCTCTTAGCATCCTGCACACTAATGGGGGGGGGGGGGAGAGAGAAGGGGGGGGTTACACACTGCACATAGCAGGTGTTCTTAGAAAGCGTGTTTTATGAATGGAAAAATTGCCCATGGAGTGTGAGGACCAGGCTTATGGCTTATAAAGCATAAGCGATTCCCGAACTGGCTGCTCTGTACAATGTTAAATCTTGCAGGTCCACAGCCAAGGAAGGAGCTGTTTTGCTGTTCTTGCAATAAAGCTTCCTGTGCATTTTCTAGGGATGGGGCTCCTGAGAAGCTCTCGCAGCCTGGGTTGCTTGTGAAACATGCTCGCCTTTTGTTTGGTAATCAGGCTTTCGTTAGGGTTTTGAATTGCCCTGGTCTGGTTTGTGTCTTTGGAATGAATGCTGGATGGTCCCTGTTCCATTGGCATCTTGTATTGTAAACTGCTAGGATGGCAGAGCTGTGTTCAAGTGAATCTCAAGCCTGCCCTCTCCGGGTCGCACAGCTCGGGGTCCTCAGGTGTCTGCCGTTGTAATTGTCCTCTTCTCCCCTCACACAAGTCAAGGGACAGAGGTGCTGATGCTGGGTGTTTGCTGGAAATGTAGGCCATGGCATGAAGGCGCTGAGTCAGCTGTGTTCAAATCAGGCACGCAGGAGCAGGTGTTCCGTGTCTAGGGACCGGTATGAATGCATGAAGCGTGTGTGTGTCAATGTCAGAGCCTGAACAGAGAATGTATGACCTGCAGCTCAGTGTGTGTAAGGGAAGGACACCGAACTGTGAGCGGCCACTACAGGAGATGCCTAAGGGCCAGATTGTGCTAATCACTCTGAAAGCAGAGGTGTTTCTGTGCACAGATTTAAGTAAACTTGTTTTAACGCATTCCATGAAATATACCTGCTGTCACTGGTGGGACAGGTGGGGAAAGCAAGAGGGAAAAAGAAACAGGCCTGGCAGGGAGTCCGGGGCTGGCAACTGAAGAAACTCCAGTGATTAATAACATCTTATTCCTGGCGGAATTCTGCACAAAATCATTTCAAAATTCTGTGCACAAAATTAGCAAATTCTGCAAGTTTGTTACAATTTAATAATATTTTTGCTAATAATTATCCATATTTCATTAAAAAAATTTCAAATGTTTTTCATCTCCCTTTGCTGTCTGGATGTTTTTATTTTTCCATCATGTTGCTTCTGCTAATTCTCCATTTGTCTTTTCTATTCTCTCCTGCCTATTCCCTCACTATATCTGCCTCAGACATATTGATCAGTCTGTTTAGCTCTTTTCTGCCTCTTTCTTAACCCTTCTTCTCTTTTCGGCTACCTATCAAATTTCCATCTTCTCTCCCCTTCCTCAGCCCTCCATTCCCTTTCATCTTCATTATCATACCTTCTATTCTATCTATCCTCTCATCCATTTCCTTGCCACCCCCCTTTCCTTCCCCTCAGGGTTCTACCATTCTCAGCGTCTTCCTTCCTCAACATTTATAGCCCAGCATCCGCTCTCTCTTCCTTCCCTCCCCATTCTCATAGTCTGACATCTCTTCCTTGCTGTACTCTCCCTCTTGGTCCTGCATTTCTCACACTTTCTTCCCTCACTTCCATTTCCAGGCATCTCTCCATTCTCCATCTCCCTCCCTCTCATCCACCCTCATGTCCAACACCTCTCTCTCTCCCCCCCCCCCTTCCTTGTGTCCTGTGTCAAATCTCTCTATCCCCCTCCATGCACCATCTCTTCCTCCATTATGTGCAATTTCATCCTCTCCCCTCGCCATGCATGTCTCCTTCTTTCCATCTTTCCTTCCTCTCGCCCTCCCCCTGTGCCACCACCTTTGCTTTTTCTCACCCCTTCCTTCTCCTTGTGCCATCGACTTTCCTTCCTCTCCTCCCCTGTTTTCTAAGGCTTGCTTCTTTGGGTCATGGTATCAGCAGCAACTCTCACATGCTGCCTGCTGCTAACCCAGAAGCCTCCCCTCTGCTGCGGAGAGACTTCCAGGTTAGCGGCAGGCAGCGTATGGGAACTGCTGCCGATACCGTGATCAGATGATGGTGACATGGTCGAGATTCTGCGCAGGAAAAGGGAATTCTATGTGACTGTGCGATTCTGCCAGGAGTAAAATTTGCTTTGGGTTAATGATCTGAGAGAAAATTCTAGAAGGATTGTGATGGAATCTGAAAAAAATATTTTTTGCATAAAGCTGAGTATGAGAAATGCCGCTGCTCTCAGAACAAAGTCATTTTCTGAGGCCTGTAGGATTCTCTTCTAATCTAGATGATGAGAGAGTGATTTGGAGTGACTATGGATTGCTATGTGCAGCTCAGATTGTTGGTAAATGGTAAATTCATTATTGCAAAAGGCTGCTTTTATAAGGGAAATGAGAACCCATTATTGAAAGACTGATAAAATCTGTTCAAATTTTAACCAAAGTGATAGAAGGTGCGGTTGCAGGTCAGTTGCATGGTTATTTGGAGGCTTCTGGATTAGTGGCGGACTCTCAATCGGGATTCCGCTCTTTGTGTAGTACAGAAACTGTATCGGCAGAAATAATGACAGAATTGAGATTATGGTTAGATAAGGGGTTGGTGTGTTTATTATATAGCTGGATTTATCAGCGGCATTTGATTTGATGCACTGTGATCGGATGAAATTGGTAAAGTAGGAAAGAATTCAAGAAAGCAGGAGACAGGCCCATGGATGGTGGATGCTGCGGATGGGTCATTTGGTCTTTATCTGCCATCATGTTTCTATAACAGGGGTGGGCAATTCCGGTCCTCGAGGGCCGGAATCCAGTCAGGTTTTCAGGATTTCCCTAATGAATATGCATTGAAAGCAGTGCATGCATATAGATCTCATGCGTATTTATTGGGGAAATCCTGAAAACCCGACTGGATTCTGGCCCTCGAGGACCGGAGTTGCCCACCCCTGTTCTATAACCATAAAGTTCTATGAGCTCACATTGCAGGTGTAAAGAGCCTTAGCCTATAGAAAGAGGAGATGCAAATGTTAAGAGCCTGGGTCAGATTAATGGTCCATCAAGCCCAGTAGCCCGTTCTCACGGTGGCCAATCTAGGTCACTAGTACCTGGCCAAAACCCAAGGAGTAGTAACATTCCTTGATCGGTAGATCCAGGCAAGCAGTGGCTTCCCCCATGTCTTTCTCAATATGGACTTTTCCTCCAGGAACTTGTCCAAACCTTTCTGAAAACCAGCTATGCTATCTGTTCTTACCACAATCTCTGGCAATGCGTTCCAGAGCTCAACTATTCTGTGAGTGAAAAAATATTTCTTCCTATTGGTTTTAAAAGTATTTCCCTGTAACTTCATCAAGTGTCCCCTAGTCTTTGTCATTTTTGACAGAGTGATGACATAACCTTGTTGTTCCTGATTGAGAACTCAACGACGGATACATTAATTGTAATAAAAGGAGTGTTTAACGAATTGAAAGATTGGATGGTAAAGAATTAATTACAATCAATTCAGATAAATCTACGGTGTTGTGGGTGGGAGGACAAAAGGCAAAATGAATGCAGCAGAACATTGACTTGGAAGGACTGAATATACCTATTTCATCAGAAATAAGAATATCGGGCAGATGGATTGATGCTAGATTATCTCCAAAAACTCATGCGAAAGGTCTTTTTTCATTTAGAATATTTATTTATTTAAAAAACTTCATATACCGCCTGGAGTCTCAGCGGTTTCCAATTAAATATACATAAAGCAAAACCAATAAAAATCATTCTTGAAAATAATATCAACACAAGACCATCAAATTCTTCAGTATTTGAAAAAATATTACAACAAACAGCGTTAGGAAAGACAAGATCAAAAGTCATAATTGGAGTGTTTAATAAATTGAAAGATTGGATGGTAAAGAATTCATTACAATCGATCCAGATAAAACCGATCCTGAAACCTGATCAGCTATTGAGAATTATGCAAGTTCTGCAGAATTCAGCTGTGAAAATGGTACGGAAGGGAAATAGGATGGAACACGTTACACCATCTTGGTGGGGGCACCAGCACCCCTCCACCCCCCGCTCCTTCCCACTCCTCCTTCCCCCCTACCACCACCATCACCTCCGGAGCGAGCAGCAACTGCCACCTGATGCTCGTGCCAGCATCGGCTCACCCTATGACATCACTTCCAGGTCCTGCACCTAGGAAGTGATGTCAGAGGGAGACCCAACGCCAACGAGGGCAGCAAGTTGGTAATGCTACGTACACCAGGAAAGTTAAAGAGGTATGCATGTGGCAGGCGGAGGGGCACCCCTCACCCTTGCTATGCCACAATTAGTGCTCATTAATAATAATAATAATAACTTTATTCTTCTATACTGCCACAATCTTGCGACTTCTAGGCAGCTTACAATCAAGATAGCTGGACATTCAGCAAAATACAATAAGCAGATATTCAGAGGAAATACAATACAATAATCATGAGAGCTGGACATTCAATGAAATACAGTACGCAGATATTCAGAGAAGATAAAGGGAGCAGAGTCTTTAAGAAAGCAATAAAATAGAAATACAAATTGCTGAGCAAGAGTTTAAGATGTACATTTTGGTGGGTGATGTCCGAGAGGCCCTGTTAGGAATGGACCGCGTGTTTTAGAAAATAACAACAAACAATTACGCTAAGGTAAAGATAACAGTTTATAACTATCACAGTGTCGTGAAATTCAAGTGGACTGAGGAGGGGGGGGTAAAGGTAGGGGAGAGCGGGTCAATTGTTTAGGTATTTCAGGAACAGGTACGTTTTTAGGCGCTTCCTGAATACTCATTGGTTGTCATTGTGGGTTATACACTCTGAAATTAGATTGAATGGCCCAAATTTACCTGCGATCCATCTACAATCTACAAGGTATAAAACTATTATGGCCAGGGTCCTCTTTTGTGGAATGTGCTGCCTCGAATGATGCATTGGCAGAGCTGTGTGTGAGGGTCTCTGTACTGGAATAGCAGGAGGGTGCTGCAGAAATTTCACAAATAATTCAAGTTCTTGTTAAGGGAGCAATACCCTTCTGCCCATCGCTGGGAGTGCCGCTAACCCTCTCCCAGCTGCCTGCACTAGCTCCATCTGTGAAGTCTTCAGTGCCTGCTGGAAGGGGCAGGTGCTCGTAATACTCCGTCTACCGTGTGGCATGGGTTTGTCACTCTTTTCTGTAAATCTAAGGCAGTCTAGAGGTTGCTGGGAAGAGTGTGAAGAAGATCAATGGGACCAAAGCGTCTGCAGCCCAGGTCTGCAAAAGTGGTTCGTAAGTATCAGCAACGAGACGAGGCATATTTCTATATTGGGATATTGGGATTTATCAGCTTCTTGTATGAAAATAGGTTACACCTGTTTTGCAATGCAGCATACATATACGTCTCCATCAAAATTACCCCAGAGAAAACAGACACACATTATTTCCACCTGCCCTCAGACAGGTTCATATACTGCCTGCAAGCTCAAAAGCTATTGGAATGATATTTCCCAATCTAAGTGGCCCTTTGATTAAAATGCATTGGAAACCGGCTGGGACTCTCCCGTGTGTTCAGCTCGTTTGTAATGCCGATGTAGAACAGGGGCTTTTTCTAGGTCCTCTGCTAATTTCTGTGAAACTGCAAAAGAAAAAAAAAAAAAAATCAACACTTAGCACCTCCTGTCACCTAAAAGCCGGTTCTGTTTCTCTATGACTGATTTTGTAGGGAATTCTCCTTCCCTGCTCAGTCAGTCTGAAGTTCTTGACAGATTACAAAACATACAGACATAACTATATATTAATAAGATAAAAAAAACAATACAATCCTCCCTGCCGGGCATCTTAAACTGTATAATTATCTGTGAAAGAGCTTTTGTAATGTCTAGTTAGAAAGGAAAAACCTCTTAAATAAACACGCCTTTAATTGCTTACAGAATGATAATATTTGTTCCAGTTTACATAACTTACTGGGCACTGGACAGAGAGTTCCATAATTGAGGACCATCCACGTGGATGCTACGGGCTCGGAGTTCGTGTAAATTCATGGTGCGAAAGGATGATACGTCTAACAGATCCTTTTCCACTGAACCCAACGTTTGTGGGGGCTGATAAGTTTTTAAAGTTGTACAGAGAGCGGGGCAGGCAACTCTCCCCTGCCTGTCCCTTGAAAAGAGGAGACTGAGAGGGGACATGATCAAAACATTCAAGATATTGAAGGGAATTGACTTAGTAGAGAAAGAGAGACTGTTCACCCTCTCCAAGGCGAAGAGAACGAGAGGGCACTCTCTAAAGTTAAAAGGGGATAGATTCCGTACAAACGTAAGGAAGTTCTTCACCCAGAGAGTGGTAGAAATCTGGAATGCTTTTTCAGAGGCTGTTATAGAGGAAATCACCCTTCAGGGATTCAAGAAAGGGTTGGATAAGTTCCTACTGGAACAGAACATACGCAAGTAAGGCTAGACTCAAATAGGTCACTGGCCTTTGACCTAAGGGATGCCGCGTGAGCGGACTGCTGGGCGCGATGGACCTCTGTTCTGACCCAGCAGCGGCAAATCTTATGTTCTTAAGGACCTTGGACAGAATCTGCCCTGTCACCAAAGATGAACCATTGTTATGCTGTTAACAAAATGGTAAGTTTTAGGTTAAATTGTACCTGCCGCGCACTGCCTTGGGTGAATCTTTTCATAAGTGCAGTTAATTGTCAAATTTTCACATTCATCTTCTTCTGGGCTATGTTGGTTTTGCCTTCAGCAACCTAGCACATCCTTCCATCTCCTTTTTGTATGTCCTAATCTACAAATTTATTGGTTGGGCATATGGACAAGAATCTTCTCTATTACTCATATGGATAGCAATCTACCTATATGCTATAAATCCATCATATTGCGCTCTTCAAACCCAGGTATCTCAATTTCACCATCATTTGCAAAAAATTTTGATATTATGATTGCTTTAGCTATTCATCACATTATATGTAACTGGAAGGATAATTCTAAACTTAATTTTCACGAATGGTGGAATCATCTCTGTATCATGAAACAAAATAGCATTGCCAGTTTTACTGGGACTTGGGCTCCTCCTTTATATCTCTGACTTGAGAGTTTGCAGCTTAATTGGGTATTGTTTTTGTCATATAATTTGTTGTACACTTCTCCCTCCATATTCACGGTTTCAGCACTTGCGACTTCGACTATTCGCGATTTTTAGCGTGCTGGCTCCTCACCCCAAATTACATCATCCATGGCCAATTTAAAGAACTGCTACCAACACCTATTATTTTTCTGTGCGTCTAAGTGCAAACTCAGACACTGCTGTATGGGTTCCAGAGGCTTTCGATTCCCCAATCAAGTCAAGGGGTGCAAAGAGGGCCGAGAATAACCTTGCATACCTGCCATTGCAAAGGGGTGGGCTAAAGCCTCATTTCCACCTGGCCACGTGCAACCAACTAACCAACTTTCTCTTATGTTATTTGCGGTTTTATCATATTCTTAAGGGTTTTTAACAGAAAACCGCGAATAACATATGAGAAAGTTATTTGCGGGTTTTTCGTATTCGCCAGTCAGTTCATCCCCAATCACCACAACTGCGGAGAGAGAAGTGTGTACTTTTTGAGAAATTTCAATAAAATGTTGAAACAAAAACAAAGAAAAATGGGGAGACCCAATGATCCACAGTGAAAACAATCCACTGATGATAACAAAACCAAAAAACTGTGGATACAGATGTTCTGAAGATAATTTATTATACAATGACATATAAAAACATGAACATTCAGTAAAAAAAAGTACAATGATAAAAAATACTGTGGTAAAAATCCAACCGTACCCTACACGGTCTGTGTTTCAGCGAACACGCCTTCCTCAGGGGTCCAATGGTTTGCAAACTCACATATAACGAATTGGACTGAAAACAGTCTTTAAACCTGTGAGCAAAGAACATCGCAGACAATAGGCTGTTTTTAGTCCAATTCTTTATATGTGAGTTTGCAAACAATTGGACCCCTGAGGAAGGCGTGTTCGCCGAAACATGGACCTTGTAGGAAACAAAAAGAAACCAACCCCAGATGCCAATAAATAAATAAGAACGGGTGTAATATGTTGATCCCTTGAGCATCTTCAGCTCAGCCTTGCTGCATCCTGTAATGTGTGCAGAACATAAGTTGGTAACCGAGTTCTAGCAAATTTACAGACCTTAAAATGCGGCCCTGCCATGCTCACCCCTTCTCTCCACCTATGCATGCCAACTCTGCTCAGGGCACAAAACTTCCTCCCTGACCTTTGTTTCCATGTGGTGCAGTGGGCGAGGTGGGGGGCAGGAGGGTGCTGTCTGTACACATCCAGCCTTGAGCACCAGACAACAAGGTGCTCTTGCAAAGTTTGGGCAATTACTGCAGAAGGTCCATTTCCCAGGTCCCTTATCTGGAGGTTTCTGCTGCACCATAACTTTCAAGTTTTATTTAAAATTTGATACACATGCTTATCAAATATTTCTAAGTGATTAAAATTATAAAATGGGGGGGGGGGACAATAACCTATATGGCTAGATTCAACAGTTGTAGAATATTGGACTGGTACAAGATGGGAAAGGCTCTACAGCCATGTCAGGTCACTCGAAACCTTTTCTGGACCTTAGTTTGATCCAAGCAAAATTTTGCTGCCCCTTGCTGGAAATAATTTCACACTCCGCTGTTCATGCCGTGTTTCTCAGACGGGGTGGCCACGCATTTCTCAAGATGTAGCTGTTCTGTCTACAGAATTTGGTTTTTCCTAATCCTACTTACAGTGGCTTATTTATAACAATTTATTTATTTCCCCCTCCACCGTTCACCACACTTCCGTCTCTCTCCTCACACCATCTCTTCTCTCTTCCTTTTCTCTTTCTCTCCCCTCTTGGCCCTATTCCTCTGAACTTTCTATGACTTTGGTCTCTCAGATGTAGGCAGAAAATTTGGGGCCCATAAAGAATGTATACTCATTTGATTCTATGCTCAAAAAAACTTCAGAATTAATATGTGTAAAGTTGATTTATAAAGTTTAAAAAACTAAATATGCATTCATCAAAATTTTAAATTTACTTGCATTAATTTCAGTAACGAACCCCAAATGCAAACTAACGAGAAAACAAAGAGAAATGTTTTCAGTGCACACCTCTGTCTGTCCAGATGTTAGCCCTGGGAGCCCCGGGAGCTGGGTCTGATGCTCTGAGCAAAAGTTTGGAGCATAAACAGTGCATGGACCCGCTCCATGGCAACGGGAGCAAAACAAAGGCACCCGTTGAAGAAGTATTTATATCCCATGAAGCAGACATCCTGCCCACTGCATTACATTATGTCCTCCCCCCCCCCAAGGCCAGCCAGGGAAGGCCCTTCTCGTGCCATAGAGCAGAAGATTTCCATGGGTTTCATCCTGCAGAGACTGGGAAATCGAGGGCAAGTTCAAGAGGAGCCCTGGCTTGCTCCATCACTGAGTAAGGCCTGATGCTGGCCTTTTCTGAAGTGAGGAAGATACTGAGCAGAGACTAGAGGCCCCCTCATTCCTGTCCGTTCTCCTAGAAGAGAGGGTCTCAGCACATCTTTCCTGAGCTCTCTACGGTCCTATCTTTAACTCAAATGAGAATCTGCACAGTCTCCTAATGGCTAATTACCTCACCGGTTGGGAGCACTGACCATTAATTGCCTCATAAAAAGCAAACAAAACCCCACGGTTAGCAGAATGCAGTGAAAACTGAAAGCAAGGCAACTCCAATATGATGTGGTGACATTTCAGAGGCTAAGAAAACTATGAGGCAGCACAGAACAGATGCTGGGTTCTTGCCCCAAGTACCTGCACAAACACGTTTCGCTCACAGCCTGATCTGCAGCACCCCCTGCTGTTCATCCAGTTGCAAGACCCACATACACAGCTCGGCCCTTGCACTTCCCTTCTGTTCTGCAGCGCCCCCTGCTGTTCAGTAGTGAAATTCATACACAGCTCTGCCAGTGCACCTCACACGTGTTCTGCAGCCCCCCTGCTGTTCTAGTTAAAGACCTTTACATAAACACAACTATCTTCTCAAGCACATGCCCTACTTCCATGTACATAGCTCTGGTAATGCACCTCACTCTAGCCCTGTAGTTTATTCCGCCTCCAGTACTGAGAACCCCCCCAATGCGGAGCTAATAGTTTATTGTAAATGGCCATGGAGGATGTTCTGCAAACCATCAAAGTAATTCAATTATATGTTGTATAATTATGGAATCCACACAGGACCAGTGGTGATTAGCAAAATATCAGTGTTCCACACAGGTATCTAATAAATAAACTGAATGCCCTCAGGATGGGGCCAAAGTGACGGGCTGGGTCAAGAGCTGGTTGAGTGGAAGGCGGCAGAGGGTAGTGATCAATGGAGATGGCTTTGAGGAAAGGGAGGTTACCAGTGGTGTGCCTCAAGGTTCTGTTCTTGGGCCTGTTCTTTTTAACATTTTTATAAACGATATTGCTGAAAGGTTGTTGGGTAAGATTTGACTCTTTGCGGATAATACGAAAATCTGCAGTAGAGTAGACACCCAGGATGGTGTGAATAACATGAAGAAAGACCTGGCGAAGCTTAAAGAATGGTCTGAAATTTGGCAGCTAAAATTTAATGCAAAGTCATGAATTTGTGCTGCAAAAACCTGAGGGAACGATACAGATTAGGGAGTGAAGAGCTTATGTGCATGACAGAAGAGCAGGACTTGGGTGTGACTGTATGTGAAGATCTTAAGGTGGCCAAAAAGGTTGAAAAGGTGACGGCGAAAGCTAGAAGGATGCTAGGTTGCATAGAGAGAGGTATGGTCAGTAGGAAAAAGGAGGTATCGATGCCCCTGTATAAGACGTTGGTGAGACCTCATTTAGAATATTGTGTGCAATTCTGGAGGCCGCACCTTCAAAAAGATATAAAAAGGATGGAGTCGGTGCAGAGGAAGGCTACTAAAATGGTTTAAACATCTCCACAGGACCCCTGAAGGCATTTCTACACGCCAAAACACGGCCTGTGTAGGATCCTATCTCATCTACTTGGGCCCCAACTTGCTACACCATCTGCCAGCTGAATTGTCAGACTGCGTCTGTGGATTTTATTGTCTGCCACAATTTCAGACGCAAAAGCGGACTCATCTGTTCACAGACATTTATTTCTTTTTATCTGGAATCAACTTGGAAGTTTTGGTCATTATTGCCAGCAGCATTTGCTTCTATTGTTTTATTGGGTTTTTACCATTTTATGTATATGACTTTATGTTTTCAATAAACCTGGGAGTTTCCAGTACATCAAATCTACTTGACCAGTTTCTGTTTGCCGGTACTTTGTTTTGTATTGGGAAGAAACCAGTGGAAATTGTGACTCTAGAAAGAGTGTGAGGTGTGCGAATAAGGCAGCTCTCTGTAAGCAGATAGACTGCAGACATGACTATCTTAAGAACCTAAGAATAGCCTTACTGGGTCAGACCAATGGTCCATCAAGCCCAGTAGTCGGTTCTCACGGTGGCCAATCCAGGTCCCTAGTACCTGGCCAAAACCCAAGGAGTAGCAACATTCCAGAATCCCAAAGAGTAACAAAAGATTCTAGAACCCCCAAAGAATATCAAGATTACATGCAGACAATGGGTCTCAAAGAATAGCAAGATTCCAGAACCCCAAGGAGTAGCAACATTCCATGCTACCGATCCAGGGCAAGCAGTGGTGTTCCCCATGTCTTTCTCATGCCTTGGCACTATTGTTGCTGTGTCTCAAAAACAGACTATGGACTTTTCCTCCAGGAATTTGTCCAAACCTTTTTTTAAAAAAAACAGCTACTTTAACTGCTCTTGCCACATCCTCTGGCAATGCGTTCTAGAGCTTAACAATTTTCTGAGTAACTTCATCGAGTGTCCCCTAGTTTCTGTAAATCTTAATGCATTAAGAAATCGATCCACTTGTACCCGTTCCGCTCCACTCGGGATTTTGTAGACTTCAATCATGTCTCCCCCTCAGCCGTCTCTTTTCCAAGCTTTTTAGTCTTTCTTCATACGAGAGGAGTTCCATCCCCTTTACCATCTTGGGTGGCTCTTCTTTGAACCTTTTCTAGCACCACAATATCTTTCTTGAGATAAGGAGACCAGAATTGAACGCTATACACCAGATGAGGTCGCACCATGGAGCGATTCAGGGGCATTATAACATTCCTAGGGCTTCTTTCACTAAACGGTACTAGAGGTTTCTACCATGGGCTGGCGAGGTAAATGCCCCAATGCTCACAGAAATTCTATGAGCGTCGGAGCATTTAACTCTGACTCACAATAGAAACCTCTACTGGCGTTTAGTAAAACCCAGCATTAGTCCTTATTTTACCTCAAGACAGTTGAGATCACAAGACCAACACTTATTAGCCATTCCTTCATTAAAAGT
Source organism: Geotrypetes seraphini (assembly GCF_902459505.1). Lineage (NCBI taxonomy): Eukaryota > Metazoa > Chordata > Amphibia > Gymnophiona > Dermophiidae > Geotrypetes > Geotrypetes seraphini. The sequence goes on from NC_047091.1 coordinate 24,698,947, forward strand.
TATCAATACGAGGCGTCACACTATTTTCTCAATAACCGCTCCCCGGTCCTGGAACGACCTCCCATTATTTATTAGAGAAGAAAAGAATTTGGACAAATTCAAGACCAAACTTAAGAGTTTCCTTTTTAAAGATGCTTTTAGTGAATAAATTTAAAGATTTTGTCTCCTTTTATCTCATATTTTATTACAAACTATATTTGTTTCCCCTCCTATTGTTTTTTCCTTAAATATATTTAAATTAAATATTGATTGTAATCCATTAATGATTTTCCCTTTTGTTTTGATATTATATGTATAGGTTAAACTTTGTATAGGAATGTTTGTATTTGTTATTTTAATTTGACATGACTTTTGTTTGTTTGATTTGTTACCCTTACTTGATTATTTAAGAAATTGTACATCGCCTAGAAATTGGAATAGGCGATTAATCAAATTATATAATAAACTTGGAAACTTGGATTAGTCTTGTTTCCCCTCCCTCTTTTAATCATTCCCAGCATCCTGTTTGTTTTTGTGGCCGCTGCCACACATTGGGCAGAAGGTTTCAGCATATTGTCTATCATGGCACCCCGATCTCTTTCTTGGGCGCTGACCCTCATTCAGTGGCAACACTGCCCCGCCCTCTTCTCCAGCCCCATCCCCATCTGCTCCTTCCCCGCTCCCTCCTGCCACGTGTACACGCCCCTTCCCTACCCCCTACCTCTTTAACGTTTCCAGTGCGAGCAGCGATCCCAACCTGATGCTCGTGCCTGCATTGGCTCTTCCTCTGACATCACTTCCTAGGTGTGGGTCCAGGAAGTGATGTTGGAGGAAGAGCCAACGCTGGCGCTAGCATCAGGTTGGGATTGCTGCTTGTGCCGAGAAGGGTCAGGCGTGCGCTCGGGGAGGGCACAGAGAGGAGGATGGTTGCCGGCCCCCGGGGTGGACCTTAGCATTGGGTAACTCTGATTGGGGTTCTTCTTCCCAACGTGCATCGCTTTGCTTTTGTCCACATGAAATGTCATCTCCCAGTCTTCCAATTTCCGAAGGTCTTCCCTCCCTAATCAAGGGAAGAATTCTTATCCAAAATCTTCTAGATCACCTTCAGACGTTTGCCTCTTATTAAATTCAATATACAAAAATACTATCAAAATACAAAATATTAATGTCAAGAAAATATTTTTTAAAAGTATAGGAGAGACGGGTGATCTCGAGTTCGAGAGCAGCAGGTAAGAACAGTCGCACATACAAATGCTAATCGATGCCAATTAATAGCAGTTAACAGCAATTTAAGTCAGATTAGCCGATTATTAAATGAAGTGACACACACAACACCCTTGTTTTATCATTTGCACGTTCAAATTTGGGTGTGCAAGTTTTATAGAATCCAGAAGTATCTTTATAAAGTGGCGTAAGGGGGGGTTGAGCGCCCCGGGCGCCATCTTGGTGGGGGCACCAGCACCTCAATGCTCCCCACGCCATGCTCACACCCTCCCTTCCCCACCCCCTGTACCTCTTTAAAATCTTCACCAGCGCAAGCAACTCCTCTAGCCTGCCTGACTCCCTCTGAAATCACTTTTGGGTCGCAGGGCCACGAAGTGACGTCAGAGGGAAAGCCAGAGCAAGCGGCAGACCAGAGAATCTGCTCGCGCGGGCAAAGATTTAAAAAGGTACAGGGGTAGGAAAGGAGGGTGTGAGTGTGGCAAGGGGGCATTGAAGGAGTAGGGGGGGGCAGAGAGGAGGGCGCGGGGGTGCCACCATACCAGGCGTCTCCAACCCTCGCTATGCTACTGCCTGTATAATCAGTGCCTTTGTCTGTATGGATTGTGGCACTGAGGAGCGGATTCTCTAAACGCACCTAAATTAATGGCATCTTCAAGAATGGACGCCAGATGCACGCACCGTTAACAGAATCACGGCTAAAGACGCCTGCGTTTTACTGGCTTACATTGCAGGCGTCTAAGTTCTTTAGTGAATCGTGCCTAACAGCGCCTAAGTCCTACTCTACCCGTAACCGTCCCCACTTAGGTATAAGACGCCATTAGGTATCCTGCGGGAGACATGTTAACAGCACGTAGTCAATTACCGTGCCAATTAAAACAATTAAGTTAGGCCTACAACCACCTAACGTACAGTGTCGTTTATAGAATATGGGCCTGAATGTACAGATTAATTTAAACACTGATGCAGTGTTTAACGTCGCATGGGGCTCACAGAAGGTGAGTATCAGGCTGATCGTGAAGAGGCTTTTTGGAGACAATGTCGCATCAGACCTGCAGCCGCTATAACAAACTGGTGATTATGATAGACCCCTTCAAAATATAATTTCCCAATGACTGTATCACGTAAGAATTTTGAGAAACACGATGGTTGACTCTAACATGTTTTAATGCACAAAGTTTCTGATACTCTGGTGTGGCTAAGGGTTTTCCTTTTGATTTTCGTTTCTACTCAGTGTCCGGTGCATCTCGTTGCCCTGATATCTATTTTCCATAGTGGCAATGTCCTCGTGAAACCTTTTGCCGTGTTCGTCGCTGACTGGAAGAAGTCCAAGTGTCAATGTAGAGAGGGCATCTTCAGTGACTTCATGGTTTTGTACATGCTAAGAAGTTTGTCAACCAGTTGAATATAGTTTGGTGCTCTGGAACGACCAAGAAAATTCTCAGCGACATCCTTGAATGCTTTCCAGGCGATTTGCTCTGGCCTGAATAACAGATCTTCAAATCTCGCGTCATTGATGACGCGTCTGATCTGTGGACCGACAAAAATGCCTTCCTTAATCTTGGCGTCAGTTATTCATTATTAATTGCATTAGCCTGAAAGTATAAGAAGAAATTGTAAAGTTGTACTTTTTTGTTAAAACGGTATGCGATACGTAATTTTAAACATGATTTTCATGATCGGCAGTGTTGAAGAAGCCAAAGCTTTGTTGTCCAGTGTTGTTTCATCATTCCTTCCTTCCTTTCAATGACGTTTCCAACTTTCCATCAACTTCTTATTTCTGGGCTTTTAAAATTACTCTTAAGGAATAACTCGGATAACTTGGAGGCTGGGTGTTAGGATCAGATATAGTCCAGGGGTCCCCAAAGTCCCTCCTTGAGGGCCGAATCCAGTCAGGTTTTCAGGATTTCCCCAATGAATATGCATTGAAAGCAGTGCGTGCACATAGATCTCATGCATATTCATTGGGGAAATCCTGAAAACCCGACTGGATCCGGCCCTCAAGGAAGGACTTTGGGGACTCCTGAGATATACCGTACCGAGGGGGGAATGTTAGCATTTAACACATGGTGCTTTATCAGCAACTAGCGGCCTCTTTTACAAAGCCGTGCAGCAACAGCCCCGAAGCCCTTTGAATCTCTATGGGCTTCGGGGCCGTTAGCGCAGTGCAAAAGAGGCCCTAGGTCTCACGGTATGAAATGGGACCTTTGCTAAAGTAGCCTGAGTTAGTGGTCAATGGACACATCTGAACCGTATCCCACCCTGCCATACAAAATTTCCTGGGACCCTTTTCCGAAGTGTATTAAGCTGTTAGCAAACAGTTTGGTGTACATTAACTAAAAAAATTAGCACAGCTAATGCACCAACGTGTAAACAGTCAACGTAATACATTTACAGGTAGCGCGTGATGCATTAAGGCCGTTTTTGGAAGGGAGTGAGCTGTACTTACTGCGTGATGACTGACGCATGCACTAATGGACGTATTAAAATATTATTTGCAAGTCATATTTTGGGTGGCATTCCCCCCCCCCAACTAGGTACCGTGTTAGTTGTATAATTGGTACATGTTAATTTTCTGTTTTAAAGTGCATTAACTTCAAAATCTAATGCACTTCAACAAAAGAACCCTCACCCCAGGTTTTGTTATTAACATTAAAAATTTTGTTTGCTCTTTCCTTTTGTTTAAAAACATGAAGACCTGTTCGTTCCCCGCTACCATATTCCCACCATTCCAACCTTTTATCCTACGCAGGACAGGATTAATTTGTCGAGGGCCCCTAGGCACAAAAGTAGACTGGGCCCCCTGCCCCGCCCCACCCCACCATGCGCCCAAGCGGAAACAGGAAGCTGCGTCAGAGGTAAGCTTTGGTCAAGCAGCACCGCTTGCACAATTACAGTCCCGTTGCCTTTCTTACCCGTGTTGCTTGCTTGTCTTACTTTCCATCGATATGGGGGGGGGGGGGGGGGGCGGGGCGCGTTGCTGATCGGGGTGGGGCCCGTGTTGCTGATCAATGCTGGAGGGGCCCATCGCCATTTGGAAGAAACAATGTTGATGCCCTCCTTCATCGGGGCCCCCTGACCATTTCGGGCCCTAGGCACGTGCCTACTTGGCCTGTTGGTTAATCCTGCCCTGATCCTACCCATTCTTCAGTTGCTTCTACTCAACATAGAGGCCACTGAGTGGTGCCAGCCTTTGAATCTATACTGTACGAGAGGGTGCTGAAAAGTTTTCAGTCCAACCAACTTCCTAAATTCTGAGTGTTATTTTGCCACTGTAGCTGAAAAGAGTATTATTTTATTTTGCAAAGAGCCAATTTGCAGAAACGTAATTGTTTTGACATTGTTTCAGATCATTCATTAAACCATGTCAACAAAAAGTGTGGAATTTTCAAGTGTGGAACTCTGAGCTGTCATGAAGTTCCTATTCCTGCAGAAGAAAACTCCAAAGGAAATCCATGAATGTACGATGCAAACATCGAGTGACAAATGCCCCTCATACTCCACAGTGAAAAAGTGGTGATTTTGAGAATGAAGATGCAGCAGAGTCTGCGAGGCCTCAAACTGTCAGCTGCTGAAATTGTTGACCACGTCCATGATCTGATTCTGATAGATCAGCGAATATCGGCTAAAACAATTGCTGAGACATTACAGATGTCCAGGGACCGCGTTGGGTGTATAATCAACGAGCAGCTGGGTATGCAGAAGCTGTCAGCCAAGAGGGTGCCCAAATGTTTGAATGCTGATGAGAAACAATGTCGAGTGGACACTTCCAAGTTGATTTTGCAGCATTTTCAGCAAGCTGGTGCCAACCTTTTGGAATGAGTAGCTACTGTTGATGAAAGATGGTTACACCACTATGATCCTGAGACAAAACAACAGTCCATGCAATGGTAGCACTCAGGTTCTCCAAGGCTAAGGAAATTTAAGACCCAAAAGTCAGCCTCAGAGTCTTGGGATTGTGTTGTAATGACTGACGATCTTCCAAGGGGCCAAACAGTTAATGCAGAATAAAGGAGGCATTGAAAGAAAAAAAGGAGAGGGAAGCTGCAGACAGGAGTTCTCCTTTTGCAAGACAATGCACCTTCTCACAAGGCCGTCAAAACGATGGATGTTTTGACGCAGTTGGGGGTTTCAGTGCATAGACCATCCACCCTACTCACCAGATCTTTCTCCATCTGACTATTTTCTGTTTCCAAACCTTAAAAAGGGCAACAATTTTCAAGTGATTTGGAGGTGATTTACAGCAGCGGAGCAGTATTTCAGTGACCACTATCAGAGTATTTTTGGGAAGAGTTACAGAAACTTCAGCCATGATGTGCCAAGTGTGTTGAACTTGGGGGTGAATATGTGGAAGATCTTTTAAGTTTCATGGCTCCACATCATGGGCTGATAATTTTTCAGCCCCCCCCCCCTCACTCAGGCTGGTACCACCTTGTATAGCAGCCATTTCAGAGCAGTTGATGCACCTAGGATCTCTCCTGCCCTGTGAGAAGTTTATGAGTAGAGAACTGAGGGAAGGCAAAGGAACCAGGAACGCTAGGACCTGACATTTTCTCATCTTTGTTTATAAAAGTAATTTAAGTTGTTGGTTTTTTTAATTACTAATGAGCAGGGCTGAGGATTCCAGTAATAGATGAAAACCAGAAATGAACCTTGCGCAAACTTTAGCCTAGGAGGAACAATTGACAATGGACGCCTCATTTTAAAGGCTTACATAGCAAAGAAAAACTGTGTCTGGGAAGAAAAGGGTTTGAAGGCATCACACACAACAATCTGTTATGTTGATCAGTTAGAGCTGGAGAAGCCCCAGGCGATCGCAACCCTCTCCATTCTCCATAATTTGCTTTGGGTCACAAATGATCCCAGCGCTTTCCCAGTACAATAAAGCTGTAATGTTTGCAAAGTTTCCAGTAGATAAGATGTAGCGCTTTATTGTGCATTTCTGCATATATGTGCGTACTTTTTCTGCCATCCCAGCTAGCTACAAGATGAGTGACTGTCTCCGTTGTTTCTCAGAGAATCTACTGAGGTCATTCTCGGTATAAAGCATCAGAGACATGATGTGAACCAACAAGTGATTGGTTTCCAGATCAGGAAGAGGGAAGAACTGTGGACATTTGATAAGGAAAAGGGCTCCACTGCAGAAAGTGCAGCTACTTACCTGTAACGTAGGTTCTCCGTAGAGAGCCCATATGTGGCTGACTTATCCTGCTTGTCCCAGGAAAACTTATGAAATCTGTTCTTCAGGGGTATGCAATTCCAGTTCTCGAGAGCCACAGGCAGGTCAATAAATATGCATGAGATAGATTTGCATCTCAAGGAGGCAGTGCATGCAAATCCATCTCAAACATATTCATTGTGGATATCCTGAAAACCTGACCTGGCTCCGGCTCTCGAGGACTGGAATTGCCTACCCCTGTTCTATACCATTCTGCAAGAGGAGCCCAGGATGGTTTACATGAATTTATTCAGGTACTCAAGCATTTTTCTCTATCTGTTCTGAAGGGCTCACAATCTATCTAATATATCTGGGGCAATGGGGGAATTAGGTGACTTGTCCAGGATCACAAGGAGCAGCGTGGGATTTGAACCCACAACCTCAGGGTGCTGAGGCTATAGCTTTAACCACTGTGCCACTCTAGAAATCAAAATGTAGTGAAAATGAGCCAAGTATAGGACAATGAAGCTATTATGACATCACTGATGAGGTTGGCTCTTATTGGTGGAATGAGGTATTATGATGTCACAATGGCAGCTGTGGTTTTCAGAGGGTGAAACATTTCACACTTTTTATATATTCAGTTTTTCTATACCAGGGGTAGGCAATTCCGTTTCTCGAGAGCCAAAGGCAGGTCAGGTTTTCAGGATCTCCTTAATGAATATGTATGAGATGGATTTGCATACACTGCCTCCTTGAGATGCAAATCTATCTTATGCATATTTATTGTGGAGATCCTGAAAACCTGACCTGGCTCTGGCTCTCGAGGACTGGCATTGCCTAGCCCTGTTCTAGAGACACCTGTGCCTGAGGGTGGAAAAAAGAGAGCCTGAGATCAGTAGAGACGGAGGTTACAGCAAAAAGCCAAGGAGGCCTCTAAGCAACTGCTCACAGCTTGGCGGACTGTAATTAGAGATGTGTTGGCTCCACCCTCAACCCTCCGCTTCACAGGGCACTGGCTACAGCTCACCTGCCCTTCTGAAATTTGTGCTTAAGGCTGCATTTCTATTGATGGAGCAGACAAGGCCAGGGCGCCCTATCTAAAGCGGCTGTAATGAAGATGAATGGAGCCACATTTGCACATCCTTTCATCAAGCACAGCACCTGCCTCTTGCCCGATCCCTCCCTTCCTACCAAGTTCTTGTCTCATGGCTTAGGAACCAGAGGGCAGAAAATCCAGCCACAGAAATGTCAGTCTGTTACAAACTTTGCTACCTCCGTAGATCTTGGGATTTTTGAAAAGATTCACCCACCACGGTGCACAGCAAGAACAGTTTTTAACATAAAACTTACATAAGAACATAAGAAATGCCTGCACCGGATCAGACCTGGGGTCCATCTAGTCCGATGATCCGCACACGCGGAGGCTCAGCCAGGCGTACCCCGGCGAATATCTTATTCACTCATATCCCTCAATGTGTCCTGCAAGAAGATGTGCGTCCAATTTTTCCTTAAATCCTAGAATGGTGGTTTCCTCTACCACTTCTTCCGGGAGAGAGTTCCAGGCGTTCACCACTTGCTGTGCGAAGCAGAATTTTCTGACATTTGTCCCGGCCGTGTCCCCTCTCAGCTTCAGTCCATAATCTCTTGTCCGAGTCACATTTGACAATGTGAATAACGTTGTTACTTGCTCACCATCTTTTCCTTCTGCTGGTGAGTGAGCTTGCAAATTGACCAAATCTGAGCATATACTGTATACAATCAATGAGCTGAATCTCGAGAAACAGGATAAGAATTAGAAACAATCATTCAACGATCATCCGTTCCCTCCTCCTGGACACTGAGGGATGAGTTGCTGGGACTGTGGGCAGTCCCAATTGAAGTGTGGGAGAGAGGGGAAAAAGGCAGCCACTGCTGAGTGGTCTTGGCTGGTTTTAGGGATCCGAATTGTTAGGTTTAATTATCAAAGTCTTAAACTTAAGTGTGATGCGTGAGCAAACTGTGACCCCCCCATATTTGTCCTTATGGAAAATTGGGCCAGAAATGTCAAACTCAAACTGAATTCTGAAAAAACAAACATTTTTGTAGCAAATCCACTTCATAAAATTAAAGGAGAGTTCTCTAATACTAACGCGTAGCACGGGATTTAGCGCCTGCAGCAGCGGTAACTGCTCCGACGCTCATAGGAATTCTTTGCGCGGCGGAGCAGTTACCGCCGCTGCCAGCGCTGAAACCCGTGCTAGGCGTTAGTAAAGGAGGGGGTAATTGGGATAAATTAGACAGTTGATCCCAGTATAAAAATTCTAGGAGTTCCTTTGGATTCTTCATTTTCATACAGACGTTCTGGAAATTGCATTCATTAAGATCCTATTTCGATTTTTCAGCATTCAGGTTACTGGTTCAATCTCTTGTATTAAGTACTTTGGATTATTGTTGTTTACTTGGGATCTTTAAAAAAAAAAAAAAATTAACCATCAAGAGATTAAGAATTATTCCAACTTCGTTTCCCCCCCCCAGTGAGAGGTTGCAAACTGAAAAAACACCATGAACATCTTCTCTCGCACCAAGCAGCATCATGGGGTAAAGACCTAGAACAATTGCTTTCGCCCACTACTTATGAGGAATTTAGGAAACGTCTGAAAACACACCTGTTCCTAAAGTATCTAGACAACTGATCCTCTCTTCTCTCTCCCCTCTATAGCGATTAACTTGTTCTATTGATCACTCTCTCCTCAAAAATGGATTTCCTGTCCTATTAACCCTCTTTCTTCCTCCCCTCTTAAAGTCAATCAATTTGTACCTTTGCTTAATCTTTGTAAACCGCATAGAACTTCACGGTATTGCGGTATATAAGCTGTTATATTATTATTCCAAACACAGCGGTTTGACTAATTTTCGGTGTGAAGCCAGGCCTATGTTATAAGATGTTGCAAGGTTTTGCACCTATTTACCTCTCTAAACATTTGGTATTTTCCACTAATTTACGACATACAGGTGGAACTTCTCTGTTCTGTGTTTATAAAAGATTCCTGGACAGAACTTTATCTTATGAGGCTGGTATTTGGGGTAAAACTATAAGTGAACTGTTAATAATTTCTCCTACGTATCAGTCGTTCAGGAGATCATTGAAAATCTACTTATATGATCAATTTTCCTAAACTATTTTAGTGATGTATTTTCTTTTGCTGTTGTGTGACACCTTCTCTCGATGTAAACCGCTTTGAACTGCAAGGCACTGTGGGATAGAAATAAATTTTATTATTATATATTGTCGTAAAAATTGTCTTCTCACAAAAAACACCATCATATGAAACACTCATGGTTATTTTCAAGTACAGGGAGAGGGCCAGGCTGGGGCCAACATCAGCCTCCAGCTTCAATGAGGAAAAAAGAAGGAAGTTCACTCAGGTCCAAAATAGGCAATCTTGCCAAAAGTCGCCATTGTGCAGCGCTTTCATCTCCTTTCACCCTCCTGTTCTTCCTTCCTCGTCTTTACTTGGTTTCCCTTTAGTTTCTCTCTCTCAGAGTTCAGACTTTGCTTCTTGTTAGGGTGCAGATAAGCTCAAAGTTTGGGCAGGGACTGAGTTCAAGGAAGGCCCACGACCTTTCCAGTTCCAGAACTTCTTTCCAGCCTTTCTGCATGTCTGTGCGTCTGTCTGGGGAACAATTTCTCCAAATGGGTTAGTTTTGTGCAGACCAGGCCAGGAATGAACCTAACTCCTAAGCTGGGTATGTGGAGTATGAGCTCCATCTCTCAAATTTACAGTTCATGCTTATCATGGTACTTACTTGGTGCCAAAAAGATAGAGTTCAAAAGATGTAATATTTATTTCTTTCAGTTACTGTCAATGGAGGTTGTTTAAGCAGTCTGCTTTCAGGTACGCAGGGGGGGGGGGCAGGAGAGCGGACCACCCTGGGCACCTCTTCACCCTGTCCCACCACACTCATGCCATCCCTACTCCCTTCAACCATCCACCCTGTTCCTCTGTAGATCTTCACCAGTGTGATCACCTTCTTCTGCCTGTTGCTCATGCCAGCCTAGTTCCCCTCTGAATCACTTCCAGGTCGCATGGCCAGGAAGTGACATCAGAGGGAAACCCAACATGCTGGAGAAGCCAGTCGTGCTGGTGAAGATTTACAGAGGCACATGGGGGGAAGGGAGAACATGAGTGTGGTATGGGAGGAGGGAAGGAGCAGTGGGGGGAGAGGATGGCATGGGTGGCACCGATTTGGGTGCCTCCTACCCTCGCTATGCCACTGCAGGTACTCAAGCATTTTCCCTGTCTGTCCCGGTGGGCTCACAATCTATCTGCCCCCCTGGGGCAATGGGGGGATTAAGTGACTTCCCAAGGTCACAAGGAGCAGCGTGGATTTGAACCTACAACCTCAGGGTGCTGAGGCTGTAGCTTTAACCACTAGGCCACTCCTTCCTCCTATGTAGAGACAACTTATCCAGGTGTGCTTGGAAGTTCTTTTAAATCAAGCCTGGGGTATCCAAAACGATGGGTAATATTTCTGTGTTCTTCTGGCCACATTTTCTTGGTACTTGAAGACAGCAGCAGTTTGACCAGAGCAATTCCCTAACCACTATTTTTCAATGCTCAGACTGTCTGCCCTGTAAATATACCGTACATTGGGCCATTTTGAGGATTTTATCCTTTTGGAAGCTCGGGTCCAAGCCGGCCACTTTTTGAACTGATGTGGCTTTCCCCTAAGCTTTTGCCCCACACCAAATTCGGTCCCTTTCACTTACATTTTAGAAGACTTCTTCTGCCCCCAGAAAGAGAGAGAAATAAACAGACATTCTTGAGCCAGGATTTGTCATTTTTTTCCAACATTCTGTTGGAAAGAATGAAACCTAACGAAAGCTGGTGACCTCTTGTCTTGCTGCCTTTCTACCCTACGAGCATTCATATTAAACAATTAAAGCCTGCAGTTAACTTCCTGGGCCCCCTTATGCCTTAAATGGTCCCTTTGTTTACTCTGGGCTCAGGTCCAATAAACACATTTTGCAGAAGGTTAAGTGACCTGGTAGGGATTTTTCTCAAAAGCCCTCCCAGGCAGGTCTTGTGTCCTCCACCAGCTCAGGAGCACACTCCATTGGTAACTTAGTTGTGATGGTACAACAAGGAGATCAGATGACTCTCTCTGACGTGGGCTGTCAGCAGAGCATGGCCTTTGCTGGACCGTAGCAATAAACTTGTCCTGATCAGGGCTGGCGTAACAATTAGGCAGACTGCATAGTTGCCTAAGGCAGTTGGCAAAGAGCAAACGCAGACAAAGGTACACAGTCTCAAAGAACCACATGTTTATCTGGGTAAATGTCTCTTGGAAATTGCCACCTTTATGCGACATGGTGTGGTAGCCCAAAACCAAAAGAATAAAAGTCAAACCTTTTTTTTATTGGACTAACTTAGGCCTTCTTTTACTAAGCTGCAGTAGATCACAATCTCCTTTCAAGATCATTGGCACCAGACGCAATGAGATCTTTTCGATCGCCGCATCCCAGTTATAGAACTCGCTTATCTTAGAGAAGATAGATTCAAGAGATCCTTGAAAACCTTTCTGTACAAGGATGCATTCGAAACTTAAAACCATTAGGCTCAGCTTATCCAATCATCAAGTCTTATCTACTTTACATATAATCTGTTGCTCTTGTCCTTCCCCCATCCTATGATTTTACCCCTCATTGTTCTACCCCCCTTTCCCCTCGTCTCTCTTTGTCCGTTGTTTAAGTTTGTCCTGGTTAGTATTTTTATAACATTTTTGTTTCCCCCTAAGTTATTATGTACACCGCTTAGAAATTTTTATAAGCGATTGTATCAAATTTTAAATAAACTTGAAACTCTACCATGGCCCAGGGTGTTAAATGCTCCAACGCTCAAAGAATTCAATCAGGGGTGGGGGATGGGGTAAGTACATTGTTTGATTAGCTTTCAAAGGTGACCCAAACTTGACCAACAGGGATCTTAAAAAAGAAAAAAAGGATCTCTCGGAGCTTTTGGAGAGCTTTTCCGTCCAATGGGGGCTGTCTAGAAGAAGCTGTCAGATCCCAGAAAGTAGATTTATTTCTCGGAGGTGATTTGCATGCAAGAGCTGTGGCTCTCCCAAATTGATCTGGATAATCATTTTTTATGGACTTTCACAGGAACTTGGCCAATTCTCTTCTGAATTCCATCTCCTTTGGCAACAGGTTCCACAGCTTATGGGTAGCATGGAAACAACTGTTCCCTATTTATCTGTTTCACCCCACTCATACGCTAAGATGTGTGATCTATCGTTACCTGATCAATGCTTAAGTTTTATTCTATCTGACTGACAATGGTCAATCCACCTCTTTTGTAAACCACAAAGAACCGAAAGGCTTTTGCGATATACATATAAATAAAAATTTGTTATATCTTGTTTAGAACTTCTATTAAATCTCCTCTCAGATCTTTTCTTCAGCCTGAAGAACCCCAACCTGTTTTGCCTTTCTTCATAAGGAAAGTATCCGCCATTCTTCATTTTTATCACCCTTCTCTGCACCTTTTCCAGTTGTACTATATCCTTTTAGAAATGGGGGGAGGGGGGTAGTCAAGAACTGCAGACGACACTGAAGAAGCATGCGGACACACCAGGGACCTAAACAGAAGCATAATAACATTCTCAGGTTTGTCCTCAGTCCCTTTTCTAATAATCTCTACACTTCTTTTTGGTTTGGGGGGGAGTTTAGGCAGTCAAGACACACCGGGCTCAAAATGTCAGCCAAACTATCCACAATCTAATCGTTTTCTTGGGTTGTGACTCCTAACTCAGAACCCTGCATTTCGTACTTCTGGTTGGAATTATTTTCACTTAGGTAAAGGGTCGTGGATTTGAAAACCGCTGGCACTTTGCACTTGACATTTAGACGTCTCCCAAGAACCTTCTGCGAATAATTTTTGTGCCATCCACATATTCATTTACATCACTAAACTAAACTAAAACTTAGTTTTATAGACCAAGTCATCAACCAAGAGGAGCTCGACTCGGTTTACAATAATGTAAAACATAAGACATAAATTTGACAAGAAAAAGTAGACCGAAATAGTTAATTTCCAAAATGTGTAGCAAACAAAAAAGTTTTCAGAACTTTCCGGAATAAAGCAAAAGAACCTAAACTTCTTAATGTAAGCGGTAAAGCATTCTAGAATTCGGTTAATTTAAAAGCAAAAGAATAACTAAATCTCTTAAAAGTTCTGTTTTTACCACTGAGAGAGGGAAATGTAAGTTTTAATTTTTGAAAACTTCTGGCAAGATGAAATCTATGAACATTCCAGTCTAAAGGAATCAAAGTGGCAAAAATGCCAAATAGGATCTTAAATGCACTTGAATTGAATTGTGAGATACACTGGAAGCCAATGTAATTCCTTGAGCAGAGGGGTTATGTGATAAAATTTACTCTTACCGAAGATAAGTTTAGCTGAAGTGTTCTGTATTAATTGAAGTCTCTGCAGACTGACCTTTGAAAAGCCCCAAATATACTGAATTGCAGTAATCCAGCCTTGACAAAATGATTGAATGAACCAATACAGAGAAGTGTTGTTGGTGAAAAAGTGCTCTCACTCTTCTCAGATCACGGAGGCTGAAAAAAACACTTTCTAATAAGCGAGTTTAGTTGGTCCTTAAATGTAAATGAAGAATCGATAACAATACCTGGTATTAATGAGGAAAACTCAATTTTCAAAGATTCTCCTGAGTCTAAGATCACAACAGAAGGGAGAGAATCTAACTTTGGGCCAAGCTATAAAAGCTTAGGGCCTGTTTTACGAAGCCACGCTAGCGGCTGCGCTGCGGTAACGGCCCTGAAACCCATAGAGATTTAAAGGGCTTCGGGGCTGCTAGCGCGGCTTCGTAAAACAGGAGGTTAGTCTTTGCAGCATTTAATTTCATCTGGACCATTGTCGCCCAGGACTCAAGTTTAGTAATATAACGGTTAATATTGGGTATCAAATTATCGAGATGTGGATCAACTTCAAGCAATATGAAGATATCATCAGCATATGTTAGTAAAGTTTCTCAGGTATTCAAATTATGTATCCAGATCATTTATCAGATTCCAGGTTCCAGTGCAGACTTTGGGGCTCTTCAGTAGTGACACTGCTGTCAACTTCATGTGCCCCCTTTCCTACGGTTGCTATATGGCTCCAGAAAAAGGAGGACGGATTGAAAGCAATGGAAGTAAACCCCGGACGTCTCAATCCATCTTCCTTTTTCTGGAGCCATACGGAAACCCTAACTTTTCCATCTTGTCCTATTCTGTTTCCTGTCTTTTGGCCGATTCGCAATCCTCGAAAGGGTTCTGCTTCCCATCCCATTCCTCTTGAATTTCTCACGGAGTATCTCATGAGGTCCTCTGACAAATACCTTCTGAAAATTCAAATACACTATATCAGCCGGCACATTATTAATCCACTTGTTTGTTTACACTTTCAAAATTGGTAAGGTCAGATTTTCCGTTGCTGAACCCATGCTGACTCATTCCCATGAAGCTGTGTCTCTTAATATGGTCAGCAATATTGTTTTTCAATATAACTTGAACCATTTTACCTAGCACTAACGTCAGGCTCGGGTCTATAGTTTCTCAGTTCACCCTGGGAGCCCGTTACGTTGACCACCCTCAAACCCTCTGGTATTGTGGTCCTTCTGAGGGCTGGTTCATAGGCAGTTGGGATGGTACTGCCCACAGGCCAGGCTTCAGAACAGCTTCAGCTAGAAGGTCTTCTGCAGAAAGGCACCAGGCATACCATATATGGAACTCCTATGGTCCTGTGCTGTTACACGCATGAGCGCACACACTGCTCTAGGACCACCTCCTTTCATGGATTCACGGTCTGACTTGTAGGCCCAGCCATAACTGCTTCTGAAGCTTTAAGTACAGCATCCTCTGGATGCCATTCAATGATGATGGGTCACAACAAAAACAGGCAGAACTAGAACCCTACGCTCTAATAATCAACATTTGTTATCTATTCCTTCATTGAGACAACTCAGTACGACACGTTTAACCATCTTTTTTGGTTAACGCTCCTATGCTTTGGAACGCTATGCCTATAGAACTGCGTGAGGAAACTATACTAGAACGATTTAAATCGAATCTAAAAGCCTTTCCAATTCTTAAATCAAATGGAACCCATCCCTAATGTTTTTACCCTTTTTCTGTCTCTCTTTCCTATCAACAATGTAGATCTGCCCTTCCACCCTCTTTTTCTGTACGTCTGTGTCTGGTTTGGTTTTACGTAGAAACATAGAAACATAGAAAGGTGATGGCAGAAAAGGGCTATAGCCCATCAAGTCTGCCCACTCTACTGACCCATCCTCTTAAGTCTATACCTAGTGACCAATTCTTCAGATCGACCCTCATAGGGATCCCACATAGGCATCCCATTTATTCTTAAAGTCCAGCACGCTGCTGGCCTCGATCACCTGCACCGGAAGCTTATTCCAACGGTCAATCACTCTTTCTGTGAAGAAATACTTCCTGATGTCGCCATGAAATTTCCCGCCCCTGAGTTTGAGCGGATGCACCTCTTGTGGCCGATGGTCCTTTGAGAAAGAAGATATCATCTTCCACTTCGATACGTCCTGTGATGTATTTAAATGTCTCAATCATGTCTCCCCTCTCCCTACATTCCTCTAGAGTGTAAAGCTGCAATTTGTTTAGTCTCTCTTCGTACGAGAGACCCTTGAGGCCCGAGATCATCCTGGTGGCAATCCGCTGAACCGATTCGACTCGGAGCACATCTTTACGGTAATGTGGCCTCCAGAATTGTACACAGTATTCCAGATGAGGTCTCACCATGGTTCTGTACAAAGGCATTATGACTTCAGGCTTCCTGCTGACTAATTATTTTAACAAAGTATGCCATTTAGAAGAATGATAAGCAGATTATCAAATTTTAAATAAAACTTGGAAAGTTTGTTGTTGTTCTCCTTGAACCTACTATGATGGGGATTAGGCGAGCTAGAGGCATTATGATATAATATATAGTACTATGAAGTATAGGTCCTGGTGCTGCCTTTCCCCCAAATTGTGGCACTTTGGGTGGCTGTCTGGTTTCCCTAGTGCTTCTGCCAGCTGGGGGAAGGGGAGGGGTGGAGGGGAAGGAAGATTAGGCCTTGGAAGTTCATTTATGGGGGGGTGTAAGGCTGAAGATGGGCCTATGGCACCATTCATGGAGAGAAGATCTCAATCACATTGAAAGATTCCCAGTGTTTTACGATTATGGGCAGATAGAGACAGCGTGTGCTGGAACAGATGCCAAACCGAGTAATTGAATGGGCTGGATGCCGTCATTTACTATGTTAATTCTTTGGGCAGCTGTAATGGAATCGGCCTCTAGACTAGTTCAGCTGAGTAAGATGCCTGCACAGGGGATCTGGCAAAGGAGACCTTGAATGGCATCTCTCGCTGGCCCGCAGTCTCTTGCATGGATTGACTCTGGCCTCTCACCTGTTCTGCACATGCTTGATCTGAGGGCATGTGCCCATAGGGTACAATCATTCCCTTGTCATCCCTGTCTGTGCCTTACTGCTCTTGGGACCTCTGTTACAAGCTGAGGCTCCGATGGAGTTAAAATCTTAAATGCTGAATGCTTAGGAAACAGCTGTGTTAATAATTCATAGAGGACTACATTCTCTCCGGGGTCTCGTCCTTGCTCTTTGCTGGACTGAGCCAGAAATGGAGGATTAAGTTTGGATAATGTTTGCATGACGAGAGGACAAAGTGAAAGACTGAATATCCACAGTATTGACCAAGGAAGTTTTAAAGAAAGCCAGACTCCTATTACCCAGGCATTGCTTCGGAAGTCCCAGCCACCAGACATTTTATTCTAGATTATTCCAAAACATGTTTCAAGATGCTCTTTCCTAGAAAAGGTGTCAGATTGTGTTTTGCAGACTGGGGTTAGAAGGTGCCTCTGTCCTTGCTTTACCCCATTTCAAAGATGATATAATTCTGCATTTCTGTGGGATATTGTAAACTGTTTTATTACTTTTGGTGTTAGGCAGCATATCAGATTAATAAATCAAATCAAGCACAAGTCCAATCCTAGTCTGACAGGCCGACCCACACAGGATGCGATTTAACAAATTTGCTATCAAAGATTCACTATCATTCTCCTCTCTATCACCCAATTTCCATAAATAATACTCAAATTTAGAATCAATGCTGAAAACTATACATCAATAAAAGAAATACAATTTGAATTCCATATGTTAACAGAAAATACCTAAGAATACACATCAAAGAGGCAGAGCAGAAGAAGTCACCCTTAAAAGTCTTCTATTTTGTATAGATAAATAACCTTGAACACGCTTAGGAAAGATTTCCTTCTTGAATCCTCGAACGAGCCAGAACTTCTTAAAAAAAAAAGCCAGCCAGGTTGGGGGGGGATTATATCAGAGTGGGTTTCTTCCCTCACAGAACTACATCATTCTTTAACTGTGGAAGACACTCATGGATGAGGACACTGAAGGCATTTTGACCTGGGTAACAAGGGTTCACAGTGGATTTTTGAAATATATTTATTTGGAGTTCTCTCGCATCTTTTTCAGCAGGAGCTCAAGATGAATTACATTCAGGTAAGGTAGGTATTTTCCTGACCCTACAGGGCTTCCGATCTTATACCTGGTGGAACACAATTTATTTATTTATTCAATTTTCCATGCCGTTCTCCCGGGGGAGCTCAGAACGGTTTACATGAATTTATTCAGGTACTGAAGCATTTTTCCCTGTTTGTCCTGGTGGGCTCACAATCTATCTAATGTACCTGGGAGCAATGGGGGGATTAAGTGACTTGCCCAGGGTCACAAGGAACAGCGTGGATTTGAACCCACAACCTCAGAGTGCCGAGGCTGTAGCTTTAACCACTGCACCACTCTAGAAATCAAAGTGTAGTAAAAGTGAGCCAAGTATAGGACAATCAACCCATTGTGACATCACTGATGAGGTTGGCTCTTATTGGTGGAATGAGGCATTATGATGTCACAATACCAGCTCTGGTTATCCGAGGCTGAACCCTTTCACACTATTTATTTATTCAATTTTCTATACCGTTCTCCCAAGGGAGCTAAGAATGGTTTACATGTATTAATGGAGAAGGCTTCCTCAAAGGCAAGGCAGATGCTGGGTTGCATCCGTAGAAGTTTTGTCAGCAGAAAGCCTGCTGTCATTATGCCATTGTACAGGGCCATGGTGAGACCTCATCTGGAATACTGCGTGCAATTCTGGAAGCCACACTACCGCAAAGACGTGCAGAGGGTCGAGTCGGTCCAAAGAATGGCCACCAGAATGGTCTCAGGGCTTAAAGGTCTCCCGTACGAAGCAAGACTAGATAATTTACAGCTCTACACTCTAGAGGAGCGCAGGGAGAGGGGAGACATGATTGAGACGTTTAAATACGTCACCGGACGTATAGAAGTGGAAGATAACATCTTCCTTCTTAGAGGCCCCTCAACCACAAGAGGGCACCCGCTCAAACTCAGGGGCGGAAAATTTCACAGCGACACCAGGAAGTATTTCTTCACGGAGCGAGTGATTGATCGGTGGAACGGGCTTCCAGTGCAGGTGATCGAGGCCAGCAGTGTGCCAGATTTTAAGAATAAATGGGACGCCCATGTGGGATCCCTAAGAGGGTCAGGGCAAAACACTAGCTAATCTTAAGGGGAGGGTCTATAGTGGGCAGACTTGATGGGCCTTGGCCCTTTTCTGCCGTCATCTTTCTATGTTTCTACATTAATTTATTCAGGTACTCAAACATTTTTCCCTGTCTGTCCTGGTGGGCTCACAATCTGTCTAATGTACCTGGGGCAATGGGGGGATTGAGTGGCTTGCCCAGGGTCACAAGGAGCAACATGGGTTTGAACCCATAACCTCAGGGTGCTGAGGCTGTAGCTTTAACCACTGCGCCACACTCTCCCCCTCCCCCACTGCACTCCAGGTTGGGTGACTTGTCTAAGATCACAAGATGCGGCAGTGGGAGGTGAACTGGGCTTCTCTGGTTTTCAGCCCACTGTTCTAACTCCTCTCCTCCAGTAGACAGCAGGGTAAGTTGGATATATCGGTGACATCATCGGTAACAGCCGGTGTTAGACTGCTCTGAGTAATGACTCAGCCCTCTTTGAGCAGGAAATGATTGGGGGACCTGAGTGGCTGCCTTATCCTGCTCTCCATGGAGATCCCCATTACCAGTTAAGCAGTCATAGACAAGCTAGACATTTTCCGCCACAAAGCAGGGGGGTCTCCAGATCTGAGGGTTGCACAAGGGGCTTGAGTGGACATGCAACGCAATACGGACTTTAGGCAGCGAGGGTTTGACCAGGGATGTCCTCTACAAGCCTGGTCACATAGACAACTGCCTCGTGGCCGAATCCTGACTTCTGGTGGAAAGTGGAACCATCCCAGTGCAGATAACTTCAGGGCTACTCTAGTTTGCTCTCGCATGCCCACAATGACAGGAAAAAGTAGAGCGTTGTTTTTCACTGGGCTCTCCCAAAACTTGTGCATTATTCTTCAATGATGTTCAAATGCACACAATAATTCTTAATAGTGCAAATGAGTGAATAGTGTGTCCATACTGAAAATAGTGTGAGCTCTTCAGAAAGAGTAAAAACTTAGAGAACGACACGGGGACAAATTTTTCCCCTCCCCAGGAACTCAATATCCCCCTCCTGGCCCAACAAGTTCTGTCCCTGCCCCATGCAGGGTAAACACTTATGATTTTAAAGGGCTTGTGCAGATAAGGACAGAGCTTGCAGGAATGAGGCAGAGGCAGGGACAGGAAAAGAACTCCAGGGGACGGGATGGGAAAATGAGTTCCCGCGGGGACGGGGAAAAATTTGTCCCCATGTCATTCTCCAGTAAAAACTATTTGTAACTTTGCCTCAAAACTAAAAGAAAATAAAAATGACACAGGAAATGAATCAAAACAGAAATTAGAGGGCTACAAATCCCAGGTGCTGACAGGAAGCCCATGCAAAATAAGAGGACAAGACCAGTTGCTCCGCTGGGCTGCTTCTCCTACCAGTGGCCCAAAACGGGAGGGGCAGACTCCGCCCCACTTCTTCCCCTATTGCGTATTTGGGCAGCCATTTTCAAGTTGAAAAATCAGAGCATGGGACAAAGTACTACCTTCTTTAAACTGTTATCAGGCCTTGTGCCAAATTATTTCATTGATCACTTCATTTCCACTGATAGAAAATTAACACTACGCAAGCTTACCATATTCGCATTTCCTTCAGTTAAAGGTTGCGTCTATAAGTGTGGGGGGAGGGGGGGGTCAAAGAATTTTAGCCTGTCAAGTTGCGTCATGGGAAAGGAATTTGGGTCAACGAATACAGGATTTTAGTTCTTATCGGTTTTTAGAAAGGCATTGAAGCCTTATTTGTTTGATAAATTTTATAAATGAGTTTATAATCTGGTATTACATTACATTAGTGACTTTTATTCCGCCTTTACCTTATATAACTTTCTTACTTTGGGAACCGCTTTGAACTGAAAGGTACAGCGGTATGTAACTGTATTTTTATGTTGTTATGTTAATCCAGAATTGATTCTCAGGAAACAAACCCCACAACTGCGACTCTTAATTGAGAGTCCAGCGCTAGGGACGATAAGCAGCACTTTAGAAAGGATGTACACATTGGAATTGAGACGTCTCATATTCCGCTACTGTTTTAGAACAAGATCTGGCCAGTGTAGAGGCTGTTCCAGTTACATCGAGCAATGGATTGTTAAGCACCAGTGGTGTGTAATGGGATCATCCATTTTAGAACCACAAACATCTAAATTATCAATGGGAGCAACGTGACATCATAAGCACGCGTGTTCTAAAATCGTGGATACGCAGTGAATACATGACGGTGACTCTTATATTAATATCTTCATAAAGATGTACTTGTCTGAGGCACGATTTCGACTGTTTCTCCTTGTTTTCTGCATCACATAGGTGTGTGAGTACCAGGGTTTAGAGCGGCCATTTTGGAAACATTTTTTCCAAAAGTATTGTTTTTGGGGAGGATGGGGGAACAGTGAGGGGGGAGCAATCCTAACCTCCAGCAGTGCACTGCACAACACAAGAACTTTCTAAAACTTAACGTCCCCAGAAGCAGGCTGTAAATCCCATTGTTTACATTGTCAAAAATAAGAAATGCCCATGTACCTCTTCCGCTGCTCTAGTCCTGCTCCGACCTCCCCCCACTTTGCCAGAAGCACATTTTTGATATGTATATCCCAGCCTTCTAAAACTGGGATTTAGACAGGTATGTAATGTGTACATCTAAATGCCGGTTTATCAAAATAAAACCACCACAGCTGGGGCAGAGTCACCGAAGAGTCCACAGGGGAGAGAAACCAGTCTCAGCCTGCCGCAAACATTTCCTTGAATTCTTTTTTTGCAGAGTCGTCTTGGGGTTTTTTGGCTGTTGCTTTTTTTTTTTTTTTTTTTTTTGCTGTGGATCCAGTGAAACATTTCAGGCCCCAGAAACAGCTTCACATAGACCCATCAGCCCAAGCGATGCCGAATCAGCACAATCTCACAATCCCTTCCTGTGACAGCTTCTTTGCATCTTTCTCTCTAACCACAAAGAAAGCAGCCGGCTCACATTCTGCTGATGTGCAAAGAAGCTGGAGACCCAGGACACGTGACCCGTCCTCAACCTCTGGACACATCTCGTGCAATCTCAAGCCAAAGTGACAGTGATACCCTGTGATCCAAGAGCTGGCAATTCACTTACAGATCACTAGTACTTGTTCAGACTGGCATCAAAGTTGGTGGGAATGGGCCCGGGCCAAACGTGCATCCTATAATTGTGCATGCCCAATATTATGTTCTGAGTGCAAAACTGTTCACCGGGCTGTGGAATACCTACAGTCACAGCTTATCTGCTAATTGGTATCAACAACTAATGTTTGGTGAAAATCGGTGTTAGTATTCTGTAAAGTGTAGTTACTTACCTGTAACGTAGGTTCTCCGTGGACAGCAGGATAGTCAGCCACACAGGTGTGCAACTGCAAGGCGGATCTGGACTTGGTCAGGGGCTGGCCCAGAACTGACACAT